>NC_064877.1:60780646-60813146 GCF_943734665.1 Anopheles aquasalis | reverse complement strand
ACCGTACCAGGCGCTCCCAGCTCCCACCCATGTGTGGTGCGGCCGGTGGGTTGAACTGCCATTTAGTAGTTGAGGAGACAAACACCTTGGAGACCTCAGGCTCGATATTCTTTAACGTCTGTCGCAGCTCGCGCTCCGCCCCGATGAAATTCGTCCCTCTGTCGCTGTAGAATACGGCGGGAGTGCCCCGACGGGCTATGAACCTCCTTATGGCCATGATGCACGAATGAGTGTTAAGTGAATGCGCCACTTCCAGATGTACGGCGCGAACTGTGAGGCACGTGAGCAACACCCCCCATCTTTTCTCTACTCTACGCCCTACCGTCACTTCCATCGGGCCAAAGAAGTCGATGCCTGTGTGCGTAAAAGGACGTTCGAACGCGGCGAGTCTTCCCTCTGGGAGGTCGGCCATTGCCGGTGATCTCGGGGACGCCTCCCATATCTTGCATTGTTGACACGAGGCCCTCACGCTGTTGTAGAGGCGTCGCAGGCCCTTGACCAGGAATCTGCACTTAAAGGCGTTCATGATTGCTTCGTGATTCTGGTGCAGGAATTTACGATGGTATCCATGGAGGATCAGCTGTGTCACTACGTGATCTCGTGGGAGGATGACCGGATCGGCGGCTCCCGTTATGAACTTACACGCTCTGGCTCTGCTCTGCATTCGTATAATCCCAGCGTCGTCGAGGAATGGGCTGAGGCCGTACAGTTCGCTTCTTCTGGGTATAGCTCTGCCCTTTCCTTTTACGAGCATCGAGAGCTCTTCGCTGAATCGGTCCCTTTGAGCTCTCTGAAGTAGGGTACCTTCGGCTCTTTGTAACTCGTGCGACTCCAGCTCCGCGCGGTGGCCTCTAATCCTTCGGAACTTGTCAACAGCTCTCAGCACGAAGGCGGTTACGCGCAGTAAACGGTGCCACGAGCTGAACCGCTCAAAGGGGACGACGGGTTCTCCTAGCGTCGAGTGCGTATTCACCGCCTTCCGAAGCTCTTCGGTAGTGGTTAGACGGACGTCTGACGACTTTGGGATTGGCCATGACTGTTCGGGTTCGGTGAGAAACGCTGGTCCGGTGAACCAGCGATCTTTGTGGCTAAGGGAGGCTCGGTTATGCCACTTCGTTGCCTCATCTGCTACATTTTCTCGCGTTGGGACCCACCGCCACTCGGCCTCAGATGTAGCTTCGAGGATTTCGCCGACTCGCGCAGCTACAAAAGGATGATATCTTCGATGGTCCGCTCTTATCCATGCTAGAACCGTCGAGGAGTCTGTCCAGAACACCTTCCGGATGGGCCTGGAGGACAAGCATTGTTCTACGAGTAGGGCCGTCCGTACCCCGATGGTCGCCGCTTGTAGCTCCATCCTGGGTATCGAGAGGTACTTGAGCGGGGCTACCCGCGTCTTAGAGGCGACCAAGGTACACATCGCCTGGCTTCCATTCGCGTGTTCTGGAATGGGCGTGCGCATGTAGACTACGGCAGCCATCCCTTCTTCACTAGCATCAACGAAAGTATGCAGCTCGAACGATTCGCGTTGATCCGCCGACACTCCCGGCGCGTATTGCCGTGGCACCTCTAGCTTTTCCATTTCCGGCAGGAGCATTAGCCATCTTTGCCATTTATCATTGCATTGAACGGGAATAGCCTCGTCCCATCCTGTTCCATGTCGCCAGACTTCCTGTAGCAGCATTTTTACGTAGAATAGGAAGTGGCCTAGGAGTCCTAGCGGGTCGAAGACGGTCATCATGGTGCTAAGGATTTCTCGCTTGGTAGGGGTGCGTCCTTCAAGTAGGCCTTTCGCTATCCTTTCTCGGTTGATCCTGAACGTGAAGAAGTCCTTGTCGGTGCGCCACCGCATGCCGAGCACCTTCTCCGTTGTGAGTCCCGGTGATATGTTTAGGTCCTTCTCTGAGTGCGGCTGACCATTGAGCGCTGCGATTACGGATGGGTCATTTGATGTCCAGTTTCTGATCTCGAAACCGCCTTGCTGATGGATGAATCTCACTGACTGGGCCAGCTGGATTGCTTCTTTGGTGGTTTCCACACTGCACAGCATGTCGTCGACGTATGTCATCTGGCAGATAGCTCGTACAGCAGATGGGTATTGTTCGGCGAACCGGTTGGCGTTGAGGCACATAACGTATTGCGCACTGGCCGGTGAGCTGCAAGCCCCAAACGTCATAACTCTCATCATGTATTCCTTTATCTCCTCGCTTGGCCGGTCCCGCCACAGAAACCTCTGACTGTGCTGATCCTCTTCGCGAATTAGCACCTGGTGGAACATCTCTCGGATGTCGCCGCATACCGCAATGGGGTTTTCTCTGAACTTCAACAGCACTGAGATTAGGGGGTTCACCAGATCTGGCCCCGTGAGCAGCATTGTGTTCAGCCCAGTACCGTTGACTTTGGCCGCCGCGTCCCATACGAGTCGTAGTTTACCCGGTTTGTTGGGGTTCTCTACCGGGAATACTGGGAGGTACCACACCCGCTTACTATCTTGTCGGTGCTCCTCCGGGGTTACTTCTCGTATGTACTGCCTTTTTTTGTAGTCGTCGATTTTTGCTTGCAGCGCATCCGCGAGGAGTGGCTCTTTCTCCATTCGTCTCTCCAGCGACAGAAACCGCCTAGTTGCCATGGGTAGGCTGTTCGGCAGCTGGCAGTCGTCCATCCTCCACAACAGCCCAGTTTCATATCTTTTATCGCGGTAGAGCGTTCGGGTGTGGAGAATCTGCAGCGCACGCTTTTCTTCCTCAGAGACGATGGCTTTCGTGGGTTGTTTGTTTCCCGCATTCTCTAGCAGGAAATATTGCCTGAGGTTCTCGTCGAGTTCGAGATCCCGCTGCCTGGCGTTGTGTTCTGTCTCGTTAGTTTCTACGTCGTGTGTCATGCAGCGCGGTGCATTTGTGTCGCTTCCCCCGGATATCGTCCATCCTAGCGGGGTCTTCACGGCAATAGGGTCGCCCATCCTACCTTCCCTGCTTTTCCGCGTTATCGTAGCATATGAGTGTGGTAGCCCGATTAGTATTTGTGGTTGGACGTTTGTGTATGATTGCATAGGTACTGTCTTGAGGTGTGGGTACTTCTGAGCCAATTCAACCATGTTGAGGGTCTGCGCCGGGAGCTGCAGCTCATCTACGGTATGCACTCCTGCCATGACGAGGGATTTGCCGTTCGGAGCCGCGATGGAGACGGTGACGATGGACGAGTCTTCTTCCCATCGTTGCACTCCGCCGGTCCAGCTGAGGCATAACGGACGATTTTCACCGCTCAAGTTCAGTTCGTCGGCTAACTCCTTATCCATCAACGTAACTGAGGAGCCGTCATCGAGGAAAGCAAAGCAGTTGATGTGTTTGCCGTTCCCCTGTACAACGACTGGTAGGTAACGGAAGAGTACTTCGCTCGTAGCGAGGTGGTGATTGAAACTGGCTGCGTTCTCTGCTGAGGGTGCTGCTGGCATGGACGGGTGAAGTAATGGGTGGTGCATCTCATGGCATCCGGCGACGTCGCACTCGAGGTGGAGCTTGCATGCTTGCGTCCCATGCTGATTGAGGCACAGCGGACACAAACCTTTAGCACGCACCACTCCTTGTCTCCCTTCCAGAGATAATTCTCTGAAGGCAGGACAGCTCCTCAAGCGGTGAACGGTTTCATTGCACACAGGGCAGGGAGAGCGGACGGCTGGTGCTGGTGGTTTGGACCTTTCGCGTTGTCCGGGCGGTGGTGGGCTGGAATCCGTTGACGAGGTGTTGGCGCGAAGGCTGTGCGCGTTAACCCGAGCTGCGTTCCGGTTGCTCGGGTTCTTTTGCTGGTGGCACATGCTGCTCACTGCGCTAGCTTCTTCCACCAGCCCGCTCATGAACTCTCCGAACTCCCGCAGGCTCGGATATTCCCAGTGTTTCTTCATCCTAGCCCATTCGAGCTTCAGCGAACCGGGTAGCTTGTTGACCAGCTCGGCTAGAAGCAGCGGGTTGTTTTGGTGGCTTTCTAGTTCGGCGGCCACGAGGGTAGCACTGAGCTGCCGAACGCCCAGGCCGAAGTTTATCAGCGTCTCCATGTTGTCCAGGTTGGGTGGCTCCAGCTTCCGCACGCGGGTCAGCATATTCGCGATCAGCATCTCCGGTCGCCCGAACAACATTTCCAACGTCTTCACTATCTCCGCCACGTTGGAGGGGTGCGTCAGGAGCATGAGGACGGACGCTCGCGCCTTCCCTGTCAAAGCCTCACTCAGGCGGATCAGGTTCTCCGCGTCCGAGAACCCGCACACCTCGTTCCCCTCCCGGAGTTGGCTGAAGAAGACGGGCCACTCCTCGGGGTCACCGGAGAAACTTGGGAGCCTTTTTGGCCAGATGTGGCGCGCGGCCGTTTGGCGAGAGCTGAGTTTCCCCGGCGCCAACTTGGGTGCGGGGCCTGGTGTGCATCTTTCAGCATCGTGTAACTTGATGTGATGCCCTTTGTTCCACTCGCGCATTGACGGCTCGTCGGCAATAGCAGCGTCGAACCCGGGCTTGCGGATCGTAACCGCTCGCTTTCGGGAGTGATGATCGTCGTTTCGGCTATTTACCGACGTCTTTCTGGTGACCGAGCTATCGCTACGTGACGCACTTGATTTTGAATCGCTCCGGCTGGGTTGGCTCAAGCAGTCTTCGAGCTCGTGTTTCTTGAGCAAGTATGCCCTTTCCCTTTCCGCTTGTTCGATGTCCAGGAGTCGGAGTGCATCCAGCGCTCGAAGCTGCGTCCTAACGCGCCGCTTATCACTGCGCTCTCGCGCGACGATGTCAGAGATTGTGCGAGAGCCGGTGGTGGTGGATGAATGTTGGCCGACGCCGTGACGCACCTCTGTCAGTGTGGGGGGCATTTCATACTCGTCTCCGGCGGGCACTGTTAGCGTGATCGGCTTTGCTGGTTTCTTCTTCGCTCTTGCGCTCGTTCCGTGAGAGCTCCCATCGGAGGCAGCGGTGGCGGACGGCTTCATGGTGGTCGGTGACGACGTACCGGGCCTTTGGTGCTTGGTTTCAGCGGGCACTTGTGGCGGTTTCGTGTCTACTTCTTTGTCCTTATCCATCTTGCTGCACGCCTCTCTCCTCCTTGCTCCGTCTCACACTCTGTCTTACAGATATCACGCACACACCTTCCCTACAAACCACGGCACTCCCTTTTCCGTATGCTCACTGTAGGAGTGTGCGTGACTTCCGATGGCACGGCACACGACCGACGACGAACCGCGAGAACGACAACCGACGTGACTACCACGCGGGTGGTAAGGAGCGATTTTTCTACCCGGCTCGATGCCGCACGGGCGATCCACAGCGTTCTTTGATCGTACCGCGCAGGTACGGTCTCGATGCTTTTCCGATAGCACCGCGCAGGCACTATCGAACAGCACTTTCACACACGATTTTGGCGCGTTGATAATACCGCGCAGGTATTGTCAACTCAGGAGTTTTGAACAGTTTTTTGAAGTATTGAGCACAAGCTGATATCCTTTTGGTTTCTTTAAGATCTTTATTGCCGAAGGGCACCGCGCGGGTCCTTCTTACAACGTCAGCTTCAAAAAACGTCTTTCCGATAGCGTCCCAAACTTGTACTGCCGCTTGCTGAGCGGTCGAGACACTCATCGCTTACATCATACATGGTAGTGGTCGTGATACTCTTGCTCTCTCCGGCTCCGGCAGTGTAGACACTCATTTGTTTGGCGAACGTTTTGATGGTTTCCGTAACAGTGGCTATGCTATGCATTTATATGTGAGCTTGGCTCGTTTTAAACATGACCTGGCGAATTTCATCCGATTTGTTTCATGTGTAAACACTCATGGGATGAATTATGGTCTATGGTGGAAGATTTGCTGCTAGTCGGACGGTCTGCTCGCAATATCTTATCAGACACGGTTGGAATCGCCTGACCATTTATAATAACGCAATCGCTTTGCAGTTCGCATTCAGTCGCACACGATGCAGGAGGATCATCTGGTGGAAATTCCTCGTTGTAATTGGGAAGAGTGGCGCGATTTGTACAAACGGGAATGGCCACGTCATGAGCTTGCCTACAATTTGGTGCAAAACTACATCGATTGGTCAAAGCACGATCGCAAGATCAAGGATTTGACCATCTACAGCCTCAACGGAAGTTGGCGAGAGAATGGAACATACGTTGTTATTGTGAGTATATGTGATACTGAGCAGATGCGTTGAGCTTCGAGATACTTTTAAATCCCTCTAATGATTTCTACCTTCATCGCTTCCAGGATCGGATCGATATGTACATGTACACGCTAGATGAATCATTGGAGTGCCTACGGCGTGCGTTAATGCTAGTGGATTGGGATTATTATCACGTGCTCCCAATGTGTCCCTATGAAACTCTTGTGTTCGATGTCTTCCAGCAACTAGGTGTGAAAATTTTTAACGCGCGACCCAACTACATGTACTTTTTATCGAAGGAAGATGCGAGTGTATTGTCAGTGTCATTACCTGCAGGATTGAGTCTCTCCCAACTGAAACCGGAGCACGCTCGATTAATTAACGATTTGTGGCCACACAAGGAAACGGGTTCGGAGTTTTTCATCGAACGTTTAATACGCTGGAACCCATCGATGGGTCTGTTCGATGAGTCCGGTCATCTGCTCGGCTGGTGTATGCTCACACAGGTGGGCGTCATCGGCATGTTGGGTGTAATCGAGAAGCGTAAAGGCTATGGAACGTTAGTACTGAAAGGATTCATAAGGAGGCTCGCCGAACTCGGTCTTAATAGTTACGCTAGTGTTCTCGTTGAGAATGAACCATCAAAGGCCCTGTTTACTAGTTTGGGATTCAAGGTTTTGAGCAGGGTCAATTGGATTAGAAACTGTGAGCGGAAACTAGTTGAGTGGAAATCGGGTGCCGAAATTGATTACAAGTAACATGGAAGGAGCACAAGTAGTAACCGGACTGCGGACGTCTCTTGAATGCGAACTTCAAGAGCCACATTGAATAAGAAATGTGCCGCCCTTATGTAAATTGGGACAGGAATCCTGGGTTACACTAGAGGCTCGCAATAAAAGCACGTTATCAAAGCATTGTGCTTATCATTTTACTGAGGACAATGGGAACATATCAAACAGTGCCGTCTAAAGTCTTGATAACAGTTTGCAAATCACTCGTTTAATTTCATCATACCGCAGGGACGTTTACCATTCTATGTTCTGTCACCATGGGGATCAGCTGAAACAACACAATACGACATCTTACACGAAATTGGATGGAAAATATCTTCTTCAAACATGGATTAGCAATAGACATACTCATGCACCTACAGCAACCGTGTTTATGTCCTTTAACTAAGCTGGTCGCACTTTGTTTGAGTTAGTAATTCGATATTAAAATTGCCTACATAATTCGTTCGATACAGATGTTCGATAGATGTGATGATCGATACTGACCTTAGACCATTATTTTGTATGAAGCCTATGTTAGTTACGGTTTAGAAGTACATAAATAAAATCGTTAGAATTGCCTAGTGAATTTGTAATTCTTTATCAATACTCGTTAAATATAAAGTAAGCAAAAAATTTAAAAAATCTGTTAAAAACTACCAGAATTACAGCATTACTTGCCAATACTCTTAGCATTCCCTTAACCAACTTAACCGAACAGTCTTTGCATATGAAACATACTATCACAAAGCTGTGGTTATGCTAAGTATTTATGTTTGTACGTGGCTTGGCTTTCTTTTTTTTCTCAAGTATCAAACACTCATGGAATGAATTATGGTCTATTGTGGTCGGTCTGCTCGCAATATCTTATCAGACTCAGTTTGGAATAACGCAATCGCTTTGCAGTTCGCATTCAGTCGCACACGATGCAGGAGGATCATCTGGTGGAAATTCCTCGTTGTAATTGGGAAGAGTGGCGCGATTTGTACAAACGGGAATGGCCACGTCATGAGCTTGCCTACAATTTGGTGCAAAACTACATCGATTGGTCAAAGCACGATCGCAAGATCAAGGATTTGACCATCTACAGCCTCAACGGAAGTTGGCGAGAGAATGGAACATACGTTGTTATTGTGAGTATATGTGATACTGAGAAGATGTGGTGAGCATCGAGATACTTTTAAATCCCTCTAATGATTTCTTCCTTCATCGCTTCCAGGATCGGATCGATATGTACATGTACACGCTAGATGAATCATTGGAGTGCCTACGGCGTGCGTTAATGCTAGTGGATTGGGATTATTATCACGTGTTCCCAATGTGTCCCTATGAAACTCTTGTGTTCGATGTCTTCCAGCAACTAGGTGTGAAAATTTTTAACGCGCGACCCAACGACATGTACTTTTTATCGAAGGAAGATGCGAGTGTATTGTCAGTATCATTACCTGCAGGATTGAGTCTCTCCCAACTGAAACCGGAGCACGCTCAATTAATTAACGATTTGTGGCCGCCAAAAGAGACGGGTTCAGAGTTTTTCATCGAACGTTTAATACGCTGGAACCCATCGATGGGTCTGTTCGATGAGTCCGGTCATCTGCTCGGCTGGTGTATGCTCACACAGGTGGGCGTCATCGGCATGTTGGGTGTAATCGAGAAGCGTAAAGGTTATGGAACGTTAGTACTGAAAGGATTCATAAGGAGGCTCGCCGAACTCGGTCTTAATAGCTACGCTAGTGTTCTCGTTGACAATGAACCCTCGAAGGCCCTGTTTACTAGTTTGGGATTCAAGGTTTTAAACATGGTCAATTGGATTAGAAACTGTGAGCGGAAGCTAGTTGAGTGGAAATCGGGTGCCGAAATTGATTACAAGTAACATGGACGGAATCAATGTTGCGGACTTCAAGCATCAAATGGAATACGAAATGTAATCGTCTCATGTAAATTGTGACGGGAATCGTGGGTTCCGCTAGACGCTCAGAATAAAAGTCCGTTATCAAATTATGGTGCTTATCACTTTAATGGAGACAATGGGAACATATCACACGAGACACTATAATCAGTCCCTTTTAGTGGCATGATAACAGTTGGCGTATCACTCGTGCCGTTGGACTAAAGTAGACCATTCTCAATTGTACCATCAGCTGAATCGGTCGACGCTTCGCTACAGCACAGTTTTGCCATCTCCACGATGACGACTGACACGTTGGTTCCCATTCCGATCGAAGATTTGGAGGAACTAAGGGATCTTTATCAACACAACTGGCCCCACAACGAGCCAACCTACAATCTCATCCAGAACTACATCGACTGGCATCGCATCGATCGGAAGCTGAAAGATTTTGCTATATACTCGCTCAACGGAACATGGCGCCAGAATGGGACATTCGTGCTGGAGGTAAGCAAAACCCCATACCTAGTGCCCTGATCGTGAGGTAGTGTAGTGATCATAACAACGTGTGCCCGCCCCATCTCGCAATAGGACCGGTATCTGCTGTTTTTCTATAGCCTCGATGACACGAATGATACGGTACGACGCGCGCTTGATCTTGTAGACTGGGACTACTCGTGGCAGGTATCGGCGTATCATGATACACACCGAGCAGCAATGTTGGAGATCATTCAGAAGCACAACCTGCAGCTAATTTTTGACTTACCAACGGAAACACGCTATCTGCGCAAAGAAGCTGCACTTCAGTTTACCATCGACGTTCCAGCAGGCACTTCCCTTCGCCCGTTGTCCGGTGAGGATGCCGTCAAGGCCAACGCACTGTGGCCACACCGGGCCAAGGGTTCCGAGTTTCTACTGAAACGGTTAGCTCTGTGGAACGCTAGTGTTGGATTGTTTGATGAGAGCACGAACGAGATGTTGGCATGGTGCTTCCGCCTTACTCCTGGTCCTAATGGGGCGCTAGAGGTTCCGGTCGAGCACCGGCGCAAAGGTTACGGTACGCTCGTGACGAAAGCGTTGGCCGTAAAGCTGGCCGAGATGGGCTGCATTTCTTACGGATTCATTCTCAAAAGAAACACAGCTTCCATCGATATGTTCCGCAAGCTTGGCTTCGAGAACGTCGGTAGCATGTACTGGACCCGGAACGTTGACCGAAAGCTCGTCGAATGGGACGGCTAGCTAGTGGTTTCGGTTCAGCTCAATCAGCTGTGCCCTCTTCTTGTTCTCATGCCGGCCCTCGACACTGCCAGCCTGTCCCTCAAACCACCCTAGGCGGCGATGGGTTTTAATCTTATCAACGTTGTTTAGAGCGCCGAGAGTTGAGCTCACCACACAGACGGCCACAGAGCGGTACTGTGGTGGTTGTGTGCTCTTGAATTACCGGCAATCATTTCTAGCCTGCAACGGTGTGCTGTTAGGATGCGGATTAGTCGCTGGCAAACAAATCAACCATGCAGAACGACGTCCTCGTACCGATTCCACCAGGTGCCTGGAAACAGCTGAGGGATCTCTACCGACAGGATTGGCCCCGGCACGAGATAGCCTACCACACGGTGCATAACTACATCTACTGGACCGAACACGATCCACACATCACCAGGACGTTGATCGTGTACAGCCTTAACGGATCTTGGTGGCAAAATGGTACCTACATCATTATCGTAAGTTATCAGCAGGCTCAGCGCTTGCGGATGCAGCAAACCGAGCAAACCATGTTCAAACCCCGTTGCAGGATCACACCGATGTGTTCATGTATACGCTGGAATCGTCCGGTGCAACGCTGAGGAGGATGCTCCAGCTGCTCGATTGGCACCATAGCTATCTGATGAATATGTGCCTGTACCGTGATCTCGTCCTGGACGTGTACCGTCTGCACCATCTGCCCGTAGCTTTCTACAGTGAGGATGTGATTTACTGCGTTCCGCACCAAGTGGCGCACGAGTTTCGGTACGAGTTACCGGCGGGTCTATCACTGCATCGCATCGAGCCACACTATGCTCGGTTCATCTACAACCAGTGGTTGACCAAAACCGTCGGCACGGAGTATTTCATCGAGCGGTTGCTTCGGTGGAACATTTCGATGGGACTGTTCTGTGAGCGTACGGGGGAACCACTGGCCTGGTGTATCCGAACTCAGAACGGTGCGCTCGGGCTGCTGGGTGTTGTGGCCCAGCGGAAGGGCTATGGATCGCTAGTGATCAAAGCGTTCGCTCGAAGGCTCGCGGAACAAGGCTACAGTACGTATGCCAGCGTGAGGCACACAAATATGGCATCCAGGAGACTGTTTGAGAAGCTCGGCTTCAGTGTGGTCGGGGAGGCGAGCTGGTTGAAGAACATGAAGGGCAAGTTTGATGGCACCGAGCTGCGAAAAGCAATAAAATCGTAATCCCAGTGCGGTGTGGATAGTAACGAGCAAGAAATAATGCAGACCATCCCTGGATATGAATATCACAATTTTAAACTGGTCGGAATAGCCAAAGACGAGCCGGGCTAATTAAATTTTTATTGCTTGCTTTAGATTTGTTTATGCTTTCGCTGAAGTGATTGACATTGTAGAGATAAGGATGAAAGATCCGGTAGAGGCCACGAAGCATCAGGCCCGCTTTTCGATCTTGGACCAGTACCACACGTCGACAGACTTGAACCCACATCCTTCGAACAGAGTCCTCGAAGCAACATTATCCTCCACGACGAATGCTTGTGGCAGTTTACCGGTATCACGTAGTTGACGTGCGAATCGTTCAATGATCTTCCGTCCTAGTCCTTTTCTCCGATGGTCAGGCATGGTTTTGAAAATAGCCAACGATCCCGTCTGGTCGCTGTAATAAGCGAGACGGAACAGTAATATAAATCGAAGTAATATCGTCATGCGTCGATCTATCCTAGGAAGACACTTACATCAAACACCAGGCAACCAGCTGTCCGGTAGCATCGTACACCCCTAGGGACGGGTTACGTTCGATCAGTCTTGTCGGTAGGTTCGCAAACACGGGATCGTTATGTTCCCATTCGTCACTAACGAACTCACAATCGGTATGTTGCACCGGTCCCAACTGGTAACCAACAGGTAAGCATCCGTTGAAACATTGTTCATCGATCTGCCGATAGCATACCAATCGCTCATCGTGCATTTTACTATACGACAAACTGGACGCCACACCAATAACGTGTTCGCGATACTGGGGCGCATAGACTAGGCTAACACTTTGTCCGCAGCTACCGAGCACAGCCAGTAACAGCTCGTACAACATTTTAGCTGTAGATGGTTCCAGTGTGTCGAAAAACAGTTCATTGTGATCCTTCGAAGGAGTGAAGAATGAATGTTACAGGATACCGCTCATCATGCATCATGCACAGCCACATACCTTCACCACGAATGTTCCGGTGCGAGTCCAGTCCGTGTGACTATCGGCGTACACCCTACACTGATCTCCGATGCAACCCAATTTACTCCAACGGTAAAAATTGTCCAACGTATTGTAAGTGTACGCGTGTTTGGGCCACGAGCGCAGATACAAATCTCGAAGTTTTCTCAGATCGTCCGCCCCTGTGATCTCTGTTACGGTTACAGCCGGCATGATTGGCCTGACTCACTGAAAATTGCGCTCCTCTTACTGTCTCAATCGATGCGATGAGGATTACGGATGAGCTGTCCGCCGCGGATGTGACACACGCGAAACTAGATTGTTGAATGGAATGGCAGAGTTGGAACTAACTCCGGGACATTATCACGAGCCCCGCGAATGCAAACAAGTGCTATCACTAGCCATGCGCACTATTTATGGTACTATGCACGATTGCCACTTCGCATACAAGAAAACAAGACAAAAGAACGCTAACCAAATATTCTGTAAAAGCTATCAGCAAATTGAGGAAATATGTAGTAAGGAGATAAGTGAAGTCCGTAACAGTGTTGAAAGGGGAAACTCCCCAGGTCATTAGATTATTACACCGTTGTAACACATACCATTTTACAAATAATTCATAATTTCATCATGTGAAGGATCAAACTACATCGACACAGTAGCATATCAGCTGAATCGAAGATTTTTGATATTTTTTTTATACTTGTATTGTATAAAAGAGCTTACGAATCACTAGCGCACATGTTTGCAAATCGATCGATTGATTAGTGATTGCTCTACTTTTGCGCAAATGGCGATCCTCTGTCTAAACATGTAAATACAAACTATTACCATCATTCGTACCGCTTCTACGCCTAAAGTGATAAGGACAACCTCACAAAAGGCCGACCGCGATTCAAACGAATCACGTGCTTCAGAATAATAAAAGTTTTCAAAGGTAGTTCCTCTCAGTTACTATAGCTGATGCATTTTATTTTCTATTTGAAGTACCCCCTACGCTCACGTCTTTATCGGCCGTAAATTTCCACCAAAAAGTCTAGCGGATTGCTGATGTAACGGGTTGTCAGGTTGAGATAGGCGAACCGCTGGTACAAACCGCCGCCAGTAAGATGGGCTTGGCCCGTGCGATTGAGCGTGCGGTCGTAAGCCCGAATCGCGGTAATGTTGTAGACGCTATTGTAGTTTACCTGGCGGCTAACGATACCACCGGGAAGGCCGGCAGCTGCTGAAACCGCGCTGTAGGGATGGCAGGGAAATGGTAGTTTTTCAAAATGGTCCATCCAGTTGCCGCGGTGCGAAAATACTCACGAGTAGAGGATACGGTCGCCAGCGTTGATGTTACCCAGGATGAGATCGTTCGCCTGAATTACGGCAACCAGGGCCAGCGCAACGAAAGCACAAACCATCAATTTCTTCGCCATTGTGCCTTGGGGTTCGAGGTTTTGCACGGGTTTTTGTAGGACAAGCTGGTCTTCGAGACTGGATGCTACTGGCACAGATCTAATTGGTAACGATCTGACGGAGCGACCGTGTCCTTTTATACCGAAATCTTATCAACCTTCGTCAGCCACACCGGCGCCTTCGATACTGAATCGGAACAAACCAATACCGGAAACGTACGATAAGATAAACGGGACAACAAGCTTCCATTTTTTACTGTTTCATTCCATGTCATAAAGAGTCGCGAAGAAGAAGATGCTACTAGCGAAGTTGATTGATGTGGTAGTTGATGAACCTAGTTTGGCAGACATTGTTTATTAGCCAGTAAACATGCGACCGCATCTAAATGCTACAGTCGAACAAGGAGGAAACCGTTCTAGTAGTAACAAGTTACACAAAAACCGACTTATGAATCGCTTGATTTTTTTTAAATACAAACCCAAATAGAAGAATTAAATCGCAAAGAAAAAGAAAATTTAAGATAAGCCGTGGTTATCTTAATACACCGGCTACAGCTAACGGCACAATATTGCGAAAACCATAAGTGAAAAGCCCCATTGAGAGACATAGTGGGTAGAAGATTGGCTAATCTTATCTACCGGCTCAGTAGCAGTGATGCAACCATGATTTCAGCAGGATGTGATTAATTTACGAACAGCTGTTATCTGTTTATACTGCTGATGAGCTCATGCAATTGTTCCGGTACCTGTTCTAACATGTACGAGCGATTCCATTCGCAGCATCATTAATGACAATCGAACGAAAATTTTCGAGCTTCTGAAATTCGATGCTTTCAAACAGTTTAATTGACCATGCGTCACTCTTCAGAGTAACTCTACTCTTACAGAGTACTCTTCTTCGATCTTTCAGAGGCCACTGGTTGTAGATGTAATCTAGATGGTTTACGTCGAACTTGTTGGAACTTACACTAAAGTATATTTCAAACACATCTTCGGACAATTGTAATGAAAGGATTCTCTTGATTTGTCGCATTTTGATAATCTGATCGTACGTACTCTCAACATGAACAACCAATAAGGTTCTCCAGCATACGTTTAGTGAATAAATTCGAATGTCCTCCTTTAGTGCGGGATCAATAGATATTCATCGAATGTAGTTGACTAACAAATAATATGCGAACTCGTGTTTCGGCCAATTACATCTGAAAATATCTCTCAGTTCCACTCAGTGCTCGTCACTTATTTTCACAAAACGATCGTCGCCAGCCATGCTTTATCAGCAACAAGCCGAGATCAGAAAATAAACTGCAACCAAAGATAACCAAATACAATGTTTGCGTCTACAGACACTGATAATGTAATAAGAGGTGTTAGTGATGTAAACCGCTTTTAAACAGAGAAACTCTTAATACTGTAGACAACAATATTTATTTTTATTCCATTTATGTCCATCCATGTGGCGACCTTGGGCATCACAAGGCTCAGGTTTTAGTTTTAACATAGTAGAAATTCGAGATGATTGGGGTAAAATAAAACCGTTATCAGTCCTCCCATTCGTTTGCTACAGTAGCTACTGTCCTTAGCCAATATGCTTTATCCGTGTGCTCAAACCCAAGTCCTTCGAACATACGTCTCGACGGAATATTCGTTCTATAAACCAGTGCATAACAATCATGGCCTAGGGCTGCAACTTTTTTCGCTATCGCTACCGTCACAACGGTTCCAAATCCTCGCCTCAGGTAATCTGGATCAACCTGCAACGTTCCAAGTGCACCAGCCTGCAAGCGAAAACACCAGGCCACCATCTTCCCCGTAGATTGCTCATATAGCCCCACGCACGGATTCCAAGCCGCAAGCCGTTGCAGAAAGAACAGCGAACCGGTGTGCCGGTTTGGCCAGTGCTCATTCGCTATCGCAGCGTCATCGCCGCTTAAATCCTTCAAGATGAACCCATCCGGTACATGCAGCGGCAAGGCATTGCATTGTTCTTTGGACATAAAGTACAGATACGTCTCACTGTCGTACTCCATAGCTAAACCCTTGGCGGTGATCACATCAATGACTGGGTGTCGATGACGCGCCAAAAGTGAGCTCACTTTCAATCCACCACTCCAGTCCAACAAAGGGAGTGCCCTCGCTAGAATACCATTTGTAGGATCCAGTGAGTATACGAACAGCTGATAGCGATCCTAAGAACATTGTTAACCGTGATATTAAAGTGGATCGTATAGAATGATCATTTACTCACCACCACCAGGTAGGTACCATCCTCTCGCCAGTTTCCGTTCAGACAGTAAATGGTGAGATTCTTAATAGCAGGGTCCTTTGCATACCATCGCACATAGTTGTCGATCGTGGTATACGCAACGTGGTGCTCCGGCCAGTTCATGAGGTAAAGGTATCTTAACTGGGCCCAGTCATTGGCCGGAACGATGGTTAGCCGATCTGTTGTGTCCATGGCTCAGTCTGAAGGTGAATGAATGATAAGTGGAGTAACGATGCCTGCTGATGCATGCTAGCAAGCTTATCTTCTCAAAGAGTGATGCACGGCGAGACATATTCACTGTACGACATGGTCAAAATGTTTGACCAATGGGAAATGTTTGAAATGGTTGACCTATTTGCTATTAAAATCATGCATTCGTATTTCGCCACGCCACGATCCAATCTTATTGTAAGGACACCGGCCGGATCTTGTTTATACCCAGACTCCGAATTATGAATAAACAGGGCATTTTGATTAGAATATTACGCCTCTTGGTCAGATTTCTTGGAAATATCGATAGCCTCCCGAAAGCGACGGAGACTACGGAACTAAGACCGAACCGAAAGAAATCATAGCTCAATAGGCTTCCGAAAGCAAGTCGCAACTAATAGCAACGGACCAGCATCCGAGACCAGGATTTTTCGTTACTCGGACGACAAGCTGTAGATCCTTCGCGGTCAGCGTACGTGCGATCGCGCCCGGCGAGTAACACTTTCAATCTTTCCGGACAGTTGCCGCTGTTCTTACAAGGAAGACGTTATCCGTAAGCAGAAACAAAAGTTTTCCAACAAAATCCTCAATGAGTATAATTCAAATCGCTTGTCTTTAAAATAAAAACTCGAATAGAATACAAACTCGAATAGAAGAATTAAATGGCAAAGAAAAAGAAAATTTAAGATAAGCCGTGGTTATCTTAATACATCGGCTACAGCTAAGTGGAAAGCCCCATTGAGAGACATAGTGTGTAGAAGATTGGCTAATCTTATCTACCGGCTCAGCAACAGTGATGCAACCATGATTTCAGCAGGTTGTGATTAATTTACTGGAACAGATTTTATTTCTTTATACCGCTGATGAGCTCATGCAATTGTTCCAGTACTTGTTCTAACATGTACGAGCGATTCCATTAGCAGCACCATTGATGACGATCCAACGAAGATTTTCAAGCTTCTGAAACCCAATGCTTTCAAACAGTTTTATTGACCGTACGTTACTGTTCAGGACATACGCTTTTGAGTCCGATCCCAGGTGTGCCAAACGTTTGGCCAACTCTATCACTACCATTCGACCAAAGCCGCAACTGTAGTGGGTGGCCGCCGTTTGAAGGTCCGAATGAGCGCCGGTTTGATCACTGCGAAAAGCGGTAAAAGTAAGTTTTTCCTGCCATAAAAACCTATCGATTGCTGGATTTGTACCTTAAACACCATGATACAAGATGGCCATGGGAATCGAACAGCCCAACACTCTCGTTCAATCGTATCAATCGGGCCAGTAAACCATGGCCAGCCTCATAGCTTATGTGATCTTTCAGAGGCCACTGGTTGTAGATGTAATCCAGATGGTTTACGTCGAGTCTTCCAAACACAAAGCCTTTAGGTAATGTAGGAGAACGTATTTGCTGTGCTTGTTCCTTTGCCAGGAAGTAATAGTTTGCTACATTGCTGCTCGAAATGGCCAGTTTCCGATCATTGATGATATGCTCAATCACTGGTTGATGTCTCTCTTGGAAATCCATGCTTACTTCGGGCAGTACTTCCCAGTCCACTAAAGAGAGCAGTCGAGTCAGTGGCCCAAGCGTTGACTCGTTGGAAGTTGTACTAAAGTATATCTCGAACCCATCCTAGGAGAATGAAATTAAATGATTCTCTTGATTTGTCGCATTTTGTCAATCTGATCCTACGTACTCTCAACAAGAACGTTTTATTTGTTCTCCAGCATCCGTTTAGTGAATAAATTCGAATGTCCTCTTTTAGTGCGGGATCAATAGATATCCATCGAATGTAGTTGACTAACAAATAATATGCGAACTCGTGTTTCGGCCAATTACATCTGAAAATATCTCTCAGTTCTACCCAGTGCTCGTCACTTATTTCCACAAAACGATCGTTTCCAGCCATACTCTATCAGCAACTAGTCCAGACCACGAGTCGAGACGCTGTAACGAGAGATAACTAACTACAATGTTTGCGTCAGCAGTTGCTGATAATGTAATAAGAGGTGTTAGTGATCTTAACCGCTTTTAAACAGAGAAACCCTTAAAACTGTAAACAACAATATTTATTTTTATTCAATTTATAAAGCCTCAGGCTGTAGTTGTAACATAATAGAAATTCGAGATGATTGGGGTAAAATAACTCCGTTATCAGTCCTCCCATTCGTTCGCTACAGTAGGTACTGTCCTAACCCAGTATGCTTCATCCGTGTGCTCAAACCCAAGACCTTGAAACATACGTCTCGACGGAATATTCGTTCCATTAACCAGTGCATAACAATCATGGCCTAGGGCTGCAACCTTTTTCGCTATCGCTATCGTCACAACGGTTCCAAATCCTCGCCTCAGGTAATCTGGATCAACCTGCAATGCTCCGAGTGCACCAGCCTGCAAGCGAAAACACCAGGCCACCATCTTCCCCGTAGATTGCTCATATAGCCCCACGCACGGATTCCAAGCCGCAAGCCGTTGCAGAAAGAACAGCGAACCGGTGTGCCGGTTTGGCCAGTGCTCATTCGCTATTGCAGCGTCATCGCCGCTTAAATCCTTCAAGATGAACCCATCCGGTACATGCAGCGGCAAGGCATTGCATTGTTCTTTGGACATAAAGTACAGATACGTCTCACTGTCGTACTCCATAGCCAAACCCTTGGCGGTGATCACATCAATGACTGGTTGTCGATGACGTGCCAAAAGTGAGCTCACTTTCAACCCACCACTCCAGTCCAGCAAAGGGAGTGCCCTCGCTAGAATACGATTTGTAGGATCCAGTGAGTATGCGAACAGCTGATAGCGATCCTACGGGTACAAGAAAACGGCATTGTCAACAGAGATATCAAAGGGCATTGCACCGAATGATCATTTACTCACCACCACCAGGTAGGTGCCATCCTCTCGCCAGCTTCCGTTCAGACAGTAAATGGTGAGATTCTTAATAGCAGGATCCTTTGCATACCAGCGCACATAGTTGTCGATCGTGGTATACGCAACGTGGTGCTCCGGCCAGTTCATGAGGTAAAGGTCTCTTAACTGGGCCCAGTCATTGGCCGGAACGATGGTTAACCGATCGGTTGTGTCCATGGCTCAGTCTGAAAGTGAATGAATGATAAGTGGAGTAACGATGCCAGCTGATGCATGCTGGCAAGCTTATCTTCTCAGATAGTGATGCACGGCGAGACATATTCACTGTACGACATGGACAAAATGTAACACATCAATTGCTCCAACGTTTTAGGGTTGACCTATTTGCTATTAAAATCATGCATTCGTGTTTTGCCAAATCCAACTTTTATGTAAGCTTTACTACAGTCTTATTGAATTCAATTACAGCCAAAATGCGAGCACTTATTGGTGTTTTAACAACCATAAATCTAAGCATTCTTCCATTGGTTGTCATGCCATACATTAAAAATTAAATCCATGGGATCCAGTTCCAATCAGAACAGCTGGTAGCGATCGTACTGGGACAGGAAAACGAAATTATCAAGCGTGATATCAAAGCGAATTGATATAGGTACTATCCTTTAGGTACTATCATATGTGAACGAATTCACATATGGAGTACAAACTACTGATGCCTTTTGGTCAGACTACATCAGCTTCGTGTTTGTTTGTGAAGCCGGATTTAGAAGGTCACGTCAAGCATCAAAACTCACGAGCTATTAACGTAAACGCAACCAAGCTCCATTAAACCCACAAAGAATTCATCCATATCAAGGAGTCATTTCATATTAACCGAAAAAAAAACCAACACGGCAAGGTTAACGTAGTGGCACTATATGTAAGGTCGGCTTGGTTTGTGCATAAGTAAACTTAGAACGACAGGTTATGGCAGAGCGATGTTACGTGCAAGGTGAAGCCTAGCGATGATTTGAGCAAATTACGATAGCCTAGACGGGCCATCATTACCATCTCGCAAATTCAGTACCCCACACGCATCATCGTGCGACTGAAGTGGCCGCTTAGAGCTCACTATCATCTGCCTGCTGATCGGTCAGTCTGTGTTTCCATTTGTTAGACACCTTAAAGTCTATTTTACAGCGAAACGTCGCTTTGTGCTGAATAAAGAAGTTATCCAATCCTCAAAACATCGTGGTGTCAGAGTTCAAAATCAAACATGAACCCCAAACGGTCTGTTCTACTTAAAGTAATGTACGGTGCAGTAGTGGTGACGAACGTATTCGCGATGTACTACGACGTGACAGTATCCGACAAGTATCTACCGGAACTGAAAGCATCTTTTAAGCTGCTATCAACGACTGAAATGTTTTGGCTGCCTCTAAAAGGCCGAGTTATCTTTCTCACGTACTGGAATCTGGTGAGTCACAATAAGATATAAAACGGCATCTGTTTGTCCGGAAATTTCCTCAGTTCCCCCTTAGCAACAATCAGACGATTCTTCTCGAATAATAATGTGACCGAAGAAAAGGTAACATGAATATTTTATGATACAATTAAACCTACAAAATTAAAACTTCAACCAATATTGAAACAATATCAACAGTGTTTAAAAAAATATTCATATCCCGCGTATCAATGGCGATCTTAATTTTTATCCATCACCATCTTACGAGCTGGGTCGTCGTTTGCCTGTCCCATGCTGAGCCATCCGTCTCTCTGTCTCTGCACAACACCTGATAAGGGTCTTTTCATCTTCATTGATCCATCAACTACAAGGATCCTCTCAGATAATTCCAAAAACCAACCTCAGAACATGAAAAATTGTGCCTTGCTAAATGTGTGGCATCAACTGTAAAACCTGTGTTCCCAGTGTGTCCCTACAATGCCGTGTGCAATATTATCACACTTTCGCCCCATTAAGCCCCGAACCCAGCAGGCCGACCCCTGCTTGTGGAGAGCGAGAGAAATGCAAATTATCATTTCCTCTCACCAACTCCCACCAACACTCTCATTTCGGTCGCTCGTGGCGTTGAAGATGTTCTATAAATATTTTATCAAAGTGGGCCCGCTCTCTCACGCTCGGAAGTGTGGTGCATCTTCTCGGGCGCTATGGCATGCTCGCCATGCGACACTACTGGCGCACGCCCGCCAAACGCTCGCGCGAGCTCTCACTCGCGTATCGCCGGTCGGTTGCTTCGTTCGTTCGTGAAGTGTCCGTCGTGAGGTAGTTTGTGCTAATCGACGAACCAGGACACGTTGTCAGGACTCATCACGGAACGGTCATCTATTCTCTAATACGAAAGAAGTGCCACCCAACGGGAACCATCGTGCTTTTCACCGTGCTGAAGAGTGCGATTATCCTGCTGGGAGCAATTAAACTGAGGAACACACTTACACATACACCCATACATACATGCAGATACTCCCGGACACGATTACCGTGGCCGTAAGCCGCGTTGCAGCGATTGTTTGCTAGACCGGTCGGTCGATTTCGGTTGTCCTTCACGGGTCGACCTTCCAGAAACTCGAAACCCGCCCTACAAGCACTACAAGTTTCGTGGTGCAGCAATGTAGTTGCTCCAGTCCAGGAAGTAAACTCGCTTCTCCGAGTGACTAGTGTGCACTCTTTGTGAGATGGTGTGTGTTTGTATGTGTGTGCGAGGTGGTACGTGTCTTTGAATGGAGGAGCACTTGTGCTTCCGCGCAGACGATTCCTTCCCATTCATCGGCAACGGCAGCAGCAGCAGCTAGGCCACTGCGGTAACCGCCACCCGAGTGTTGCAGTGAACCGACATTGTTTACTCTGTCACGATCCCCTATTAGTTCACTTCCGCCGCGTTCGCTCTGGATGCAATCTTGTCCGGAAAATTGCTGTAAAAAGGAAGCGAGTGAGGTGGAACATTGACAAGAAGATTGACCTGTTCCTTCAAATCGTCCTTTTTGTTCTGTTTGCACGTTTATCTCATAGCGGATCCAAGAGTGCCTTTATGTGATTTTTTTTAAAGCTGTTCCAGTAGTGTATCTAGCTGTTCCAGGGTTTAGAACAAAGACACGCATCTTCGAGGGCAATTCTTCGGGGTGCTGGTGCTGCAGTCTGCAAAAGGGTCCTTCCATCGTGTATCCGGAGTGTCCTTTCCCTTTTTGTTTGTGTAGTGTGTGCGAAAAAAAAAACATCCAACGCCATCATCATGTCGAGTGTTCAGCTGTACAAGCTGCCGGCGTTTGTCATCACCTGGCACCTGATAGCGTTCGGGCAGTACTGCTACGCGATCTACTTCGATCGCTTCTTCATTCACATCCCGGACGATCTGGCCGTACCGAAGATGATGACGACGACGGAGTACGGTGGCCGCTCGAAGTTTCTCACTTACTGGTGTTTGGTTAGTATCCGATTCTCGAACGCGCACCTCGAGTGCTTTAAACGAACCGCTTCGCTTGGGGCGAAAGGTGCCTTTGGCTGGGGTTTTTTTGGGTTTGTGATTGGCATCTCATTAAGGAGCAGCTGGATTTACAATGTTTAATCAATAATACTTTCCCCCGGTTCGACTGGCGTAAAAATATACATTTTCCAAGGCCAGCTCAAATAAAACAAATTTTCACATCTCGCAGATACGCACCCCGCGATTAGTCTGCAAATTTGGCGCCGGCGTTAGAAACATTTGCCAGCCCATGGAAACCGGCAATCATCATAACTCAAGCACGTATGACCGGGTGCTCCATCTAGCAGCGACTCCAACGGTGATACTGTTTCAAATTGAATGTGTTGGTTTTTTGTGTACCCAGAGGTCAGGAACATGCTCGTTTATGTAAAACTCTGCTGGTATTCCATGGCAAACGATCGCTCTTGCAAACATGTTCAGTAACAGATTGTTTTTTTTTATGTTGGTATTTTTTTAGCGAAGGTTCAAATGTTTTACCATAGCCGGTATGATATGATAGTGACCAAATGATATGTGTGGTGAAACCACCAACTCCCTTGCTCTCGGACTCGTTTCGTTATTGTGCCGGACCGGATCAATAAAGCGGCAAAGATTTATGGTTTGGCTTCCAGAGCGGGAAGCGGATGAGATAAAAACCCCAAAACCCCAAACACTATGCCACCGGAATGCTTGCGCTACCGTGCCGCTACCCCTATACGCAAGCGATGGTAATTTCCAGAGTTTGTTTTCATTGCAATTTTTCCGCGTGCACCTACCTTACCGCTTGGCGAGGGGTACTGTTGCGCATTCGCTCATATGGCACACCGCCGTCTCTCCATCACGAGACGTACTGCTCGGTGGTGTAGATGGAGGCAGAGGTTAAGGAAATAAAATGATAAAATGTGCGTAATTTGTTAAAAATAAAAGTTAACATAAACAACGATCAGCAACGGGAGGAGAATGGGGAAGGAAGGAGAGGCGGAGGGTATAAAACGGTGTGAAACCTGAAAAGCGGATTGTTTTTATCGCGCTGCAGCTATCCTCTTGGCGCAGGTACTGGTACAAAAAGGACCAGAAGTGCTGGAAAAGTGTTCCCCGGATTTGCGACGCACAATGGAGCCGCCAGGTAGCTGGTGAATTTTTTGGCGTTTTGCGGGAAGAAAAACGCATAAATGGTTCAGATTTATATCATTATGTTATATCATTAGGCCATTTTAAATTTTAACCGAGGGTATCACTGTTCTAGACAGTTAAAAATCATAAAAACAAGTAAACTATATATGCTTTTATAAAACACATAAAATACAATAATAATGGTTATCTTTTTGCATTGCCTGTACAGTTTACAACATTTATCATTTCTACAAAAGCAATATTCTATTTTTTTGCATTTGATTGGCTGTTAATAGAATTCGTCAAGAATAAAAATATCCAGTTTGAAGATAAATCTGCTATTGCGATATATTTTATATTCAACACACACCACACCCATCAGGATAAATATCTACAAAAGTGTTTTATCACTCCAGATAAGAGATGGGTTGATGGATATAATTTTGACGCACTCAGCATTGTCCCCACTGATGGCGACACGTTTCTGTTACTGCTGAGATGCGCACATTGTATGTGTTTATTTGCACTTCTCGTCTCCAGTTTCAGGCTCAAGCTCATTCTTGTTGCGTGTGGAACATGCCATTACTAAGCTAAATTACGCTACATATGTTTCAATGCCACTCCTGTCGCAGGGAATGACTTCATTATGTTGATGTCGACAACTGCTGTGTAATATTTTATCATTCGCCCATGTTTCCACACAGTTATAAACGATTATGTGTAAATTTACTGCAAAGATATCATTAATGTGGTAAACAAAATTGTTTCGAAGGTAGCGCCTTATGATGTAGCTTACTTTAATATGGCTTTTTGATGATCGTTATAAAGATTGCATTACATTACATTGCTACTTACGCATACTTACAACCGTAGTCTATCGATTTCTAATCGTACTCCAACATTTAAAGGCAAAAAACTTCACTTCAACAAGTTGAACAATCAATGAAAGCTGAATTTTCTCTGAATCACTGCACGTCCTATTTGTATTAAACAGTTTGATAAGCGAAGACTCCGAGGCTGGATGATAAACTAACTATTGCTCTTACAGAGAACGGTTAAGTGATATGCCTTGTATTGACTTCGATTTTATTGCTGAGCCGGTCCATGTTGATGGCGGCAGCAATCATTCTCCCGAATTAAACCAATCCAACCTTTGGACCAAATTACGATGACTGCATGCTCGAGGCCATCGCTAAAGGTCGACCGCTAACATCCCCTCCAGCCCAACTGTCGCGTGCATTCAAACAATGGAACAAGAAGGAACGGCCGTGGGCTAGAGGCCGGCTTCACCCAAGTAAAATCGATACACATTTGCTGGGACAGATGCTTTGTTCGAGTACTTGTATCATAAGGCCAACGTAAGAAATCGTACAATCGGACTTGTCCAACCGGCTTGGCACCAAATGGGTCGCTTCGTGGCCAAAGTTACGTAAAGCCATACGCGCCATGGTCGCAACTTTGACGGCTTCTGCGTCGAAAGTTTCGTTCATGGGAACCGTACGGAATGCAGCCGATGGCGGGGCATGGTAAACGGTCGTCGTCCCCTCAGCTTTGTCACACTCACCGTTGGTGAGTTAATTGGTTCATCAGCTGGGTGTCATCACGGCCACAGCACGGGCCACTGCTATGGAGCGCTAGCAATTCAATTAATGTTCTCTCGTGCTGTTTTGGAACCGAAGAAAGCTACAGCGATGGAGAGCATGCAGTAGTCCAACTTTCAGGGTGGACATCAACGACCATCATTACCGGGAAGTTTATCATGACGTCATTGCTGGAGGCCGACATAGATGTTCTGGAATTCGACATTGTTATGCGTATAGTAGACATCCTCCACTTTGACTAAAACCCGAAAATACACAGTTACAAGATTCACAGATAGTTCACAAGAAGCTCAAACTTTTCTACTGTGTGAGTTTTACGAATTTGATTCGATTTTTAAAAGAAACAATCATTAATCGATCATCAAATCTATGAAATATGTTATAGAATTTATAAAAAAAGGGTGTATTATTAGAAATCATTATTCTAAATATGCTTTATGATCTAATATTGAAGCCAAATAACATATTTTACTGCACATATTCTTCAGTTTAGCACAATGCAGATACTGTTTTTGTGGGTTAAGGAGTGCACTTTGTCTCGGGGAAGTGCATCTGCGCCCGGATTTGTCTAAGTCGATCATCTAATGTACAACGATTAATGAGCATGATCAACCTTGATCCATCTCACACCGCTGGTCGTATTATTATTTTGGTACGCCGCTAAACATCCGGTCATGTTTGCTGACAATGCACAGCAGTACACGTAGCGAAACCATTGCCAACAGCTCACTCGCAGGCAAGTGACCATCAATTAAACGTTTACATAAACTGTCATCTCAAATATCATCTCCGTATCCACTTTCCAGAATGAGATCTCGGGAAAATCGGCAAAGACATGGTGGGATGTGGAACCACCCGGACCCTGGGTGGTCCGGGCTGCTAATGGTAGCAAAAACAACCTGTTCTCCCGCGGGTCAGGCGCGTGATAGTAACCATATGCTTGCTACCAATACTCCAGCTGTCGGGGGGTGGAATCTGCTGGAGGATGGACGGCTGCTGGTGAGGCGATTCGCGATCCTCGGCCAGCGCGAAAGTGGAGAACGTGGGTTGTTGGTTTATGGACTCCAATAAAATGTTCGATGGCGCGTAGATCGCTGGCAAGCGTGGGGTAGCAGGAGGCAACATTTTCCACTTTCGCCAGCGAGAAGGAGCCGTCGAGGAGCATCTTGCCGTAAAAGAGATGATGGTGTTCCGTTCGTTCGAACCTGCTGAAATCGAACACCAAAGTAAACAGAGTAGGCGGTATGCAAAGGCGGGGGGAGTGATGGTTTTTGAATCTCATGTAGGAGGCTATGGGAAAACCTATCATTTTCCCTGGTGCCTTGAGTGTATGATAAGTGTGCCAGAAAATACATACGACATTTCTGAATAATCCTTTGCCGGAGTGGCCTTCGTCATGATTGTCGTGTCGCATTTTAAACAAAATCAATGCGGAACGAAGCGCAATGATGGAGGAAAGGAAAGGGGACACGCAATCTGCTAAAAATAATCATCCAAGACCACTCATGCGAAACACTAGATTCGCATCATCCACTCGATGGACTTTGTACGCCAGGATAGCAGTAACCATTCCTATGTTGTACTTCCTGATCGAGGACAAAGAAATCTCAAGGAACCGGAGGCAAGAAAAAGAGAGAGAGAGAGTTCAGTGAACTTTGATAAGTGCATTTGCATCACGGGATGCACTCCATTTCGCGCACGAGATAGTGAAGGCGTAATCGAAGAGGTTTTACTCGAACATACCTTTCGCCCTCCCAGGAGTCGAGGAGATTCGGTTGTCCACTCACTAATCGAATAGGCGGATTACCGGATACCGGTAATCCTCATTTGTTATCACGTTAAAACCGACGACGAAAATCACTAATCACTGCGCAGACTCCAATTCCTCCCCCACTTTCCACCCCTTCTGGCGCCCACAACCCAGCTGTCAAAATAGAGGGAAAAGTGTCAACAAACTTCCAGCAGATCCGTAGTGTGCTGGCTAAAAGAACTTGGCGACCTCCGGGACAAAGTCCACGCGAGATTCTGCCTCCACTGCATCCCCTCCAGTGCCGCGAGATAACAGTTATTGGTCCGCCAAATCAGGTTCATTCGCGCAAGTGGAAGAACTGCTCGGTCATCGCACCGTGCTCCCGTGCCGTGTTATCGCCGCAGCAAACGCAGCAGGTTCCAGCGGGGCCAGCCTCAAACGGCAGCCGCAGCTCTTGTGATTAAGTGGTGTCTAGGCAACCCGGAAGAACTTGAACGGTTCCAGCAGGATTTACGACAATCCACAGCAAACGGGGGCAATATGGGAAAAGTGGCCAAGAGCAACGATGGTTATCAGCGCGGTGCGTACGGGGCACTGCGGACCCTGATGCACTTCATCGCCGCCATACAGTTTACCTACAGCGTTTACTACGATTTTCGATACGTGCACTTTCCTCCGGAGCTGAAACGTGGCCCCGGCGCGGACTTTGGTGGAAAGCTTAAGTTTCTTACCGTGTGGGATGCGGTAGGTGGTGCATGATTCCGGTGGCACCGCAAGCGCTCATTTCCGGTGATGGCCTCAGTTTAACACCTGGTTTTTCTTTCCATCTCTTCTCTTTGCAGATACTGCAAGCGGTCTACTTTACGATTTGCCTGCTGAACGATTTCATCGGTACGAACGAGGTGGCCCCGAAGCGGATGCCACTGATACGCAAGGTGAAAGATTACACGCTAGCCGCGTTCGCCTTCCCGGTAGCGTTGAACGTTGGCGTCACCTTCTGGACGTTGATGGCCATCGACCGGGAGCTTGTCTTCCCGAAAGCTCTGGACGCCGTCTTTCCCGGGTAAGGGTGGTGCGGTATGCGGTTCACCAACGAATCCGGATCCTTTAACGCCCTCTGACTCTCTCGTTTTTTCAGCTGGTTGAACCATGTCATGCACACCAACATCGTGATCTTCATGGTGCTGGAGATTTGTACCAGCTTCCGGCAGTATCCGTCGCGTCGTGCCGGTCTCACCGGGCTCGGTATCTTCATGTCGGCCTATCTGGGCTGGCTGCACGTTATTCATCACTACGGTGGCATCTGGGTGTACCCGGTGCTGGAGGTACTGAACATGCCGCAGCGTATCGCCTTCTTCGCCGTTTCGCTGGCCTTCTGCGTTGGGCTGTATTTGCTCGGTGAATTCTTCAACAATCTCATCTGGACGAAGGAACTGAAGCAGCTCAAGAGCGCGACCTCGGCGGGTGGTGCGAGTAAGAAGTCCAAATAAGAAGCCCCCTACCAGCGAAGGGCTTTTGTTTTGTGCGTGATAGGAGCGGGAAGTTTGGCTGGATAAGATGCATGAATATGATTCCGAAGGAAGGAATCCTAATCAAATCCCAGCTGGCGGCTTTTTCATCGTCTCGTCGCCAATCGCGACAGGCAACGAGGGCGAGTGTGCTGTGTGTTTGCTGTGTGCGCGTTCTGTGTGTCCGTTGGGTCAAAATGCTCATCCCTGCTCATCTACTAGAGAGCATCTAACCTTCATTTACCTCATCCTGGTTTTAAATTAAACTCCGACTTTAGCCTAATGCCGTGCATCCCACAAGAGGACTACTACTTAAGAGTGGATGCGCAGAGTGCATCGCTATCATCCTGTGCGTGTTGTTTGTAGTGTAGTCATGATATTGAAAATATGCATGGGTATGAATGTTTGCAGACGATTTGTGGCGATTGGTTTTTTTTAGCTTTAAACTCAGTTTCATTCTTATCTCTTTCTTTGTACGCCACGATTCCACGTCCACCAGTATCCACGCCATGTGAAAACCCAACCGAACAGCAAGCATTCATGGACATTGTGTAGTGTCTGCGTGCTTAGCCCTTACGTTTTTCCGTTTCTCTGCAACACCCTTAGGAGAAGGGAAACAAATAGGAAGGTAGTTCCCAAACGGCAAACTAGCATACAGACCGTGGCTCACAGTGGAGCACAGAGAACCACAGAGAGGCTCTCCCAACAAAACGATGATATTCGACTGGACGCTGCAGGCAGATATTAGGCTCTTTGTATGATGACGTGATGGCCAGGCAGGATCAATATTTATTGTTTTAAAGTCGACCAAAGCACAGTGTAGACCACTTAAAGGCATTTAGGGAAATGATAACAAAATCAATTATGAACAATTAATGGCGTACATTGTGCACTGATGCTTCTTTACATTCACGATTAACGTTCGATGTGGATACTCAAATCCAATGCCGAGGGAAGCTACGTAGCTTGGGGATAATACAATTTTTAATCATCGTCATTTAGGTGTGCATTTATATTCTTCGTCTGTTTTGAGCGTCTCGCAGCACAGTTGCCAGAAGGTACCACCGGGCTAGCTCCGGAAACCTTTAAGCTAAAACGCACTATTTATTCCAATCTGCTGGCACGCATCTACGGTTGGTCCAGCACCAGCTACTGAAAGGGGGAAACGGTCCATTCAATTTCAAACAACTTTATACGGTGAAGGTACTGCTTTTGTTTTCATTTAGCTAATTATTTAGAGGAGGGGGACACGGTATCTCGAAAGGATCGCTATAGGATGGACTGTCTCAAATTAGCATAAAGCCTGGTGCTCTAAAAGGTGAAAGGAGAAAACATTTCACAAGATAGAAAAAAGGGTTTTTTTTGGTTCCGATTGCTCTACCGCATACATTACATTGTAATCATTGTATCTAGATGTACTACGTTATGTGAGTGTAATATTCTAGCTGTAAACTTTGTCGCCACATACACGATCCGTAGATAGCGAAATGATATAAATATTAGATTCCGACCAAACCACGAAACCCGTACTAATGTTTCTCTTGTTTTGTTTATTGAATTGTGAGTTCACGAAAGAAACCATCTTCTATAGTTTTACATTTACATTTTTAGTCCTAGGCCATGGGAATGCCCCGAAAACATGGTTGCCCTCTCATTTGTTTGTTCGTCCTGCTCTCTTCATTTTGGCGTAGAGCAGGAACACTTACAATGGTTTAAGTTTAAAAAAGAATTCCCGAAAAACAGGAAGTAAAATACGAGTACACCCAAAGAGAAGAATGGGACGGGTGTATATCTTAAATTTGGACTGTACGAGTTGTATAAGTCGTTGTTCGTGAACCTTGCTCCCCACTAACTATGGAAGCACTCGCTAGTTTGTTCGATTAATGACACTGAGAAGGTAATTAACTGTGGTTTGCAGGAATAGCTGCTTCGTTTGAGTGTTGCTGCCCCTGTTTCATCAGTCTTCTATTATGAGTATGTTTTGTCCAAGCGGAGTGAGATGATACCGTACGGCTACCGACACGATATCGAATGGAGTACAATTGAGTAAACGTTCACTGGCTACACCGCGATCTCTATACTATCCGCCATGAAATATAAAGAGGCGCTAGACGTACTAACATCTAATACGTAATGATATCTTAAATGCGTCCTGAATCCTTTCCGTAAAGGCACATGGGAGATTACTGCTCATGCTTAGTGTCTAGTTGCTTACTGATCATGATCGCTGATCACACTGTAAAATGGCTTGGTCCTACAACTATTTCGAGGGTAGAAGGAGCATTTTCAGCTTCTCGGCATCGCTCATGCCCGTTTCGCAAACATCACGGTGCTTTCGACTGACGGTGTTGACGGTGGTAGCCGGCATCGTAATCGCTGGTTGCAACAGTTTCGGAAGCAGCTGATGGTTCTCCGTGTAGATATCTTCGTTCTCCTCGTTCTTGAGCGCTTTCTCGCTAAACTCGAACGATGACATCGTCTGGGTGGCAATCTCGTGGGCGTTCGTCTGGATGCCAACGTCACAGCTGCGCTTCGAGTTGCGAGAATTCGTCTTCGCGATCGAAACGCCCGAATACGAACTGTTCACATTCAGTGGCGAGAGCTCGGAGCAGTACGAGGTGAAGGAGGAATCGTTAAAATCGTACAGCGGATCATTCGCAGTCGATGCGCCCGTCCCCGTCGTCCGATCTGGCCCGGTTGTTCGTTCTAGCAGCTCCAGCTCTTTATCGCGTTCCACGACACTGGCACGAGCTGCTGCAGCGCGCGCTTTCTCCTTCTTTTCGCGCTCCTTGCGCATCGATGTACTCCGAACCGGATGGTGAGGGTTGTGATGATGGTGAAGCTGTGACTTGCGCAGCGTTCCATGGCGCGTGCTTCCGGTTCCGGTGCCTCCACCCTTTCGACTGCGGCCACTGCTAGCTTTGGTGAGGGTGCTTTTGCTCGTGCGGCCCATCGTTGTGGGGCCATCTTTACTGCTGCGTAGTAGTGTACTGGCCCCGGTACCGGTACTATCGCCACATGCTGCGTCCACCGATGCCGTCCTGTTGTGTTGTGCAGTGGTCGTTTCTCCTGCGCCCGTTATTGGTCGCATTCCGGCCATTGTTCTTCCCGTGTTTAACATTGCCTTCCGTTCCGCGGTCAGATCGTCCACATCGTCGTCGTCCTCTTCGGAATCGTCATCATCATCGGTACTCCGGTACTCCTCGATACGACATCCGCCACCACCGACAGTGCCTGGTACTCCACTGGCCACATCATCGTTCCGTACGCCAGTCAAACTGGCATCCGCGTGCGAATGGGCACCGCTTTCAATCTGCTTCAGAATGATGTCGAACCGGGAGTCGTGGAGTTTGAATGAACCAACCGATACATTATCATCCTCCGACGTGGTCAAACCTTGCTGTGCTAAAAATGGAAGCAACAACTTTCCGTTCGCAATCAGATCGTTGATCTGCTCGGCATCCAGCGCACCGATCCCCGTTCGCCGTTGCATATTTCCAGCACCGCCACCACCCATTCCCGAATGCCTTCCTCGGTGGCTACTGCCGGCCAGCTTCTGCTGGTGCAGGGCCGCTGTGATGATCTGAGATTCTACCGAGGTACTGCTCTCCTTCCGACTGTACCGGCGGCCGCCAACACCGCCACCACCACCACCGCCGGCACTTCCGAAATCACGCCGTCGACTGGAACGGGTGGCCTTGTGGTGGTGATGGTGATGGTGCTTTCCAGTAGCTCCTGCACCACTAACCGTCCCACGGCTACTGCGACTGGCCACCTTTGTTTTCACCTCGGCAATCTTGACGGAAACCTGCGAATCGATGGAATTGCGCCGCGATTCCACCGACACGTGCCGCACGCTGAAACTGATCTCGGAATCCACGGAGTTCTTGCGCGGATCATGGCTGGCGGAACTAGTGGCCGCACCCGTCAACGCGCACCGCCGGTTCACGAATCGTGGCAAGTTGTTGGCCCAGGTAGAGCTAAAATCGTGACTACCGATCGCGGAGTTGATGTCAAACTTCAGCCCCACCGGATCGGTGTGCGAATTGTGGAACGAGATCGATAGGCGGCCCTGGTTCTGGAACTCCTTGCGCTTCGCGAACGCCTGCGCAATCA
>NC_064877.1:60770646-60778146 GCF_943734665.1 Anopheles aquasalis | reverse complement strand
ACATATTGACAGTCACCGGTGCAGAGCAAAAATCCAATATGGTGGCGAGGGACCTGTTTTGGTACCGAAGGGTTTTTGTTTTGATTTTACCACCGCAACGGTTTTCTGGCGTATGAAACGGTTCTCAATCGGATCGCACTTTTTCCCGGCCTTCTGGCCTTCCATGAAAACACCCGTGGCCTAAAGAAAATAGAAAACGTTGAATTTGTGCAGCTAAATCAAGGAAAGGCGTTTGATAACAACATCCCAAGGTAAAATGTAACCCTATAAAGCACGCTTCTACAAACATTGGTGGATTAATTTCTCTAAATCTTTGGGATTAGCTAGCGCTTCGCCTTCGGAAATCGTCGACGCAAAATGGATAACCCTCTCTATGAACAACTGCGGACGGCGAGTGGAATGGTGGAGTGCCACTTTTTTTTTTACTCCCTAATATCTTCACAGATTACTCAAAGGTTTCGCTTTTCCTCCGTGATATTTGCAGCAAGTTTACCAAAGATGGAGTGCGCTGTCCAGCAGTGACCAGACGGTCAACGTGCTGCAGCTTCTGGTCGACATGACCGGTTTCCAGTACGTGCTCCATGAAGAAGATGTCGATCTCCTACGCCAGAATGCACGTAACTTTGAAGAAGAACGAATTATAAATGCGGTAAGATGCGGTACTCCTTCGTCCGTACGAACTAATGGAAAAATACTCGCGCCATCTTTCCAGCCTTTCGAGGCGTATGAGTTTCTAAAACACCCGAAACATCTCGCCAACCTCGACGAGTTTTGCCGTAACCTCATCGTGCGTCCCTGCAACGAGCTGCTTGCCAACAATGAGTGCATTAACTCGATGATCACCCTGACGCTCGCCTTCTGCGCCAGCAAGCAGGACGAGTGCGTAATGGTCGGAACGTTCTTCGGTAGCATCCAGCTGGAGTATCTCTGCGCAGCACAACGCACACTTTTAGGCGACTTGGAGCGAGCTATCGCTATACGCGACGGTGAACGGCAGCAGCTATTGCAGCGCAAGCAACGGTACATAGACGATATTTGCATCTCGCTGTTCCGGTACTGCCGGGCCGGATTAAGCTTCGAGCAGCTCTGTGTACCACTGACAGAGCGGTTCTGTCGTCTACTCATCACTTTTTCCGACCGAATCGTGTTGCACTACAACGAGTTACAGATTCTGGCCGATATTATGAAGGTGAAATGCAAAAAGGCCCTGCTGATCGTGCTGCGCTGTCTCAAGGATCTGTTAGACAACGAACCGGCGGATGAGAGGCTGCAAAATCGCGTCGCTCTTTTCATACTTTGCGAGGCGGACCTGCTTGTTCGTGTGATGTATGCTTACAAGCAGCTGGAACTGTCTGTTCTTAATCTGCTGCTAAAAGCACACCGGTGAGTCACTATGGCAGAACATTGTGTTAAACCTCTATTTTGCTCTCCAATGAAATATTCGAATTTCTTTCTATCTGCAGACAAATTGGCACTCAAGTATTCTCCGAAGATGTGGCAACAAAGATTGCGTTCAGGATTTTCACTGCCTCTCAAGAGCCGGTGGTCAATACATCGATCGACCTGCTCACACGGTACTACACTGCCATCACACCGGCGGATGAGCTGGAGTGTAAGATGCTTGTGGATTTGCTGCAAGTGTTCCAAGCGCATGAGCTACCACTCGCCACACTGGATCGGGTAGTCGAGAAGCTGTGGATCAAAGGGTTCTTCAAGCGTTTCGAAGCTATCTTCCAGTTGCTGATGAGCTTGGATATCTCGGTCGACACGTTCCTCGCCAAGTGCGTTGTGCATACGATCGCACACTGCCACGAGATGCTGGTCGACGATATCAAGGAAAAGATATCTCCTGACCCACACCGAGTCACACTGGGGACTCGTTGGGGCCGCATTCGGGAACGCATCCTGAGCTTCGTCGCTGTCTATCCAAAGACCTTGCGCGACATCTCGGTTCATCCGGAACACTTTGTGTTGCTCCTGAATCCGCTGCAACCAGAGTACAATGAATATTATGGCATGTGTGGAGTAAATTGTGAGGCGTATTGTGTGGAAGTATTTTACAAAACGCTTCTACCGATTGCCCTCGACTGTGGTTCGTTCTCCGTACTGTATCACACTCTTGCCACAATCTATCGCTACGATCGGATCATGCACATCTCGGAAGAGATCTGGCAGAAGTTGACGAATGAATACGCCGACAATTTCTTCTGTGTGCGCAGCCACCTGAGACGTTACAACCTGGTAAGTCACGTTTAATTATTAAATGGTACATCGTGAAATTTACAACTTAAATCATTTCTCTTCCTCAAATAACAGGGGATCGACAGACGTCTCATGAACAGCTACGATGCCGCCATTACTCGCTTGTGCGTGCTGATTGAAATTAACAGTTTTTCGCGCGATATCGACACGCTGGTCGAATACCTGGCCAACGATCTTCGGTTGCTCGAGCGAATGGAACTGAGCATCGAAGGGGAGATGATCTTCTTCCGGCTCTACAAAAACACACTCTATGTCCTCGTGAATCGTTGGCTAGAGAATCCTGCCGAGTTCCCTGCGGCTATGACGGAACGAGTCATAGGACGTCGCGTAGGGGTCCTGATGACGGAACTGGTTTCGCGGCTTCAAACGACGATCGACCTGGAGTTCAGTGGAGCGATGCATTTGATCGTTGCCTTTTGTGATCTGATGATCCTGCTGCAGCCTTCCTCACAGATCCATCAGATGACCGAGACAGGCAACATCGTGTTTCAGGTTGAAGAGACACTATTAGAAACACTGGGGAGCGCTGTTGAATGGCACGTTTTCAATAATACTGATCCCGGTTAGTGTCGGATAGGAGTAAACCGAAGATTATCTTTTGTGCAGTATGATGGAAATTAATCTCTTGTTTATTGCAGATACATTAAAAACACTGCTTTCGCAGAGGAAACATCTGCTTGGCAAGTACATTGCAATGTACCGATTGCACGGAAGCTTACCACATTCAATGGGTCCCAGCCACGTTGTGTTGCACTATGGTCGAGAAAACGAATTTGAAATGGAGCTGGAGCAACTGCTGCTCATCACATTCCGTGCAGCAGTCAACAATCGCTTTAACGATATCATAAGCCATGCTTTCCTTAGCTGTTTTCTCACCCGGGGTAACATAATGAAAGGAAAGGTATGACTGGAAACCTGGGAACTATTTGGCTAAGCTATTTATATATCATTTATCTACCATGGATTTGCTTGTCCATTTAGGTTTTCATAGACAAGATTCACGAATATCAGCTCAAATGCTTGCCCGACGAGAATTCCAGCGCGTATTCATTTGGAATTCTACGTTCCATAGCCCAACTTTTGCTGGAACAGAATGATACGCACAACGGTGGAAATAAAAACTCCATCTTTCCTAAGGTTTTGAAAGCCATCAAACCGTGGACGCTAAAACTGCCTACAGGAACTCGTAAAGAACTGTAAGTTGTAAATTAAATCCATCGCCGTTTGTCCCGTTTGTACAAATGCTCTACTTTCCGTTGCAGTTACCAGTTCATCTCGGACCATCCAAAATTTCCCAGCGATTTTGAATGTCGGATTGAACATTTTATGGAAGGAAATTAGATGAGAAATGCGGTCAGCAGGGATAGAAGTGAAGGCCTAGTTCAGTACCATATAAACGATCTCGACCCGTTATAAGAATGAATTAACGTAAAAAGAAGTTACTTCGCACGGTAATGATGTGGAACATGTTGAATTTTGTTTTCGTAAAACGAATACATTTAGAGTAGACGTAGTTGCCAAAAAGCAGCCTTTATTATTTATGTAAGTCCACCAAATGTAATCAACTCAAAAGCAGTCCTTCGCACTCGTTTCAAAAATATCTTCGCTCCTAGCACAGGGTGACACTTTATCGCTGCCCTGGCTAAAGAAATAATGATTCTTCAATTTTGTAAGTTATTCTTAATGTATTCTTCAACCACCTAAAATATAATATTTGGCAGTAAAATTCCAGCCATTAAAACATCTTCCCGCACAGATATTTCATGGCACACCTTAAAATATTCCTGATCGCGGTGAACCACTGTACCAACCGGCGAATCGCGTGAAAAAAAACGTAAACAAGGTTGATCGGTGGCGTGAAAAAGAAGATAAATTTGGCCGTTGGTGCTGAGTGTCCTTCCCTTCGATCCTGTGGCAAGAACGGCGATCCTGTGGCCGCTTTGGTGAATGTTTGTTCGTCGGTGGATCGCTGTGTTACCACAAATTATGCCGTTCTATGCGGTAGCCAAGGGCCGGGCGGTGGGCATATACAAAACATGGTAAGTGCAGGCAAAATTCATTATTTGGCACTGGTTGGCATCCATTGGTTGGCATTATTTGAACCCAACTCCGTGAACCGTCGAAGGCCGGAATGTGAGGCACAGGTCAAAGGATTCACCGGCGCTCGGTATAAAAAGTTCAGCACGCAAACGGAGGCCACGGAGTTTATTCGAGAGTTCGGAGGCGGAGGTTCTCTAGCATCAGTGCGACAGTTTTCTACATCGACCACAAAGCGGAGTTTGCCACCATTCGAGGATAGCGGAACTGCTGGTCAACCGTTGAACAAAAAACAGAGGAAAGCGATCCTTCGTGAGTCCAAACCGAAGCCGGTGCTTAAGATGGCCAGGTACGGAAAGCACTCCTTCCAGCAGGATCAAGACGGCTATGTGCACGTGTACACCGACGGGTCGTGCGAGGGCAACGGACAGCCAAATGCGGCCGCCGGTTTGGGCGTTTACTTTGACGAGGGTCACGCACTGTAAGTCACATTATTGTTCGATGGCAGGATTTTGCGCAGGATTAATGGGTTGGCATGGTAACGTTCCCTTGTTCGCAGAAACACCTCAAAACCGGTCAGCGGAAGGGCGACGAACAATTGCGGCGAAATACAGGCCGCTTCGGAGGCCATTCGTAGGGCGCGGGAGCAAGGCGTGGAACGGCTGGCGATCAACACGGACTCCAAGTTTCTCATCGATGCCACCACGCAATGGATGCCAGGTTGGAAGCAGCGCGGCTGGACGCTGGCCAGCGGAGGACCGGTAAAGAACAAGGCGGACTTTATGGAATTGGACCGCGAGATGAACACCGGTAACATGTCGATCAAGTTCAATCATGTCGATGCGCACAGTGGTATCGTGGGTAACGAGCGTGCCGATCAGTTGGCGCGCAAGGGATCGGAAATGTATCGAGCGGAGCGTCGGAACACCGGCAATCGTCGTTGAAATTCGTCATATTTGATGAATAAAGAAAACCAATGAAAATTTGAGAAATAGTAATTAAATTTTATTAAATAGCGTCTCCCGTATTCCCCCTTATTCCTTCTTTTCCCGTTTCCGTAGTATATTGTAGGTGTGCTCTCGGTTCCGCTCAATGCCTGTCCATTTTCGCTTTTTTTTCCTGTTGCTATTGCTGCTGCTGCTGCTGCTGCTCTGTGTGCGAAGGGGAAAGGGCCATGTTCCGGGGTTTGGATTCCGCGAGACTTCCACCGGTGGCCATGTGCTTAAAACAGCACATTAATGGAAAGCTGTAGCCTTTTACTCGTTTTGCATCTTCTGCCCTCTTGTATTGGTTTTGATCGATTTTCACTTATAGCCTACTCCTCCTCCTCCTCACTTGTTCGAATCAGTGTGTGCCCTTCTAGCATGGCATGCGTAGTTGCATCTCGTTCGCCCTCACTCAAAAATTATCAAATTTCAATTATTACCCCGATGCCATTTTGTTGGTTTCGAATCTCAGAGCGTGGGAAAGCAACGACCGATCAATGTGTGCTTCGTAGAGTAGTACACAAAGTGTGTTCCTAATTGAAGTGGACAAAAGAACTGAACGCAGATGCCCTTTTTGCTGTGCCTAATTAGTGAGCGTGTAATTAATTGCATGTTTTTCAAAATCAATTATGCACAACACTTTCTGCGTGCGATACCGATTGTTGGTCGTGGTGATGCTTCTTGGAAAATTGGATTTGGCTCAAGCTATGCGATGATGGGTGCGAGACGAGGAACGAACTGGATGAAACTCGCTGCCAACTCGCAAAACGGCGCAACGGACCCGCTTCTCCTAATTTATTCCTATTTCTTTTAGTTAAATTTAAGAATCACTCCCGACTTCGATTTCGGTGTTTTTCGACGAACGCTGACCCTCCGCCGTGTGGTCCTCCTGGTATTCCTGGTGATGTCAGTTAAGGTTAGAGTGTTCTCCCTTTTATTACTCTTAGTGGGGGCAGCTAAATGTAACGCTCGGTACGGTATGCGGTTAGGTTAAGAATCCTCTCTTGATCGTTCCGGCAGACTGTTGGTAGAGATTCTTCTTGCTTAATATATTGGTTTACGTTTTAGTAACATGTCTCTTTTTTAATATTATTGTTAATAGTAGTATTAATATTATTACTGTAATTCCCAGCTAGCATCTGTAATCTTGCGTTTTCATGTTCGTTCGCGCGCGGATCGTATATGTATAATAAATTTGTCACCATTGCATGCATATCTCATAGCATTTTGTATGAATCCTCTTCTTCCATTTTTCCTGGTTAATCTCCACCCGGCAGCCCAGTAAGCATTGCATGCTAGCTACTAGCATCACCATGTCCTGGATGGCGGGTTCCTTTACTCAAACCTTCTTGGTTTCTCCGTTTGAATAGGTTAGTTGTTTCATCCACTGCACGGGTTCTTTCTCTTCTCTTTTGTGTAAAAATAATTCGATTGAAGCTGGAGCCGGATCCCAAAACAACGAAAGAAACGAACGCTCTTCGCCAATGCCCGTGACACCGGGAATCGGGAGCCGTAGAGAATCCTAACTTTCGCCCCTCTAGGATATGTTGATTTGCATGGGTGAGTGAGGTTGGGTACGTTATGAATGGTAGTAGGCTCATTTATCATAATCGCGCTCCTAAACACTATTCCTGTAATGTTTTGGAAGTTACAACTGCAACTGGCTGTTTGATTTCGTACTGGATCCTGGATACACAGGTGTGGCCATCTCATACCATCCGCTACTTGCTGGTCCATTGGCTTTTGGCCTTCTTCTTCTTTACTTTTGCCGAAATATCTTTATCTAAATCGCCGAAAAATCACGCAACGTAAGGTAGAATATTTTGCAAGATTGCAAGATGGAAAAGCGCAACTGAAAATCGAGCACATATAGATAACCAGCGCGACGACATCTTATCACGAGATCCTTAATTGTTGGTGGTCCTGCGGTCGTAGTCGTTAGCGTACAAAACGCGGATGTTTTGGTCGCACATCGCAATCATTCATCATTATGCTGCAGATGCTGCTGCTTGCGATTTGGTTGATAAATGCGCGCACACGTTAGTGGACGTATGTGTGCCGGTTGTACTGACTGAAGTCGGCCACTGGGGGGGCCAGTCCAGTCGTACCGTGCCAGTGGACGGTGCCAAATGCTGGATCAAGCTAGTTTATTAGTAGTTAGAGCTATCACAGGAAATCGGTAAACCTGTCAACCGTCGGCGTGTGATCGCGGACC
>NC_064877.1:60735646-60765646 GCF_943734665.1 Anopheles aquasalis | reverse complement strand
TAGCACGCCACGGAACACATTCGGTGCATTGCGACACTAACTGGTTCGACTTCCGAATCACGGCAAGACGGGACACGCTGGACACGGTTCGTCATCGTAAATTGAAGGTGCGTGTTAGCGCACCCATCAAAACGGCCAGCTGGCGCCCGCTCGTGTCGCCACACCGTCGTCTACGGGGCGCAGGGTAGGGGACTCGTTAGGTCGGTTAAACCCGGGGAACCGCTTTGCTTTGCACCACCTAAGGCAATGGATCCTGAACGGGTTGGTTTTTGGGCAATCCGTGATGTGGTTTTAATCTACTTTCCTTCCTGATCCCGTGCCACCGTCGCCGCCGCTGCCGGTAGCGTGTATGTTGTCGTCGATGTAAAAAATGGCTCAACAAGCACTCTCACTATCACACGCGGTGCACGCGGCGATACCGGAGCGCGGCTTCACTGATAAGGTTATGTTCCGATAGGAGGATAAGCTAGGAATGCCGGACGCCGTGCCGTGGTCGCCGTGGTTCAAGACATTAATGCTCCCAACACCCGTCCTGCCCTGTCACGCTCCGTTTTCAGGCCGTGGACGCTTTCTATTAAGGGTGTTCAATTACTGGTACCCACCATTTGTTACAACACATTCGATGGAATGCATTCGAAGCAAAAGGGCAAACCGTAAGGGCTGTTTCCATGACCAGATGGAACTAGTAAGTGAAAACCTTAGATTCGTAGATGTCACCTCTAGCCCGGGGAGGTAATTGATATGGGTCCAGCCCAGCGACCACCCCACACCAGACGTTACGAGGAGAGCTCGACATTACCACCCAGCACACCGATACCAGCATCACACACCCACAGTAGGGTCAGTAATTAACCGCAGGGCAACCAGTAGTTAATATACCCCCATCGTTAACAGCCACCGGGAAGCGTGTGGTTGAAGATCTGCTGCTACACACCAGAGCAGATCCTCCCCTATCAGCGAATGTGCCCTGGAACGTCGAGAGCAGAAGCAGCATGTTCCAAATTCCAGATGGTAATGCTTGTTCCAGTTGGAATTTGGGGACACACGTTTTTAATCACTGCATCGCTCCTACTGGGCACTTTGCAACTCTGTTGATGTCGTTTTACTTTTAGTAGTGCATTTATTTTGTACCAAAAAAATAGTTAAAATCGAACCACACCTAACCATCGATTCTAAAGTTATCGCCGATGGAACACGGAACAAAATCTGCACACTCACTATGAAAACTCAATTTAATTAGAGAAAACAAAACGCATAAATCTTATAAGTTAAAAACTGAATTCAAAATACCTTATTCAAACGTTAGTGGGGCAATCTTACGTTGAATAGAACAAAATAAGTTTATCATACAGTATGCAAAAAAAGCAAGCAATTTACATTTTGACTGATTTTTCATGGAAACCCTCATCCTAAAAATTTGTATCACATATCAATAGTTTTGTTTGTTATTCTTCTTTACTGTGTTTTTTACATTTTTTGAAAACTCCATTACTTGTGGTGATAAGACCATCCAATGGGCCTCAAAAGATATTATTGGGAAAAATGGTTATTTAATTATTTTGGAGTAAGAACTGTATAACACCATACAATAAAATACATGAAGGCGGCTAAAATTTTTTTGGGTGCTTTTCGTAGCTTGCTCCACTGTTTTTGTAATATCTTTGTTTCTAGGAGGTATTTTTCAAAAATTTAAAAAGAATAGTAAAGAAGAATAACAAACAAAGCTATTGATATGTGATACAAATTTTTAGGCTGAGGCTTTCCATGAAAAATCAGTCAAAATGTAAATTAGTTGCAAGGGGTGGATAAAATTTGTTTGCATACTGTATTTTTTCATCATCATCTATGTGAAGGTTTGAAACCGTATCAACCAAGAAAATAAGAAAATAGGGTCCTAAATTATCGCTTGAATGGCCCAATCCCTGCAAAGAAATCGTACTAACAAGTGTTGACCGAATTCAAACCATGCAGTTGATGATGGACGATGGAGCACACGTAAAAATGAGATTTGTCAAAAATCAGGAAACAAATTTCACTTTGCCAATCATAGGGAGAATGCTGGAATAAGGCTTTAGTTCATTTACGGCGAAAATTTTGCCCGTAAGATGATGATTTACAGCATGAGGATCTGAAGTTGTGGCGAAAAAAACAAATATTTGCACCTTTTGAGTAACGTTCAATTAAAAATGGTGCAAAGTAGAGTTTCTACAGAAAAGAATTTTGTCGCTTACTTGCCCAGCAATTCAGCAGCAGTAACAAAAGAAAGCAAATGAAGTGTCCTGCACTATTGTGCAAAATATTTTCCTGATGTCAAAGTAAAAGTTAAAGTAAGTTAAAAATCATATAAAAAACTAACGTAAAACATGCATCAATATTTTCCCTTAAAGGAAACACAAAAAACTTACTAAATGATGCCTTCCTTTCTTTTTACGTTCTTTTTTGTCTGAGATATGTCCTATTCGGTGTGTCCAGATTGTAACTGGCACAGGCTTTATTTATGCAGGAGTTGGGGGATACGTTTATAACGCCAGCCTCCTATCTCCTCTAGGCGCGTGGCACCGAGCTTTGCTTTCGGGTAAATACTTGAAACTCTGCTGCAGCAGTATCGGCGATAGCAGTCAGTAGTGATAACGACTGATTTCCAATGGGGTGGGGGAGGGATCCAGTTACTGACACACAAACACCACACGGCCATACACGATGCGATCAATCCGCTTTGCGTGCCGATATAATCCGGGATTCGGATCGGGATTCTGTAAACTGTTCGGCCCGGTGGGGACCCTTATCAATGTTGTCCGGAGACTGGGTGGCCACAGCAAGAGAGAGTGTGAGCGGGAGTTAGTAGCCATTTACATTTCTTCTGCCTTATCGGGAGCATGTTACGGAAGGCTTTGCCATCGCCGGCGCTCGACAAACGACAGTTTCATTTGTTTATCTAATGGCTTTCATCGCCACGAGTCTGGTTAGGCGTGGCCCCGTTGGTGGAGCCCCTATCTTCGCAAACACGGGGGCCACGGGCAGCACTACACACTTGCGAACTTCATTTGCGCCGATAGTGTTGTTTGATCTTCTCCCCTCGAAATACACCACCGGTCGGTGGAATCCCTGGTGGAGCGGTAGGTGCACCGGAGGAAAGTCAAATATTGACCCCGATGGATGGGAATGGACGGATATTTATTTACCTAAACGTCGCACCGGGCGTGCTGCACCGCTCCAATTCGCTGGCGGAAGAGTGCGCGAGTCTTGTAGCAGGCTCCGCGTAACGCTTCCAGTATCGCTTACTTCGATTGGCTCGTAAACTAGAGAAAAGCGAGGGCCCACGGCCCGTGGGCAACAGACGAACGACGAGTAGCAGGCGCTGCGCTCTGAAATGGATTGTCCGAGACTTGGAGCTGGTTGGCTGAAAGGAACGCGGAACGTGGCTCCTTTGCGTTATTTCCAATATCAAGCGCAACCTGACCAGGAATCGATTGGTTAGGCCAATGCCGGACTCCTCTCTCTCTCTCTCTCTGTCTCTGTCTTCACCAAACGGACAAAGGATTATGTAACGCGCACGGCACAGGACTCCACCACAAACACAGACCGGCTCGTCCACCGGCCCCGAACCCACCGGGAACATCATCATCATTGCGATGTAACATCGAAATGCGAGAAAAGGGCGAGCCAAACACACGACGGTACACAGGTGTGTCCGTACCGCACCCCAAAACGAAAGCCACGGAAGGACAACAAACCGACAACCCCCTCTTCGAAATGGTTATGGACCGCAAGGCGACCTCTCGCAGACCTCGGCGATTGCATGCTAGTTTGCCTTGGGCTGCCTGCTGCGACTGCTGCCAGCTCTGCTACTGTTGATGAATTTTTCCTCAAACCAAATCACAAGCCCCAACGCGCCCCAACGTCTTTCCACGGTGGTGGGCCACGACTAACCCGTCCGCGTGTCCTGCGGATTGCCCATGATTGCCTCTCGATTTTCCCGACACCGCCGCACTGCGACATGAATGTGATGGCAACGAAGGTGTCCCCTCGTCCTCGGTTCAGGTAATTGCTGAGTGATGGGGGGAAAAAAAGAGGTAAGTTGAGTCAACAGCGAGCAGCAGGCGCAGTCTAGTGTCTTCCAGAGTTTCCGCGCTGGGCAGACACGGTTTTTTGGCCACAGGAAGTCACGAAAACCAAACCGGTAAAACAGCCGGTACCCTTAATTGCACCGCTAGTCGCTCTCTTCTATGCTTTCGGCTTTAGGAAGGACAACAAGACAATTTAATGAGCCACACTGCGCCCCCGGTAAAGTAGTTCAACAAGTTGTGCAAACGGTGTGTCCGCCCGCCGCGACCCGAGCGAGCGCCACCGCGTTTGGTTAAATAGACACACCGGATCCGTGTCGCGGCGTCGCCTTGTTCCGAACTTTGGGTAAACTTAATTAACACTTTCTAGAGCCTGCTTCGATGCGCTCGCAGGCAGCAGCAACAGAAGCAGCACTCTGGACCGTGCGCTAAGGGCGGTCGTTATCTCCTAGCAACATGTACTACTTCTACTTCTGCTCATCCGAGAGCTAAGGGTACAAGGTTGATGGTCCGGGGTTTTATGGTCCCCCCCCCCCCTTTGGGATCGTGCTGTCTACCTTTTTTCGTGAACTCGCGGTGGAAAGTGAGTTGAGAGCCAAGTACAATCGGACGCTCGAGAGGCGTACAACAAGACTCGCGCGATTGTCACTCGACAGAGATAGTGTCGTTGGTCTGGTGTTCTGGACCGAGACACTGGAATGTCTTGCCGCTGGAATGTCCGGAGAGTGATGATCTCGTAGGGCCGATGCAAATGAATGCAGTTGAGCGATCGTGCGTAGCCACATCTTGCGACCGGATTGACGTTATCGGCTTTCCAAGCTTCCCGGGAATCGCCAGCATATTCTGCCGCGTCAGCACGAGCCGGTGTGAGTCAGTGGCGAGTGCAAAAATTAGTCATAATGCGGCCGTTTCGTTTTGAAACAGCTCCATCAGCAATGCCAAGATTAGAAACTGTGTCTCGCCGGTGGCAGAAGACGCGCTGCCCGTCATCGTTATCGCTTTCTGACCCGCTAGGCCAACAACATGTTGTAGGCGCTAGTGGAATGCCCCGTTGTAAGATTATGATAACGGGGCTGCTGTGGGTCAGTGGTCCGCTGTTTGTCTAGCATCATTTAGACGTTTAACACACCATTCGACATGGATGACACGGGTCGTGGTCGCGGGTGAGTTTGATAGTACAAGAGCGCGGACGGAAATTAAATGGATTTTATGTAGCAAAAAGATGGCATTAACGGTGGAGGGAAGAATGGCAAGATCGCTTTTAAAATGAAATCGTAAATTCGTTTTTTTGAAAAATTGTTGTAAACGTTCGTTAGTTAAGGACGATATCAAGTAGCCTTTGCCTTTCCTTTCCGATCAGCAGACATGCTAGACAAAACTAAGATCGATTAAATCGGATTTGATGATTAATTATACTGATAATTATACTGATGATGAAGTAATTATACTTTGCGCTGAGCAGAAAAGGCCAATTTAATGGATTAAAAGGCACGACTTTGAAAATCAAAAAGAGAGGTTTTTGGTTTAGTTAACTTCAAAATTGAGCAATAAACTCAAATGTGTACGCTATTAAAATCATTCGATAACACTTTCTTCATGTGCTATTGTTAAAAAATAAAAAGCAAAATATGACAACATGTGTCTTAACACAATTATCTTTTTAGACGACTCTCGAACGAAACCGCGTCACTGTATGTTTCACGGAAGGCGGCGACCAGAAAGAGGGGAATTTTTGGTAGAAAAATGTGACGCAAAGATTGACGTAGAGAGTGAAGTAATATTTTAAGAACAATTTTGTTCTACGCGGAAATCAAATCAGTATTCTTCACGTCGCCGCCGCCCGGTTAGTACGTCCGTTTGTCGCTGAAAATGGATGAGGCATATACCGGGCAGCAGTTCCAAAACCAGAAAACCAGAATGCTAGCAGCGCTTCTCGGCCGAGCAACAAAACATACGGGGTGCGGACGGACGGAACCCGAGGGTGCGGACGGACGGAACCCGAGGGTGCTAACCAGCGGACGCTAAAATATTCCAATGCCGTCGCCGCCGTCATCCAAGGATTATGTAAACAGATCCGATTTTGTGTTGCCGCCGTCTGGTGCTAAAGAGAGAGGGAGAAAGGGTGGAAGGGTGTCGCAGCGTTCCTACAGCAACCACCTCCGCCCCCCAACCCCACAACGCTGGTCCGGTGTTTCCTCCAGCCGGTTATCGTCGCAATTAGCAATTCACGCCGCCTACTACTGCTACCACTACAGCGATCAAGAAAACGGTGAAGAGCCACGAGACGACACGACACGAAGTCTCTTTCTCGCGGTGGCCTACTGGTTCGTGTGTGATGTTGCTGCTCGGTCCGATGAGACGACCAGATAAGATCACAGCAAAAACCGCCGGGAAAGTGAAAACCTCTCGATGAAGCATCGAGCGCAACGGATCAAGGTGACCGCGGTGGGGGCGGGTGCGGATGCACGGCAGGTGGTCGTTTCGCGACACACGCGGATATCCAACGACCTCGGGGATTTAATTAAAGCATCAAACGCTTGCTACAAGCGATGCCCAGTAGCCGGGGTGGCGGTCTCTCGTGTCACAGGTGACACCCACCTCAGGGCTACTATCGCAAGGTTCTTACACACCCTACCCCTGTCCCCTGGCACTAGGTAAGGGGGAGGCAGCTCGCTCTTCTGACGGTGGCGCTGTTGCACAATCCCTAGTGCCTGATGCTGTACGGAGAGGCTGCTTGCTGGAGGTCGGTCGTGCCCTTGTTCTTCCTTAAATAATCTCAGCCTCACCAACACCGGTGAGAGAGAGAGAGAGAGAAAGGACAAGTGAGCGAAAGTTACTCTTCGGTTCGAACGGGATTTTTCCGATCGAAGTGCATCCCCCGGTCGTCCCCGGCCGCTGCCCCGGTCCAACCGGGTTTGGAGTTAATTAACTTTTGGGCTGGGGAAATCGTGTAGCAGACCCACCTTCCCTCATTCCACGCTCCAATCCCCTCACCTGTTGTTGTTGCTGGTGCTGCTGGATCTGGATGCTGCAGCGAGGCTCCCGCACATTCACCGCACACGCTGAACACCGTTTCACGGCTGCCAAATTATCTTCTCTTCGCTTCACCCACCGCTAGCTGGGTTGATGGTTTTTCCGAGGCTTTTTCTAGGCCACCCAGGCCGTTTCACCTGCACCTTGGCACTGGTCGCGGCGTACCACACGTACACACCCGGGAGCACCGGATGATGATGATGCTGATGCAACTGAGCGTCGCTGGCTGAGGTTACAACGACCCAGCCTACTCTGCGAGGCTGTCACTCGCGATTTTGCGACACGGTTTTCGATTTTTCACTCCGACGAAGACACACTAGCACACGGCGGGGAAAGGGGGGAGAGGTACGCACGCACGCACGGACGCGCCCCGGTTGCTACGGAGGGTGGGGCAGCGGTGCCCGAATTACCACACGACGGAAGCACTAGCTGCGGGATCATTTTCACTGCCTAACGCAAGCTAAAATGCGGACTCGGCGTTCCGGCGCCTCACGGCTCACACTCAGCTGTGCCACAGCACCACCTGCGCTAAACTACCGGAGGTCAGTTGCACGCACTTCACATCACCGCAGCAACCTGCTGTGATTTTCCGCCGCGCTGCTCACACGCGAGAGCTGGCTGGCGCCAGGCCTGCTTTTATTTCGGGAAGCCCTCGACACCCCTCGCGTTCTTCTCCGCTTGCTTTCGTTGGTCCGCGTGCTGCTGTTACTGATTGTAATTGTGAAGCTGATTAGTGAGATAAAACTTTGGGTGAATTCCCACTTACCTAATCTTACAGCATTTTACACGACCGAAGGACGCGCGGACGGACTTGGGTTGGTTGCGTCCCGAAGGAGGATTTCGTGGTTTCCGCCCTGGCTTTTTCGCGCTGCGGTTCTCCGAGCCGCTCACAATTGCCGGGCTTACTTTTCCAACGAGAACGTCGGTGGAAGCTGCCAACGAATTGAAATTGTTCAGAACGCGCACGAAAAAAGCCGCAGGAGATGAGAATTTCCCACTTTTTCTGAGCTCGGGACGTGATTCCAACCTCGACCGGACCAAAACAACCGAGAACAACCGACACACACCCGCGTACGCACGCACAGTACACAGACTGCATGATTCCGGAAGGTACCGCTAGATCGGGAGTTCGAGCAGACTTTCAAAATTACAAGCTGGACTGTTTAAAATATCATTTTATTTTATCATTTATCTTTCTGATAACAGCGCACATATGATTGTCAATGATTTTAATAGTTTCTCAAAGCTCATAAATCTTCCGCAACGCACCACCCGGTCTGTTCGGTACTAAATATCCTTGTTAATCAATAACACAACAGATTACGGTATCGTACGCGAATCTTGGATGCTGCCAACGTTATTTTTTCATTCGCCTAACACGTTTATTAACTTATAAAGACATTGAATGTAGCTAAACAATATCCACCAACGAATGCAGGAAAAGCGGCAGATTACTAGAAACACCCTCTAGTACCACCACCGCCCACTGTCTTCACTCGTTCAGTTTATCGGTACAAACTGTATCGATTGTTTAATACGGCGGATGAAGGCCACCACGTAGCCCTTTCCCGATTGCTTCTGGTCCATCTCGATCAGCTGCTTGCAGAACGTTTCGTTGAACACACCGATAAGCGTCTTCTTGAGCGACACGATGTCCTCGTTCGTTATCAGTCCCGCCGAATCGTTCAATCCAAATTTGCAGGCTAAGAGAAGCGATAGAGAAAACGAATGGAAAGGAATGAGCCACTGCATGGCCAGTACATAATAAAACTCTCGCATGTCCTTACAAATGCCCGCATTTGCACCGGTACGGCTGTTGACCGGTAGAACGCGCAACACGAAAAAGTCCAGATGTGCCCACAGGATGTACAGACAGTGTTCGATGATAAAAATGCTACGCTGCAGTTCCTCCTGTTTCGCCATCACACGCTCCGTAAGCGCATTGTATTGTATTTGAACTGGAAGAGGGAACGAAGAGGGTAATGGGCTGATATTCGCAATCCGTGGAAACACTTACTGTTTTTATCTAGGTCTATGCTTGGCAGTGAGTTGCGCTGCTGTTGGAGACTCTCCAGCACGTTGCGCTCCTTATGGTAGTACTCCACCATAGAGCGGAGCTGTGTAATGACAGTGTAGAGGCTGTGGGTTTGTTGATCGCTCGCCACATTGTTCATCGTCTGACCGAACCCATCTTTGCGCAGTGGAGCCACCGTACCACCCTCCGCACCACTGCTGTGCGGCGAGAAGATCACATTGATCGTGCGATGGTCAACGACATGGTTCGAGATGCAATTGCGCGCGTAGAGCGTAAGATTGGCGGCCACCTCGAGAATGTATTTAATGTGCAGCGATCGCTGGCGTTCATCGCTCAGTGTCACGTTTCCGGTGAGGCTGAGCCCACCGCTGATCCCGATGGCACTACTATCGAATGGGCTCGGTTGTAGATCTTTCAGCATTTGCTCGGACACGATGAAGCGAGGAAACAGACCCAACATGAACTTGTGCATTCGGTAGAGCTGTGTGGAGAACGCCAAATTGGCGTTGGGATCGGTCAGCTCAAAGATTTCCTGGTTAACGGCCCGGGCCACCAGATTCGTAATGCTGGCCAACTCCTTCAGCAGACCGATATCCATGCGCGGTGAACCGGCGCGTAGAACCGTCTCGATCATGTCACTGTGCGAGACGAAGAAATGGATGATCTGACTGATGACGGAACTGTTCTCCTGGCCGAGCGTCGACAGGATGGTGGCACAGAGATTGAGAGCCGGGAACAGTATCTGCTGGTAGCGGGCCTCTACCGGTGGAATGAAGGAGGAAGATGAGCTCGACAGCGAGACTGCCATGGTGACGGAAGTTCCGGCGTACTGTGCATGCCCTTTCATGTGGATCTGCACGTCGGGATGCAGATCGTACACCTTCATGCTTCCCAGCACACCGAGCAGCCGCTCCTCTAGCAACAACCGGGCCCCAATCTGACACCGTCCGATACGACTCAACAGTGCCATCTTGCTCTCGTATACGTACAGGGCACGGAAGCTGTTCGGATTGCTGTTCAGAATGAGCCGCAGATCATCGTCGTGCTTCAGCAAACTGTTGACAATGTGCGAGAGGTAGCCATGGCGTGCGCAGAATTCGACAATGTCTACCGACGCATCCATGCTCAGGAGCGTATCGAGGCAGGACATGGCCAGCATCTTGCAGATATCATGGCCCGAGGTGCAATCACGGCACATAACGTCGATTAAACTATCGCCGAACGTGTTGAACATATCCATGATCATCTTTAGCTGTTTATGATCTTCCGTTTCCTCACCGTAAAGCCTTCGGTTAGCGCCCGAAATTGTATTGTTGAGGAAGGAATCCGTACTGTGGAAATGACGAAAGAAATATTTGGTTATAGTTGGAAACAGCACCTCGACATCGAACATTCATGCCGTCCTTACTCATCCTTGTCCTTTTCCAGCTTCTGCCCACGCTCCAGATTGTCCTGGTTGCCCTTGATGATGTGCATGTAGTTGAGCAGGGTCACGTACAGGTTCATCTTGAGCTGTGGTGATCCGTCGCTGCTCGTGAGCATCCACTCGAGAATGTTTTTCAATATAAACTTCAAACTAAGCGCGTTCGCTCGCTCGAGGAAGTTGTAGTCGGCCACCTCCCGTCCCCGAGCCGTGGTTCCATTAAAGTCTTCGTGCAGGATTGTTCCATCCCTACTTTTCGACCCTAGCCCCAGCGCCGTACCGTTGTGACTACGCTCAGATAGGTGCCGTAGCGATTGCTGCTCGGATTTCAGCAAAAAGCAGCTGCGCAAGTTCACCATCAACAGTGCGATGGTCGAAGAGGCAAGGTTGGCCAGCTCGGGCAGTATGCGGTTCGGGACCGCCTTGCCAAGCATGATCTGCAGTATCTCCGTTATGATGATTTGCTTCGTTTCGAGCGACATGATGAGCGTTGGCGTAACGCTCACCAGCACCTCCGCCACCTGGCCCCACGCTTCAAGGAACCTGGTGTTTGCCGTACAATCGCTACGGTGGGCATTCAGTTTCACCACAAACTGAAGGATGCTCTTAATTTCCTCCATCACGTACGTTCGCTGACCGAACGGGACCGAGTCCTGTGAGTCCACCTCCGACAGCAAGATGGCGTACAGCTTTCGGGTGCAAATGAGCCGCCGGCCATCATTCGGATCGATTGCGATCTCGCAGTACTGCAGCAGATCGTGCAGAAGCCCCGTGTTAAAGTACTTCCAGCGTGGTTCTTCTAACGGTTTGATGCCGAAGCTGACACAATCGGGCAGAATGCACAGCAAGCGTTTGGCTGTTTCGCTCGATTCCTTATTCGCAGTGGCCGTCATCGATGCCATCGACGCGTTCATCGTAAGGCTTAGCGTTTGATTCGTGTAGAAATGCTGCTGCTCGGGCGTGACTTCTGCGGCCGTCTGGGTGTGCACGATTTTCAGCAAAATCTTGCAAATCACTTCATACTGTGTCGCTTGATTGCGCTCGCTCGTAAGCTTCAGTTCGATCACGATCGTTTTCAGAAGATACGTCATCTGATTCAGCTGGTGACGGTTTTTGCCGTGCGGAAACGGAAGGGCAGCCGTATGCCGACAGAGGAAGTCATTGCAAGAACGCAGAAACCGCAGGAATACCTCGGAAGTGTGCAGATTACGACAGATGAGATACAGCAAACGATACGCGTTCTCAATCAGTTTGCTGTAGCTGGTCGATAGGACGCTTCCGGTTTTGATATTCTGCAATATGAAACAAGAAAACGATGAGTAAATCTGTCTTACACTTGACGTTAATTTCGCCCTGCACTTACCTCGAGATGTCTATCCAAGAGTGTGATAAGGGATTTGGAGCAATTGCTCGGGAAGTTCATCACACCCGGTTGTTGTAGGTTCGTTTGATGTAGTTCCTTGCCGAGATCGAACCCGAGCAGATAGTGTGCCAGATTCGGCACAACTGGTTGCAGAAGGCAGTCTTGTATGAGGTGAATGACCGCAGCCTTGAGACTAAGCGCAACATACGTTTCGCTGTAACGCGATGCTGTACTCAGCTGCTCCGCCTCAACCGGCACCATCGCCGATCGTTCGTTTGCTGCTTGTTCCGAAAGTTCGTCCCCAGTTTCCTCGAAAATGTTGATCTCCGACTCGAGACACTCGACAAACCCTTGGCGGATTTCGTTCTTCAGCGCTTCCGTTTGAGTGACGAGCGCGAGTATCAACTGATTAACGTCCGGTTGCGCCATTACCATCGTGAGGACGCGTAGCGCTACCAGACTGTTTTCCGGTAGCCACGAGCTGTACGTAATGTGCTTCATAACGTTCAGCATATGATCCGCCTTGCCGGTGCGAGGATTCATCCCCAACAGTAGTTTGCTCAGGCCCACAAGAATAACCGGATGAGGTGAGGCAAGGTGTAGATTGAAAAAGTCTTCCTGTAGCTTCAGCGCACTTTCGATGATCTGAAGACAGAGCAAGGAGGACGCCTCTAGGGCACTACGGCCCGGGAAGGGAGCGTACGTGTCGAAGCACACGACCGACTCACCGAGTACGTGTAGAATCAGCCGCAGCAGATCGGATTTGGTGTTCAGTTGTAGCAAAATATCATAGGCCGGTGGCGTGCGTCCTTCTTTCATCTGTTTCGAGGACAAGGGTGTCACTTCACATTTATAATCTCGCAAGAAGCTGTGCAGAATCTGAAGACACTTTTGTGTGAGTTGCCACTTTTCGGCGGGATCTTTGTAGTTGCGGCTAAACACCTGCAGCAGTACGACATCGATGACGTACGACAGGTAAGGAGCAATACCGGGGGCTCTTTTGCCTTCACCCAGATTTTCCGGCACGATCGTACGCATCAGCACGGCCAGAAAGTCAAGCATCGCTTGCGTTAGTGGGTACGCTTCGTTCCGGCTTTCGACCTCTTCCAACTCCGATCGAACACCGCGTGTCTGGAAGTTGCTCGTCGTCGGCACGGTCGAGATGATCTGCACGTCCTCCAGATTGCTCCACAGGTGCACCGCGTTCTCGAAGTTGTTGGCCAATGCGGCGAGCGTGCGTACTATTTCGGCTTTTAGCTGAATGGGCACCGAGCAACTGATGAGTCCAACGAGGACACTCAGTGGGATCCATTTTTCGTTCTCGCAGAGCGCCACGCGGGACAGTTCATCGTAACGGGCGACAGATTGGATGACCTGCAGTACGGCCTGCAGACCGAGAATCTCCTGCGGATTGATGCTGCGGTTGATGGCCCGGTTTCGGTACACCGTTTCCGTGTGTGCCGTCTGATCTTGGCGCAAGTTGTGGAAGTACGCGATCAGCGAGTTGAAGAAATGATCCCACGAGACGGTGCTGCTGCCCGAGTTCGGCATCGTTTGCGAGTACGCATGCACCATGGAGCTGTGTCGCAGCAGGTTAAACGCACTGCGGGCCGACTGTGGGTTGCAGCTGAGCCCGGCCAGCATTTTCAGATACGGTATGAACAGTGTCGGTGGTAGCAACTCTCCGGCGAGACGGATGAACTTGAACAGACAAACGGAGCGAGACGATGAGCGAAGGGCCGCGCTGGACATGAACTCGGATGGGCCCCAGTACTCGACACTGAGATGAAGCTGCAACCGATCGTTGCCGTAAAACTTGCCCACGGCAAGGAGGAGCGTTTCAAAGTTGCGACACAGGTTCGCCGGAGGTTCGATGCCCTGCTGTTGGTAAAGCTGAACCGTCCGGGCCGTCTCATCAGCCCTTCCACGCAGTTCCGTCACCTTCGAGTGCATCAGCTCGATGAAATCGGCAAACAGTGTGTGGATGCGCCGATAGAAGAACTCCGTTTCGAAGATGAGGTCACTCTCGAAGAACGTGTAGTACAGGAAATCGAACACTTTCCCCTGGATCGCACCATTCACGAGCAGCTCATCCTGATCGATGATTTTGGCCGTGTCCTGGAACAGCGTTTGTGGTGCCAAGCGTAGCGTCGCGATGGACAGTCCGAACGCAAACAGCGACAGTGCGTGCAGACCATCGTTTTCCCAGCTGCTGGACAGGGCGTCCATGAGGAAGTCGATGTACAGTTCATCTTTAATCATTGGCAGCTGCTTTACCAACTCCTCGCCATCCTCTCGCCGCTGTAGGACACTTAGATCGAGTGCATACAGCAGTGCCATCTGTAGCGTGACCGTCACGTCGTCAATTTCGCCGCCCGATTCCGCGTATTTGTATCCCCGTAGATACTGGATCAGCTGCACCGTCGCATTGCGTGGTAGACCGGCTTGAGCGGCGCAAAAGTACAAACACTGAGCCAACTGAAGACGAATTTCGTCGAACAAATCCAACACCTGCCGATGGTGCTTCGGAGGACCGAGTGCTCGGTTTGTCGTGAGGATGTCGAGCTCTTTCGTGATGTCCAGTTCGTTCAGCAGGTCAATGATACGCTCCAGCAGCCCATCCGCCAGCAGACCGTCCGTGTAGCTGGTGACGATCTGCGTAACTTCCGGCGAGGCATCCGTGCACCACGAGACACCGGCCCGTGACTTCAGTAGCTGCTTTAAACTCGCAACGAGCGATTTGCGACCATCGTAGTAGAGCAGCACCGCCACCAATCCTCTCGTCAAGCCCGGATGATTCACGAGTTGTTGCTGCGAGGTGCAGAGCAGTTCCAGCGCAACATACTCGTTCAGGTCGAACATATCGGATAGGATGATGCTCTCATCGACGAGATCCTTCGAGAGGATCGTGTGCCCGAACTCGGGCAGCGTGATGCCGTCGGTGATGCCACTTTTTATCGCCTCGCGGCACTTTGCGTTTTTCGGCGGGTTTTTAAGCAGCGAGATGAAATTTTGCTTGTACTTCCGCAGCAGCGCCTCCAGGTTGACGGCGTTGTTCGTGTCGGCCAGCTCATCTTGTGGCAGCAAACAGTGCTCCACGCTGTTCAGCAGATATTTGTACGGGGTCCACAGATCATCGGGCGTCGCTAAAATCGGGGAACCGGAGTGTTTTGTTAGCTCGCAGACGATGCCCGCAACCCTAACCTCACAACAGCGACCGCGGTCTTTCGGCGAGTCTTCCGAGGCCCTGTACTTACCATCGGCCATTGTCTAATCGCGCGATCTACTTTATCTGAATGCCGGCGTTACTGCTGAAGCAGTGAGATGCTTAAAACACTTTTAATCACTCTTTTTAGCGAGTTTTTAGCGAGGAGCGCACGACGATAAACGGCGGCAAAACTGGCTTCTTCTTCTTCTTATTCTTCCTTTTTGACAGCCGAGTTGTTTACAGTTGGTGAGCGTTTACCGGGGTTGGGTTGAGATTGACTTGAAATCGGTTTGAACATTTTGAAACGAACGTTACTGCCTCCGAAACGCCTCCGAAAAACGGGACCAGTTTCATCAATTTCCCCCCAGGAAAGTATCTGACCATCCGTTTCAATTATCGCTTATCATGTGACAATGATGTAAGATGAACAATTCACACCCTGAAATCACTAAACCAGTTGCATTTGGACATGGTGTCAACGACATCTGCTTGGAGGCAGCACCTTTTATTAACACGTTCACCCTCTTAATGCCTCGAAGCAAAGGGCATAACGGGCGTCCGCCATGGATATAACCACAAATTTTTAAGCCCATCAACCTGTCCAATTACGAATGAATCAACGACAATAAAGCGCGGCATTGCCCCACGCTAACTTTGGAGCCCGGCGTGACCTGCGATCTTGCAGAGGAAGGTTGATGAAAGCATCCGTTGCCGGACCTCCCATTTCGCAGCAGCATCAAAACTTTGCAAAAATAGGTCCCTCGTTGTGTGGTTATTTGGACGTTGCACCTGACGGAAACCATAAGTTTGCGCCATCTCCGCAGAACAGGCAGGAAGTAGAACGTCCATCATGTGGTTACTCTGCGTGGAAGAGATTAATATAAGGCAAAGTCAACCATAATTTTAGAGGCAACCTAAGAGACGACGACGTATGCCTCGTATACTTGCTAGTCATAACCTTTGGTGATCGATGGTGATGGGAATCTCAGAACTATGATGCGTCTTTGGGCTCATCTTCTTCCTGCGTATTCGATTGCCGGTTATTACCTGTTCTTCATTGGATTCGTTCCTTCATTAGACCATTGATCACCGCACGTACGAAGCAGCGATATTTGAAGTGTCGGACCATGGTTACGGGAAACATATTGTACGACGGTTAATGGCTAGTATTAAGTTTATTGCAAAAGATACCGCCATTACACTGTTGGGAGGATTGCAATGTCTTCACACCTTTATGACCACGGTTTGGCGTACTTTTAGTTTTGCGGACCGGCCCACGTTCCCCTGATTTAAGTTCTTTTCATGCGCGCTTAATCATCGTCATAATTCAGTCCTTCTGGATAGTGCGCGATCGACCCCGGTACGGCGAGATAATATTTACAGTTAATGAACGCACGATGGTAAAAACGAGATCCAATATTCAGCGCCACCGATCGAATGTTGGTACAGTCTTCGTCAGATTGGCCGAAGAGACAAATGCGAAATCTGCTAGAGAGAACATGTAAGTGTAGACTAGAGATTAAGCGTTTGGAAAACTTCACAGCAGATTGCTCAATTGAGACATGCAAGGGGAAACCTCTAACAACACATTTTCAATAGCAGAATCAAAAAGAGGCATTAGTTGATCATATTTATTTATGATTCTTTTACGACATTTTACTACTAAAGTGTCATCGTTAAACCTCCTATGAAACGACCATCCATTGGCTAATGAAGCGGAACGAGCCACGCCGGTTGGCGCTAGGTTCAATTTCATTTGCGCGGATTGCGCAAAACTGTTGAACAGAGCGACTACACGAACTACCAAGAAGGTTGATGTAGCGAGAAGGATCGGTGCATCGGTGCAATCAGTGTGATAGTTTTATCTTCCTCGATCACTCGGTGCCGCACATGCGGCGCATCTTCGACCAACGATCGTGCTTCTGCCATTCGTACCGTCGGTGGGCCACTCTCGGTTCGGTGGGTGTACGGTTTCAAATTATGTTTATTAATGTCACCTTTTAAATGGCTCCGTCACTCAAAACTGTGCCGAACGCACGGACCTTTGGTGCACTCCGCACGAAGATCGGTCCCTGGGAACTCTTTCACTTTTGGTGGCTCAGATTACACCCCGGCTTCGTTGTTCGGTAGTAGCTGATTTGGATGCCTTTTTTTCTTTCGCTCGTTCGAGAAAGCCCAAAAGTAATGGGCAATTTGTCTAATTTTGCATATCGCTTGCGATGCTTGCTCATAAACCGATGCATGGCGCTCCTTTTCCAGCGGATCACCTGCAGCGTGCACCACGTCTGTTGGCAGCGCTCGATCGATCGTGTGGAGCGGAGGATGGCACAGTGACCAAGATTCGCTGCGTGCACGCTCGGTGCTCCAGCGCACAAGTAAAAGTTCCAGCTATTTACCTCGGATTGAACTTTACCAACATGCAAATCACGCCGTATCGAGGTTATGGCGCAGGTTCGGTGAGTCGGTTGGAGGAGAGACATCATTTGGTGACCGTTTAGCTGTCCGAAAGCACTCCAGCAATGCTGCAGCGAAACATGTACCGGGTGTAAGATGGATTAAAAATGTCCGAAATGCTTCCAGATTGCGTGTTACGAGTTATAATGTCGCTTCTAAGGTTCACCGTCACCTGGCGCTATCTCGCCTGGAATGTTGGGTACTAGTCAAACCAACCTGTCGCTTATGTTTGCTATTTCCTCCTCCAAGATATCGATCGTTAGCAGAGACAAGGGACACACATTTCACCATTCGTGTACCATTTTTAGCCACCGGACCATGCCTAGCGTCTATCTCGTAAATCATCATCAACGCGAGTAGTGTCTGGGGAAGAGCGTATCACAGCGACGAAACCACTGGTGTCTCACGTTACTTCCACTGGCGTGGGACAAGGGCGCCGCTGTGATCGTCCGTGCCTAAACAGCCAGCCATCCGGCCGGCCACCTGATGATAACCCGTTGTCTCCGCCATTAATTATGCGACAAACCAAGTTATGAGAAGCAAATTAATATTTCATATTTTCCACGAGATACCAAAAATAATCAAACGATTTCTTCTCCACACCCCCGGGCGCACGGACGGGATCCGGGAGCGTATGGGGCTGGCACACCCGATCAGGGGGAGAAATATGGTGCTGTTGCCGGAACTGTTGCAACTGTTTGCAACCATCCCTGCCTTAGGCGGAACTGTTTGTTTAATCAACCCCAACACACACGAAAAACCGGTTCATTTGGGATCAGTTTTACGATCCGGTTTGTTGTAACTTTTTCATTCCGGCCGGCCGTTCCGAGCCCTCCTTTTGCGAAATAGATTTGTAAAAACGGCGCTTGATTCGCGCTTGATTTATCGCACATCTAAACGGCTGGATAACAATGCCGCCCAGTGCGCGGCCACACTTGAAAATTCATAGCGGAAAATCGTGGTTTTCCGTGTGCTTTGTGCCCCCTGTTTGAACAATGGTGGCAGATTGCAAGAATACCCGCCGAACCCCACGGAACGTGCGCGAATGTATTAAATTGGGACAGTTTTGAATTGAATAGAACGCAAGCCGCAGCTACGTTTGGCGGAATATCGTAAACTCGGCTCATAATTATTTCGCGTTTGTGGTTTTGCTGTGTCGCTTCTACTGCGGTTCATTTCCAGGTCTTTGTTCCTCTCCGGGACAGTGTTTGCGTTTCTAATATTTTTGCAGGTGCGAAAATGCAGATGATTGCGAGCCGTTTGATTGTGACAGGTCGTGTTTTTCATTTTTGCACAAACAGTTTACGAGCCTTTTGTGTTTCTCGGTGTTGCACTATATATCTTGTCGTTTTAATCGTTATCTGTCATGTAGATTAGCGGACGACACAACATCCACAAACCTCAGACGATCGTCGGGTTCGTTCTCCTTTAAGCTCCATGTTTCCTGTTTATCATAGTTTATGCTGTATACGTTGCACTATTTTCTTACTTTTGGGGATTGCCAAGAAATCGCCAACGAAACAGATATTCTCAATCAGTAAGTTCTAAGCTAAATTAAGTGGTTGGATTTTTAAGAAAAAAAATGAGAAAACTGAGGACAATGTTCAAAAGAAGTATTTATTGGAAAATGATCTTTCTCCACAGAAAATGTTTGTTGCAACGACTTACAAATGATTTAATTTTTTTATTTTCTGTATCTGCTTAGTTATCTGGTTGGTCAAGGATTGAAGGCACTAAGAGCAACCATTCAAAACGAACTCGTATCGCTGAATGGAACAGTTAATCGCGATGAAAGTGATCCCCACTCGGCCCACCTTATAAGGTACGCGCGCGCGAGATAAGTCGTTCGCGCACCAGACCTATAAAGCAACGAAATTACCGAGGTTTTCACCCTGTCCCCGGGTAGGACCAACAACCTTGCGAACTCCCAGCCCTGGCAGCCATCCTATGTACCGTTGCATGGCTCTCCTTTGGCTCAATCCTTTTGGCTATCGCTTAAGAGCAATTAAGGTGACATTACATTGCGAATTGATAGGTTGGCAAATTTAATGCCGATCGGTGAAGTTCGCAAGTTTCGGCACCCGTAAAAGGGGTGACAATGGGATCCGGAATGAGTGGAGCACTGGACAGTTTATCACTTCCCGTGGAAAGGTGTGGTACCGTGGTACGTAGTGAAATGGTTCGATCGAATGGTCGAGGAGGATGAGGTGTAAAGTCAAAATAAAACAATAAAATTAATACGCAACGCACTCGAACGAGGAGAGTTTGATGAGTCACGGTACGACAGGATCAATGGCACCAAGTGCTTGCCATACGTCAAGGGAAATGAAAGGGATTCTCTCTATACTGGACGATACTTGGCTGCCAACTACGTAAATTCGTTTTCATTAAACATTTCAACCGCTACATAAACCCGTTAACATCCTTGTGTCACGATCGCTACAACATAGTCCATTGCCAGATGTCGACGTCGATCAGCACGATCCGACTGGACGATCCGGAGTCTCCTGCGTGATTAAAAGAGAGAACGAAGGAGAGAGCAGCAGGAGGAAGTCCTTTACGCGTATGCTAATGTTATATTTTCAGGCAGGTTGGTATGATCGAGTGGATATACGTTCGTATCGCGTTGGCAATACTGTCAACCACTTTCACGGAAAGGAATTCCGGGCGTCCCCAGGTAGAAGAGTTAGCCGCTGATTGGCGCAGGTGGTTTCCACCTGCGATCCGTTGCGCAATGGCCGTTGATTTGTCGCACAAATTAGGCCAACCGTCACCTCAGCACTGTGATACTCGTGTCATCCTTTCCGATGAGGAAGCTGCAAAGATGGAGTCGGACTCCATTTCGCGAGAAATTAGCGGGAGTGAGATCGGGTGTTCCGTGACGAACGGATGAATCGCAGGGGGAACACCAAGGATATGCTGGTTATTGGATCCGTTTGGAATCGTGCAGTGATTGACTAAGCTCATCGTAAGCGACTTTGCATTGCAAATGGCGACGCAGGACCGCGAAATCACTTAATGTGCGCGAGGCGTTCACGAAATTTGATGGATTTCCGTCCGCCAGTTGTGCTCGCATAAAACAAAGCGCATCATTTTGTCGAGTGCAGCGAGCTGACGTGACCTCTGGAAGTCTCCTCCTTCGTGATCGCGACAGTCAGATAAGAGCCGCGCATATCGTAACGTATGAGATCACCCGTGCACTGGCCGAGAATGGAGGTACAATAAAATGGAGAAATCAATATTTACAACCCCCGCACCGACCTTTGACGCCCAATTTGCCGTCTCTTCTTTCGTGCAGACCCCTATTTTACCTTTCACACTTTCGTCGCCTAAAATGGCTTCGCTGAAGAGAGTGAAAGAACCAAGGCACCCAATATTTCGCCTCCAACAGATTGGCGCATCGGAACGGGGCGTAAGACCGGCAGCCACTCGTCGGTCGATCGAATGCGATCGTGTGTGCAAAATGGTGGAGCAGGTTGTCCCGCTTTCGATTTGGGGATCGACCGGTGTCGATCCTTCTTTTTGGTGGTTTGTTTTGTGTTACTAGACGGTGACACCGGCGTACCGGATTACGCGTCGGATTACTGTCGCCTCAGAAGAGTGCCAAGGGGCAAGGGGCAGAGCTGGAATGGCGCCAGAAAACCGGGATCCACCGAGATCACGATTCGATTCCCTTTCAGCGCCAGTGGAAACTCGAACCCGATCGGGCACTAAGAGGTTGGTAAGAAAGTTTTAAAATAAAAATAAAAATAAAAGGTCACGAAGTAGAGTTGATTGCCCTCGAAGGGGTCTCCGCCGGGCCGTACTGTGCCTCATCCATCATGTTGCAGGCGCTTGTTGATCGGTATTTCTGTGGACAACGACCTGGGTGCGCGAAACCTTCATCTTAATTCCTCGCCGAGCTCCGAAATGCGACGAAATTTGATGCTTCCGGTGGCAAACAGACGCTGACGGCTACCGTTTTCTGCGCGCGCGCGCGCTCATCCCTCCTCGATTGCTTTATGATTTCCACACTATTCCACGCATCCTTGGGCGATGGAGCGACGATTTGGCGGAGTGTGAGGGGATGCAAAAATAGCAACCGTTTAGACGGATAATTTAAAATTTATCGTGCCGGAGGCATCATTTATCATCCGGCTGGAAATTGGCTCGCTCGCTCGCTCGCCCTACAGGATGCTCGTGATAGCGATCGATGAGGTGCCAGGGGTTGACGGATCGTTTGTTGTGAATGCTGTCGGGCTGTGTAATTCGCAAGGACGCCCTGGTTGCCTAGGGACCGTTTCGTTTAGAATGAGGCTGCATGGTTAAGCTTACTCCTCCTGAGCTCCACCCGAATGACGAATAATGTTCAGCTATCTTTAGTTTGAAAAATCTAAAAATTTCGTAGCAGCAACAACTTTTAACGTCATCAAATGTTTCGGGAAAGAAGACTATTCTTCTTATGATCTGATAGCGCTTTGTCCGGGATTTCACAATCGGCGATTTCCGTAGAAAGTATCGTAAACAAGTTACGAATTAATATTTTGTTTTAGCGTTTTGCAAAGCGTAGCACGTATTAGGTTTTAAATCATTAGTATTATGGTATTAGTCAATGATTATACAAAAGGAATCTTGAAAACATATGCTGCCATGCACAGACCTTCTTATGTACTTTATTTGGTTTTTTCTGCTCAGTTTAGTCGCAGCCACGACGATCGGTAGAATTAAATCCCAAAAAAATTGAATTAAAAAAATTAAAATATATTTGAAAAATGAAAAGGAAAAATCGAGTTACAATCTGATAATATAAGTTATGTAAGTAAATAGAGGTTCCAATTGAAATGGTCCGATGCGATGGAAAAATGGGAGGCTTCATAACGCATTTAAAATTGATCCAAAGTTTCACCACAGATAACGACAGTCTTGTAGGCCTGGTCATTAGAGTGATCAATCGCTGAGTCAATAACTGTTGATGAATTCTTTAGTGTTATGGCGGAAATAATGTTTGATTATACGCTCTCAGACCTCAAACCGCTTCCATTTTTGCCCATAAACAGTCTGATCTTCTTATCGTTTTCGTAATGTCGTGCAACGTTTCCAACCGAACCGAGCTTGGCTCTGATGACTCTTTCATAAGAGCGCATAGAGGTAAGCACTCCCGAAACCGATTGTCCCCATACTCAGCCCTCGAACGTTCCGGCTACCATCGAACAGCCTCGCCCTACATCCCGTGGGCGTCCCGGGCAAGGGTGGTTGAAAAATCTTGTAAATTACTTAACTCAATAGATAGACAACCGTTTAACAAACGAAGCGAAACTTTAATGAACTGTAAAAGTGGTAGTAAAATTCAACCTCCGTCCGACCACTTTGGCATTCCCGGCGGGCACCGAGTGACGTCGAATCCGATCCGATGCCGCGATCGAAATTGAGCTCGAGCTCGGATAAAGATGCAACTTAAAGCATTAAACCAACCCGAAGCCCGGTCCCCGTCATCCGTCATCGAACGGCGATCGAGTGTCGTTTGATGCGTTTAGTAACATAAATTTCATTGAACAGGTTGTGGCCAGTTGCCTGTGGTGTGGCTTGTAGCACATCATAAATAAAAAGAAGCAGAAGCAGAAGATGATTCCGGCGAGCCGGTTTCTGTTTTGGGAGTCACGTGTTTACGCAAGGGATTTATTTTGTTGTTGGTCCCCGGGGGGTGGGATCCGCGGTGTGTGTGCGTCTTGGGTCAGCATGGAATCTTGATTCCCTCCCGCACCTTTGGCCGGCCAGTTGGTTGGGGACAGCCGCAGCATAACTTCAGCTTTGCGCCGCACCAGCTCAGCATAATTAATGTCCACGGTCCAACAGGTAATCTGCGCACATGCGCACACCCCCTTCCGCGCCTCAGGCTAGACCGACCCTTGGGTCGTGGTTGGGGACCCAGGAGCAGAAGGAGTCATCGAGCACCGCCGGCCAACGCCATGCGATCACGCCATGGCGCCAGTCGTGTCTCTTGTTCAGTTTTGGTGTGTTTGGCTGATTGATTTAGACACCAGGCATGGCTCCCCCTTGTTGGCCCAGGGGATAGCGGGGTCTGTCTGGCCCGGTCTGGTCCGTTCCGTTGGTTTGGTTACTAAACGTGACCTTCACGGTTGCCATTCGATGGAATCTATTTATTACTAATCCGGTCCCTCCAGCAACGGGACACGCTTCGATATGGTTGAAGCGCCTCGCGCTGTCCAATCGTAGATCATCAGTATCATCTGTTTGCTGTTTATCTCGTGTGTTGCAGTGTGTGTTGGAAGTTACGCCGTTTGATACAGTCGAACTGAGATTTTAGATAAAAAGAACTTTTCACCTAAAAATAGATTTACTTCAATGAAAAGGTTTGACTTTTGTCTCAAACCATCATCATTCAGTCGAAGTGTATGGAACGGCGATCATTACACGACAATCGGCACCAAACATCCCGAACGAAGGGCCACCAAAGGGTCACAGACTGGTTTCGAGCTGCGGTCGGTTGCGTGTCTTCACCTTCGAATCGCTTCGATATTTGGGCGATGCTCGCTGCTTGCGGTGCATGCGTGCCTTGCTCACCCTTGCAACCAGAGGAGCCTCCCTCCTCTTCATTCTCCCCTGTTTGTGAGCTGGATTTATGCTGACAATAAGCGGTCCCCCAAAAACGGACTATCACGCGGTGCTGGCGCCACAGTTCGAGACGATCGAAATCGAATAATCCACGGTCTCGTCGGTCTTGATCAGCGTCTCATTAGAAGACGCCGAATGTTTGCCATCAGTGCCAGTGATCAGACACCCTAATGCATGATCGATGATTATGATTGGGGAATTCATTTTCACCTCGCAAAAGGTGGGCTGGATGGCTTACAATGACAACGGGCACTACAATAAATTAGCATCGGGAGGAAACGAGCACGATTGAGAAGGGGTTCGCCTTTTTGGGGAGTTTAAGGGGCGTGCGAGAGCGAGTTAACGACCTGTACCGGTGCGGGTTGCTTTTTGGCGCAAGCCACACATCGAAGACTCCCACCGAAATGGTTGCTCTAGTTGGCGGAACTGTGCCAAGGTCCTCGGCCCGTGTTCCGTTGTTTCTACTTCCCAACGAAGCATTTTTTTATAATTAGGACAACACTAGGACAATGGGCGGGGGAACTGGAAATGAACAGCGTAGCAAAACGGGCAAGATTAATGGTGGCCCGATCATTACCACCGTTTAGTGTTTAGTGGCGCGTTTATCTAATAATCTCCTTTTGGTTAAACGATTAATGATCCTATCATTTGCGGGCGTACGGCCGTTTCGGGCTTTGGCTGCAGTTGGCCGGTTTGGTTTTCGGTTGGATTCATTTGTGGAAGAACGATTGGGAGTGTCCGGTTTCCTTTTGTTTACTTAGGAGTGCGGCTGCACAACCGGTTTCGGATTCGTTTGTTTTGCGACGCTCTTTGATACACTTTATTTAGCGTAAATTAATAGCAATCGTGGATTCGGAAATATGAAAACAAGAGAGGGATATGCATTGAAGGGCTCTGTTCTTTAAATATTGATGTCAAGCAACATTTATGAGGTTTGCATGTCATCTGTATATATCTATATATATAAATTACAAACTCTAAAATTTGTACGCCCATAACTTGAGAACGGATGAGCCGATTTCACTCATTCTTGGGCTCATTTATACGTTTAAAAATTTTGAGTAAATTCTGTCCTTTAATGGCAAATTGCAACTCAATTTTGCACCGGATTTCCACCTCAGAGTCTACTTTACTCGATATTGTTTCAAAACAATGGATGGCAACCATTCAGCTCCAATGCTCACTGCGTTGAATTTGATATTCTTGCTATAATTTGATCATCGTCGTCTACTGTGGTACTTTTTATAGTGATCACAAAATCAGTTTTTAATTTTTTGCACCCATCCAATTAAAGAACGCTTTGTTTGAGCAAACCAACGATGATTCGTCAAGTGATTTAAGTTTGGTAATTATTTTGGTTTGAATCAAGAACTATTTGCGGTAAATAGAAAACTATCTGATTTTAGTTGAGTCATTTCATAGACAGAAAAAATGCCTGCCATCAGAAGATCAAGTAAAGGAGTGCGCAGTCGAAATTCAAAAAGACTGGCACTAATCCGTAGAAACCAGACCTCTGAGCAATGCAATCAAGCATGTTTTCAGCTTCAATTACGTATGTCTGAAAATCCAAATCAAGATCGCAAGAACAACGAGAAAGGATTAATGATAGCGAAGGACGAAGGCAGCAATGCAATCAAGATCAGGATCATATATGTGGAACTAATGCGAATCCTCCCGTGGTTCATTTACATCGTGCCGCATTGCTATTTGGTTCTACGATCCACTACAATGAAATGTCGTGTGTTGAAAAGGGGAAGATGAATGAGATGTGTTAACATTGAACAAAAATTTCGTTTTGAAACTCCCCGATTGTGATGGCAATTATTGGATGTTGGTCATCAGTATCATTGGAAGCATCAGTACAGTAAAAACCGTTTAATGCCTGCAATATGGGCCTCAAGAGTCGAATGGCAGAACGAAGTTTGCCGGGAACACTAGTTCGTTTAATAAAAGAAGATCTTCGCTTAAACCTAGTAATCTTCTTCTGCAATGCTCGAGCATCAAATTGGGAGCAAACTTAAAACAAAAAACTGAAATAGAATTTAATTGACTAAACGCTATTTATCTCAGGGATATTGCTTCTTCGGAATGTCATCTGTTTCGCTCAATGGCCATACTTCATTCGGCCTAGTATCAAGAAAACATTGGAGAATATGATTTACTTATGAATAGCTATACAAGATGAGCAACTCTTGGCTCCAGAAATTAGACAGAGGCTTTTTTGCGCATGCAATAGAAGTAATTTGGAAGACATTTGAAATCAAGACCTTGTACCTTGCTCTTCAAATAAATTTTCATACTCCTTCTCAGCACTAAGTTAACCGGTGCTGCGAATGCTTCCTTTGAAATTCAGGAACGAACGTTTCGCAAACGAACACAACGGGCCAAATGGAAACTGCGCCCTTGATGATCTCGAGTAATTTTCGAGCCCGAGAATAGAGTGTGGCCGCTGCTCGTTACGCTCGTTTGAACCAATTTCCATCGATGGTGCGAAAATGATTCCCATCATTGCATGCTCCATGCGCCTTTCATGCTCTGCTGCGCGGTGCATGACATGTTTCGAAGACAGGTTTGAACTGCCCGATGGGTTAACGATGGGTATCGATCAGCGGCCGCCCGCATTGAACGTTGAGAAACCGCGGACGAAGACGAAGATGAACTACGGCAGCCGCAATCGATCAAGCGGAGTAGGTCCGCGGCGTGACGACGCCATTATCACCTGCGGAGCCGAGAGAGATTACGCGGGCATTCAGCGTGGAGAGGCGCGGCGCTGCGCGGCGCGGGAAAAGCGGGAAAATCTGTCAAAGCTGGTGTTAGGTAATGGTGGCCATGCGAGAGGCGCCATTTTAAGATACGCATCCGGGAACGGCGGCACTGGCGGCGGTGGTGGTGGTTCGCAATCGCCGGATTACGATTACGTCCATCATCTCGTCATCCATCGCGTGGTCCATCAAAATCCAGCTTCGCGCGAGGATCATTCCCATCTTTACGCATACCATCTTCCTCTATCAGACAGACACATACACGGGCGCTACCCTGACGCCCTCTTTTTTCCGTTTAATCAGTCAGAGCTGACGAGAGTTGCTGCTGCTGCTGCTGCTGCTTCTTCAGCGTTCAGCGGAGCGTTTAGTTTTACATCTTTCTTACGTTAAAGGCAAAAGCTTTGATATTTAGCAGCGATATTCAAATGCTGGCAGCTGATTTTTAATGGGCTCCCCACAACCCACACCCCAGTTCCAACCCCCCCCCCCCCCCACCGAGGGTGCCATTCGATGAGGGGTGTTTTTAAGGGTAGAAGGGGTCTGGAGTGAAGAAGAATTATCGTCGCGCATGAGCAAGATAACGCGCTGTTGAGCAAAGGAACACGGAGGTAGTTATGGAAATTCGGAAACGGCAACGTTGAAAGCGCGATTAGTGGTTCGCGATTAGGCTGTTCGCCACGCGGCGGTTCAGTGGCGAAGGTGTTGCCCAGGGACGAGGGCGTTACACACCACGTGACGTAGCCCGTACGCTTTGGAACAACTCGCGACACCTGACACCTTCATCAGGATAAGCGTCTTAAGCGAAGTTACATCTTCAGGGAGCATCTTCTATCGCATCCCAGCCGTACAACAAATCTCAAACACACTCAACTACTTCATTATCTGTTGTAATGGCATGCTCGCATAAAGGGGGAGCCACGGGCTCACATAAAACTGAATGGTGTGTTCGGCGCGATGGTGAAATGTTCGGTTCGATCGCGAGCACCCAACACCCGTTTCGTTTCTAATAATCCGCTAAACGGTCCGGTCCACGATTAGCATATTCATGTGTGACGTTTCGCGCGCCTCGCGACCTATCATCAGTTTGATGCGCGATCGGTGGAATGTCGTCGCACTGGCCGCGCATACCAACGGGTCCCCGAAAAACCCATCGGCATCGAAGAAACGTCGTCTCGTCTTCGAGAGCGTAACCCTCTATCAATTGGCCCCTGGCTGCCGAGTAGCCTCCCGTTGTACTAATTGGATTGGACACCCTCCTCCGAGCCCTCTTCTAGGGCTTAGCTTGAGTGGCCTACTCTACTACTACTACCACTACTACTACGGATGCTAGGTTATTCCCGGGAGGTCACTTTATGGGGTCTGTATTGCCTCATTGCATTGTTCGCTCCGCTCGGCGCCTATTTCGCGGACGCCCTTTCCAAAAACTCATCTCCCAAATCCACCCTTTGGATTCGTGGGCAAACGGCTTGAAAGATCGAACGATCTTGGCACCCTGGGTCCCCCCCCCCGGGAAGCACCGCACTCGGTAAAGGGCTCCGCACATAAATGATTTTTGGTGAAGGGAAGTGTGCGAGAAGATGACGAGCTGTGAACCTTCGGTGCCGTCGCGGTGACCATCGAAGGGTCGCAGGGCATGAGGTCGCCTCCTTGCCATCCCCTCCCAAAATAAGAGGGTGGTTAGCCATTGTTTCCTCGATCAGCGGCGGTGAAAGGTGTCGCGCTGCTCGTCGGTGCGATCGTCGCCGCTTTCGTTGGCATTAATATTTGATGGGGGATTTAACAATAAACATAAAGCCCCCCCAAAAAAAAACGTGCCCCAAACGTGGACGCGCAGAAGCTGGCATCTTCCATCCCTTCCTCTCAACCGGCGATCACAAAATGGTACAAAAGTCTGAATGAAATGGCCCTTCGCTTCGAAGAGCGTCCTCGCTGGCGCAATCCGGTGCAATCCGCAGCAGGCAGACGGTAGTTTCTCAAGCAAACGCACCAGTTAATGATCGCCCGTCGTCGCGCCGTCACGATGAACTTGAACCTCGGAGTTCTCACATCGGCGTATAGGTGTGTGACGAGCGAATTCTTAATTAAAATGCCCCAGTTGTTACGCCACGTTTGCCGAAATTTCTGTTTAGAAACCTGTGAACCTGTGTGGGCAAGCGAAGTCAAGGGAAGAAGGAGGGGGTGCAGTAGGTCAGGTGGCAGGTGATGTGCCAAGGGCTGCTGCTGTCTTCCCAGCTTCCCTCGCACCCGCGTGACTACCTTTTGTTTTTGTGCAGCGATTCGTCACGTGCTGTGTATATGCCTCAAGATATGGTGCAGATAGATCTCTCTGTGCTGCTCTGTTTTTATGATGCCAGATGCCAGACTACCTTCTGCTGCTGCTGCTGCTGCTGCTTGAAAGCGCAAGGGTTTGAAGCTATTTGAAACGTTTTAATTTCATACCAGCCCTGCCCTGCCCTGCACGTCGCTCGCACTTCTCTCAATGTCACATACCGTGGAGCAAGTGCGCATTCTGGTAACAAACCGAGCGTTTCTCATCTTCAGGATTTACGGCGCCCCCGGGTGGGGATCAGGTTGGAAAGATGGCATCCATCGATTGGGACATGCGGTCTAGAGGAGTCGCGTTGCGTCGTTAGACCATGGCGAGGGCACTGGGCGAGTTTACTCGCCATTGTGCACTGGCATTGAGACGGACTGGGATATGGGTGTCTGGTGTGGTCGGTTGCGAATTCGATGGTTATGTTCGCTCGAACTGAGGTCAAACGTTGGTGCTGTTTTGGCCACGAGGGGCGCGAAACCGGACGTGTGGCACGCGAGAAAGTAGAGACAGAGGCGTTACTGGTGGTGATTGCATGTTGTTTGGCAGGAATGGGATTGCAGCGTGCTGAGCTAACAATGCCAAAAAACCGTTGTCTGCCGTTATGTAGAGAGCTGCAGCTGCAGGAGAAGGAGAAGAGGCTGAAGAAACAGATCTTTCCGGGCTGATAGAGAGCAACGGTGGTGCACGAACAAGGGACTCGGGAGGCCTGCCTATCGTGACATTGAACAC
>NC_064877.1:60693146-60730646 GCF_943734665.1 Anopheles aquasalis | reverse complement strand
TCGCATCGACCACTGAAGGGTGAAGAAAACGGGACCGGAGAAGCGTGTCCCGAGCGCATCTTCACGCTCACGGCATTGATCGTGTAATTTAATAATAAAAACAGTACTTTGTAGCGTCCGGTCCACGGGTCCCCGGTTCCCCGGCTGGGTTGGTGCGGCCTTAAAAAAAAACGGGATGTCGTGCCTGAGGTGGCCACCGCAGCCGCTCGCCGTTGGTTCGATTACGGCGATTTCTTGTACCGCCATTAGTTATTGCGTTGGTGCGGTTACGCTACCAAGATGGCGTCAGATGGCCTTGAGCCGAGGCCGAATGGAAGAAGCTCTTGGAAGAGGAGGAACCAGGAGTCTCAGATAAGACCGCAGCCGATGCCGAAGGATTCTTTGTCCGAAAAATGATTCGAGGGCTTTCGAGGATCGCTCTGGCATTGTTTCGCCGGCGACCACTGCGCACCACGTGGTCAGTGGCGACGGCGAATGATTATAATCCCATCTGAGCGATAAACAACAACAGCAGCCGCTCTGGAGGAGGACGCTGAATGTCACGAGAGATACACACCGCATAATCCTCCTCTTCGTTCTCTTCCTTCTTTCATCTCCATTTCCCTTTCTTCTGTCCTCGGGAGGGGAGAGTGTCCGTTCGCGTGTCAAATGAAAAACGGCTTTCCCACCGGCGGCCCATAAATCATCGTCTGGGCCACTGGGAGGCATGGCGGGAAGGATGGGCTACGAAGGACGTCGAGTGCTCGCACTGGTGATGATCCTGCTCGCGCAGCACAGCGCTTCGTGAACTGATCTCGTACTAGATCTCGTACTACCTCATCCTCCTCCTCCTCCTCCAGGGGGCTGAACGTCTTGAACAGACGGGCAGAGGACCTACCTAGCGGAGAGTGTGTGTCGGCATCCTCTTCGTTTCATTGTCGTCGTCGTAAATTAATGCAAATGAGGTAAAATATCGATTTTTAATTGAAGACTCGAGCAATATTATGTAGGCTTCGAGCGGTAGTGCGCCACGACTGAAGAGGCGGAGTAGCAGCAGCAGCAGCAGCAGCAGCAGCAGCAACAGAAGGACATCTGGCGGATCGCACGCATTCTGACCCACCACAAGCTTCATCATCATCATCATCATTATCGATTGAAGATGGTGTGCTGGAGGGATGGAGGTGGCGTTCACGCGAAGCGGTGCGACAATTTTCAAACAATAGCGGGCAATCAAGCACAAACAAGCGGCTCGAACGGGGAGCGGAGATTTGAAAAGTGGTTCGGTAAGAGAGTTAAATCTTAATCACATACTTTACCTTCGGTTAGTGTGGCCGTGTCCGTGCGTTAGATGAGTGTTGTTTTTGTGGGTGAAATATGGTTTATTTGGTTCAGTGTCTAAAGGCGGGGGCGGTAAAAGGTGAAAGGTAAGCTCGAGCCAGCACTGTGGGACCAAATCGTGGGCAAATTATGGAAATGGAGATTTTCTTTGCGTTTAGTCTATTTCCACAAATCGATCGTCATGAGCATTTCACTGAGATCGAATGTAACAGGATGGGAAAAGGGTTTCGTTATTGAAAAATGCGTTTCAAGAGGAGGGTGGGATGAGCCGAACTGCAACTATATGCTATAAGTGGCCTAAATTTAAGTCTTTATTGCAAGCTTTAGCTATTATCGAACTATATAATTTGGAATTAAAGAACTTCTGCAATTAGAACATTTCAGATTATGATAAATTATGATGATTCAGATACAGTTCCATTTGGAATCTAGACGCATGAAACCATCAATATCTTTGTCTTGCTTTCGATTCAGGAAGTTGAAAACTGTTAAATGAAAATTTAATAAAAATATTCATAAACTATTCCAATAATATTAGAAATCGCCTGTTCTCTCTATTCTGTAAATTCTTTCTATCCTTTCTTTCTCTGAATAAATACGCCCTCGCCAGTAATATACCAACAAAAAAATTATCCAATTTCAATCACCAAAGAAAGGATAGTTAATAGAATGATAATTTGAGAATAGTTATTTCTATTTTCTACGAAGTGGTGACATTATTGCAACACCATTCGTAACGCTCTGTCTGCGCTGAAGCAGGAACTACATAAAAGAATAAATTAAATAAAAATAAATGACGTACCAATTCCGGCAAGAGAAAGTACATGAAGATTAGTATAATATTTTTGTGATCTTTCTTACATAATTTTGAGCTCACATTTAAATTTGTAAAGAAAAGGATTAATTTTCCAAAACAGGAGCATTCAAAACTCAAATCAAAAGTAAATTTAAATAAGGCGAGATCCTATGTTTAATTCAAGTATATTTGCATAAATTTTCAATTACTATACCCCAAGTTTTTAGCTTGCAACTCCAAGTTACTTTTAATGTTCGTTATTATTCAAATAACACCACTTCTAAAATTCAATCAAAATCTGCCCTTGGCACACAGCTATGATCGTTACGGTTACAGTCATACAATAATCATCAGACTGTACTGTAGAAATCAAATTAATAACATTTAAACCGCTTAAGAGCACGGAGGAATCCCGCTGTGCGGTTGACCACAAAAAAATCGGAATGGCGACAACGCCACCCCACCGCACGTCAGGTATCGTGGGGTCCAGACGATACCGAAATGACCTCTTCTATCGCCAATCGCTCTTGCTGCGGCGACGACGGCGCTATTCCTTTGGCACTGCAGTATTTCAAATGTGCCATAATCGAAAGTTCAATGTTGACGCCATTCCAAAAAGATTAGCGCGAGAGCGTGTGGAGTGGCCAGCGCGTGCTAGGCCAAACGGGCCTCAAACTCATTTGCTAATCCCGACCGAAGCCCGACAGCTCCATTCCTCCATTCGGGACACCGTGGGTCTCGCGTGACGCAACGCGCCTTTTTCCTGCGCGCCCGGGCGTGATTGAGGCTGACAATAATTCTCAAACTTTGTTTGGTTTGATTTGATCGTTAATAACCTTCCTCTCCTTCTCCTTCCACCTGCTTTCGACCCCTAATTCGAGGATATGCTTAACGCTTGCGTTGATGTCACCTCGCCGTTCCATTTACCTTGATTAAAGCTCTTATCTTCTCAAGCAAAGTGCTTTTACCGGTCTCGTTCTCTCTGTTTCTCGGTCTCGGACTTCCAGTATCCACTTGCATGTGTATGGAGCTCCGCTGCAAGCAGGGGTGCACTGATGTTGCTTCTTCATCGGCGATAGGCGCCACTCCATTGATTACTGCACTGTAACCGTGTCGCAATCCCGTCCGGCCGTCCAAAGTGTGGCGCTTGTAAAAATCTTGAAACAAAAAAGCAAAAAAAAACCCACCAAAAGACGATGAACAAGAAGCCGACGAAACCTCTCCAATATTCGCACCTAACCCTAATTGCCGGTGGTTTTCCTTCGACTTCGGACGGATGGCTCGTTGCGGCTTACTCATTTCATTAAAACACATCATCAACAACACACACGCCTGGCGTCTCTCTCAAGAAGAGGTGGCAGAGGAATGGGAGGGAAAGAAAAGTCAGCGAGCAGCGGCAGCGAGCAGCACCGGTGGAGCCGTAATGCACGAAGCCCATCGCGTACCTCGTGGGTTGCAATTAAAATCTTCAAACCAGCTACAAGCCTCAAAGTATCGATCGATGATGGAGCCCACGAGAGGTGCAAGACCGTTCTGCATCCTCTGGCGTCGCCACTGTCAGTGGTGGCCTCGCTCCCTTCGCTCCGTTTTACCGGCCACTAGCAGCGACCCGTTGTTTTGTACCTCGACGAAGATTGACTTTACCTTCGTTGCCCCTGATGTGCTGGTGCTCTGGTAAGCGAAAGGGATTCGTTCGGTGGTCATCACCCAATTTCGTCGTCGATGCTGAACGAATCCGACGAAAGCAACAAAAAAAAAAAAAACAAAACGGAGTGTCCTCATCCTCTGAAGAGGCTCCTCTGCGAGAGAGCATCAGAACTCGTTTTTTTTCTGACGTGTTCGTTAAGCTCACCCGGAGCACCATGAGTCTATTTTAGGCTCACGCTACCCCCACTGCTCTTCAAACCCTCTTTTGGGCCCTTGTGATGTGCAGGAGCATCTTCCACCTCCAAAAAAATAAGATGGACACTGCGTGACCCCCACGCCCGTACCGAAGGGCCCTTTTACCGTGACAAATCTAAGGCTGGCCATTCCGATGCTCCACCATCGGTCCCACATTCTTTGTGGTGATATAATTGACACGCAAGGCACACACAGGCACCGTCTATTGAGGTCGAAACGGACATTTCTATCGACCAACAGTCGGACAGGTTCAGCGATCGATAATGATGGTGCGCGTTCGACGGTTTCGGTCTCGAAATTATTATCTACACGATGGCGAGGGAGCGGGGGGAGGGGAGAAAAGGGACACGAGGGGGGGGGGGGGGCGTCCGATCGAAGGGCACCCCATCATCCCGGCCCCCGGGACGGATGGTACGCGAACGCGGGTTCGGTGTTTTTGGATGTTTTCGATTGAAGATTACGCTAATTGCAGCGCTAAGCGATCGACACCGACCACCGGTTTCGACATGAAGCAGCAGCAGCAACCGGAGCGACATCATAAACATACATTCGACCAGGGTCGAAGCCGTCGATCGGGATGATCCGAGAGAGAAGGAGGGAGCAGCTGCGTTTGTCCTTCTGGTGTCTGGTGCGGCCTAGCGAGCGAATGGTTGCTCGATCGCTCGATCGCGATGATGCTGGTACGCACACTGCGCCAACCGTCGAGATCGAGCATCAAACGGAGCTCAACGGCGATGATGTTGATGTCCTGCTGTGGGACATCCCCCGGGGTCTTGACCTTATCTTCAAAGCCATCCGTTAGCCATCTACCATGCCTCACAGGCAGGGCCCCTGTCTCCTGGAAGGGGTCTTCAGGAACTTTCGCGGTCTCTGGGCCGCAACTCGGAACAGACCAATTAGTAGGTCAGACTTGATGATTCCCGCTGACTCGCGCACGCACGCACGCACCCATTGATCGCCTCTGGTTTAACATCTTCCTTTGGGGAATGGGTGGCTCTATTCCGGTAGCCCAGCGTCCGGTCACGCAAGACACGTGTCAATGTCGGAACGGGAACGGAACGGATCGTTGAAGAGGCTCTAATTAGTGTGACGATTTGGCTCAATTCGGCTCCTTTTGGCTCCTTGGTGCTGGTGACATTAACATCGTTACGGGAATGCGGAAGAATGTCACCGAGGCAGCGGCGATCGTGCTCTCCCGCTGACCGATCATTAACCGGACCGCGATCATTCAAACGGAACTGCGGCATCATCATCACGCACACGCGCCAACAGAGAGGTGACGCCAAGTGCTCTCACCCTTAAAGATGTTGTTGCGTAAGTCACGGAACTAGGACAAGGTCTTGGCGCAGCGCAAGAGTGTTACATTTGAGAGACCGGCGCGCACCGAGAGTGGCCGTTTCTTCTTCTTTGTTTCTAGTTTGTTGCTAATTCTTTCGTGGTGAAGGTCCTTAGAAGCTTAGGAGCTCTTAAAAATGACCGCGAGATACGCTGGAAGGCGTTTCCTCCCCGCACGGCTCCCTCCAATGCCCAATGGTGGTCATCGATCGGATCCAATGGCAAGTGCTCCCTCATCACTCATTCACTGGCGACGCTTCACTGGAACGCGGTATGCGTAAGCGATTAGCGAGAGTAGCGTCGGCTTTTCGACGTCGTAGCCTGCCGTCCGGAACGGAATCGTCGCCATCAGCATCAGCATAGCACTCGCGGATGATTAATAGGTACCACTTGGTGGTGCCGAATTGAATTTCGATTTGTTTGCATTAGACTACGCGTCGCGTCGCAGTCTCTCCCTCTCTCTCTCTCTCTCTCTCTCTCTCTCTCTCTCACTCTCCACCGGGGGCCACGAAAGGTTCTTCCTTTTGGAACCGTCCGACGGCCTTGGGTGAATGGCTCTTCCGGAGCCGATTCCGAGTCGGTTGCGGCCAAACACGGAAACAAAAGACTCGTCAAATCGAGGCGACGAACCCTCTCGCCTCGGCTCGTTTTTGGGGAGCGTCTCTCGTTGGCGTAGCGCAGGTCACGGTTTGTGCGATTTTGCCAATCGTTCCAGGTGGTTCACAGACAAACGCTGGCGTGCGCGCTGGGATCAAGCAAACCGCCCTCCCCACTGCTTGGTGGGTGGTCTTGTGAAGTGGCCGCGGCGAGGTTTTTGCTTGAGACTTTTCGACTTTCGACGTGGTCTAGTCGCTTCATTGGAGGTCCAACCGGGGAATCGATCGAAGATGACGGAGCAGCACTCGGAGGCCAGCTTGATTGATAGTTTCGTCGCCTGCTTAACACCGGCGTGACCGGCGTGCTGCGGGATGCTGGCTGAGCAATAGAGAACATCACAAACAATCGCACACATGCATGATACATGGAGACAATCGAGCAAGAGACGCTTAAGAAACGAATCATTAGCGATGAGGTCGAATGGCGGTAATTACAAAGCCGATCGTTCGTACGCCGCTGGACGCTGAACTTTGAGACAGATTCTCAGTAAACAAGATGAAGGTCCAGTGGGGAGGGTTAATTGAATCGCGCCTGATGTCAGCTGATCTCGTTCGGATCCAGAACGATTCATTTTAGCGTCTGTGTTCAAGGTGAGAGCGGCTGTTGGGGCTGTATGTTTCAAACATTTGAATAATATTCATTCTATACCGGAGGAAAAACCGTAGTTTTTACAGTAGTAGTAATGCATTAATATTAATAATTTGTTTTAAAATCGAAAATAAAATTAAAATATTTATTATGGATTTATGCGATGACCTCAAAATGTCTGGTCGCTTGAGTCAATTACCAAGATCAATCATTTGTTACTAGTATTCTGAAGAATGTAAACACACAATAACATTTTAGGGAAAAGTATCAATCTTATCCGTGTTCTTTATCAATGGTGTACGTTCTTTTTGTAACGAAAACAGGTTCAAACTTTATTTTTAAATTTTCTTCCCAATGTTCCAAAAAATTTCCCAAATCCAAAACGTGTTCGGAAAGGAAGACCATGACTTTGTGGATATCAGTATGTCGATTCAGAGCCAAATTCCATACAATAGTTCGTAATTGTTGTTCAGATGGTGATGGTTATGGTGCGATCTACAAGATAAAATTCACATTTCCGCTGCATTTACTATTGATTGTAACCGTAAACGCTGAATGAATAACACGGGAATGATGAAGTTGCTCTAACACATCTGGAGAAAAAGGGTACAAAATGATCACATTTGATAAAATTCAAGATATCACACATCTATATCTGTAGAAAACGTCGATTGGTAACAAACTACCAAGCAAGTGCTTTACATCTTGGAACAGCATCTAGAGAGAAATGAATGTCAAGTCACAGAAAGGGATAGAAATGTCAAATTAACGACATCGGACAGCCAATGGGGCAACTTATGAGCAAAATGATGATCGATGATGTTGATCATGTGGTTGGTGATGTCTATAGGTAGGAATACACGAAGCGTAAACTCTCGTATAAACTCAGAGTGTAATGCCAAAAAGATTATACTTATGTCAAAAAGATTATAGGCCCGCGGAGTGTAAATCCGAGCGTAAAAGCAAGCATAAACACAGCACCAACATGAAGCGTAGCGTTATGATGAATTGAATATTCTACAATCGCTAATATACAGTAAAAACATCTTAGAATATAAAAGAAGATGTTCAGAAGTCAACTTATCTCGTCGATTTATGTTTTTTGTGGCCAAAAACACATGTAATTGATGTAATAGCATAGTGTAATTGCAGGTGCACGAATGTAATTGCAGTTGACATTTCGGTATAAACTTTTATGCGATTATGCCTGCCACACGAAGCGTAAACTTTTTGGCATTACATTCTGAGTTTATACGAGAGTTTACGCTTCGTGTATTCCTGCCTTATGACAATTCAGTGACTGTGAGAACATGATCACCACGATCAATAGAGGAACTGTCGGTTAATGACAGAGTATGCCCTCAAATAAGCGGATGATTGCGGGTTTCGCAAAACAAAAATAGAATCATAAATCATCATGAAAGTGTGTTGTGGTGACTTATGCCGTATACAATATAAAATACGTTCTTAACAAGATCATGACCTTCCCTAGCACACCCATTGGCCACCGCACTCCTGCATGGCGTGGCCCTCGTCCGTCAGAAGGTTTGAATGAACACATTTTATCCGGTCTTTTTTTTATGTTTTCCTTTGATGCGATACAAGCACATTCCAGATAAATATCTCGTTGGCATGCACACGGTACGGTACCCGTACGCGTGCACGATCACGCACGCAAGGTGCATCAGTGCGCAGCATTACTCTCGCCCTCGCCCAAGGCACATTTAACGTAAGCCTCACCCAAGTCACTGCCACCCAAGAGCCACCCGCAGTTCGTCACGCGACGTGCGATTTTGTTGGGCGAACGAGGGGATTTTCTCATTTAATGCCGCTTTGTGATGCCGTACGGCATTATGTACGGTCCGAAATTTAAAAATCGCTTGCAGAGTGATGCTAACACCGAAATGTGTCTTGTCTTATGTCCACCTTCGAGGCGGTCGTTCCATTCCTTTCCTTTCCTTTCGTTTTCCCATCAAACGCACGTACGTTCAGCGCAGATTATCGCCGGTTGGTTACGCCGTGGGGAGGGAGCATAATCGTCGCTATTAGCCCTTGATAATGCATTGAATAGGTGTGATGTTGCTAGTGTTTGGTCGAGCGCGAGCGCGCGTGAGTGTCAGCGTCATTGTGCATACATTTTTTTTTCCCATAAACCCCCGAAGCCATTGAGGGGGACGGACGGAATTGGTTCAAGTGTGACATGATTTATTGGCCGGCGCAGTAATCCGTCTGCAAAAACCAAAATTTACATTTTTCCATTGCCCTTTTGCCGTTGGTTTGCGCCGATGTTCGGATGGCCGCCGAACAGCATTGGCCATCGGAGGAGATTTCGTCATACGCACGCTTGATGGTTGCGGAACGCTGCTGATGGACGACCACGGCGACCAGCGCACCACAGAATGTGCGCTCTTCTTCTTCTTCTTCTTCTGCTTCTGATGCAGCTTCTCAATATCGTGCGCCCGGGGTAGGAGTAATTAATTTTGACATTTATTGATGCGCAAGGCCCTTCTTCTAACGATGCTGATGCGTGACATTCGCACCGCAGAGCAATCGGTAGTAATCCGGACGAGGGCCGAGAGCCTGAGTGCTCGAACTCAATGCCCGATGGTGTAACGATGCATGCTGGACTCGGCCTGATTTGTCTATGCAACGCTGCGATGCATATATGCGCTGCGAGTGGTAAAGAATCGATTGAGGTTGTCCTGGCCTGGGTAATGTGTTGGGCTTTTCATGTCCACCGCGTCCACGTTCGGTCGCGTCGATCGCGTTGATCGATCGATCTACATCGGACGACTCGCTGAATGGTAATTATGCGATGTTTGCTGCTGATGATGAGCAAATGATAGCGCGTGGTACCGTACACGATGAAGGACACAGCCGGAGGATCATCATCACGCCATCCCCCCCCCATGTTTGGCGACTACCGTTTCGCGCGCGAGCGCTCATTCCCGCGCATTTGTTGTCGTTTCCTTGTCTCCAGAGTTTGCTCGATGGTAGGAGCAGCAGCAGCAGCAGCAGTGGAAGGCGCACACAAGAGGGTGTCAGGTTTGCAAACAAACCTTACCTTGGGTTCATCATCTGTTTGCTCACGCACCCTCTCCTCTGCGTGCATGTTATTTTAGCTGCGCAAACACGCGTGGAAAGTGATCCTCAATTCGGTGCGGTATTCGCTGCCATTTATTCCATTCCGGCATGTTTCGTTCGGCATCGCAATAGTTCGGCTCAGGCTCAGTCTCTTGATGAGCGCGCATGCCGTGGACATTCCTGCAAATGACCCCCACGTCCCAGCGCCCCCTCCCTGGGTAGTCAGTGAGGCAGTAAGTGTAATGAAGCGATCGATTGCGCACTCGCGCGAAAAGAAATCTGACAAATCCGCGTGGTTTTGGCGTGCGTGCCAGCCTCAGGGAATGTGCGCTGTTTGCTGTTTGAACGCCAAATGACATACCACTACGGGTCGTCGGGCAGCACCTCGGCTTCGTGGCTACGAAATACGCAAATCAAACACAAAACTAGCATGTGCGTGCGTGCGTGCGTATGTTTGCGGTTGCTGTTTAAAACATAAATTTGATCCTTAACCTCTGGCAAATTAGCGAGATTTGTTCGGGGTCCTCCTTCAAACACCTCCTCTTCAACGGCATCTTCTTCTTCTGCGGCTGCTCGCGTCGAAGAAGCAAAAAAAACGATGACCCTGTGCATAACCAATCGTGCCTCCCATCATCAGCATCATCATCATCGGATCAGCGCATCGTTTGCACGGTTCATCGAGTGGATTTGATGTGGCGTCAACGGCGTCGTTACAGTGGGAACACACGGCACCAACGACGACGACGACTCGGACGACGCCGAGCAACAAACTAGCGACGAGTGAGTGCGGCGAGTCAGCAAATCAGCTGGCGCTGGCGAATTCCGCGCGTATTCAAATCCTGCTCAGGTCAGGCGTGATCGCGCCGCGTTAATGTTTTGCTTCGCAAAGCAAAAGGAGGAGGATGGTGACGATGATGATGATGATGATGGTTGCAATCCTGCGATAGACAGGACTGGGCCGGACTGGAGCAACCGTTTGACGATGGGCTAGCGATGGCTCCGAAAAGTCACGTTATACAATGGGGCACCCACCACCACCAATGCGCGCGTTCCTTGGCGTAGCGCGAGCGGATGAGCAACAAACAAGGAACTTCTCTCCCGGGGGGGGAGGGCAAACCGGCCTACGGCGGTGGGGCAAAGTGGTTTATCGTGGCGTCCACCATTAGGATCCTCCACCCACTCCCACCTTCCCCCCCCTTTCCGGTCAGCCAATAATCTAATTAAATGAATCAATCAAAAATTCAAATTTCTCCGTTAACGCGACGGCGTTGGCGTCGAGTGGCGACGACCTGGCCTGGCCTGGCCTGGTGTGACCGAGCGTGGCGTGAAAGCTGCCATCAGGAATCACCGATGGGTAAGCTTGAGTTGTTGTCCATTTTCGCGCGGATTCCCGGTGGTGGTGTGGCCGATCGACACCTCCACCTCCGAACGCACGCCAGGGGGATCGCTCCCTGGGTCAAGGCAGTAAAACGGCGAGCTTTATGGTACATTTCGGTGGCTCTTGAACCGGCGTCGCAACAAGAGTCGCAGCTGATGCTGGAGAGGGTGGTGGATTACGATTGCGGTCATCCCGAGGAACGCCAGAAGGAGCTTCCATTCGGGTGATGAAATCGATCGTGTCAGGTAGTTTGACATCGATTGCAGGGTGACCTCTGAGCGAGCGCGTACAGTGAAGGAGTCCGGTTGTGCAGCAGGATAAGGTCAAGCACAGCGTGTTGGAAACTATTTCTAATGAGGCGGCTGCAGATCATCTGATACCTCGGTGGTAGGTGGTAGCGGGTGACAGCAACGACTTGTCCTACAAATTGCTCGCTCATTTAAGTCTTCTGTTTAAGGTGTGGTACGCGGTGCGTGCGGTGTAGGTGGATGTTGATGCAAACTTACACCTACGGCAGCAATTAATGGAATGGCGCAATCGATTGTAAAGGATGATATCGCGAGATTGTGTGCGTTTGTCGGAGATAGAGTCAAACAGTAAACATCACAATCAAGGTTGTCGTGATATTCGAATGATAGGCTTCAGTTTCAATCAGAATCTGCCCATACTAGGTTTATTTCTAGGATATTTCGCAGTTAAGACGTGAAAGGCCACAAATTATGTAGTTTTAAAGGTTGTTTTTTTAAATTATCTATCTTATCTTTAAGGGAAAATATCGATGCAAAGTATTAGTCTGATTTTGTAGGTCATTTCCAACTGTATTTCGAAGTTAATGTACTTTCTGAGCTGATTTTTATGTAATAGTGACACATTTTTTGAGTTTTGAGAGTAGATGAGTATTTTGAGAGTAGATGAGTTCTACAATATTTTACGACTTTTCTGCTTGAAAAAAAAAAAGAATTCTCATAGGGAGTTTGCAGGTTTTATTTCCCCTTTTTCTCGGCGAAAATTTTCTAAAATCTGCTTCAACAGATGAATAAATTACCAACAAATCAACAAGCTACTAAAATCGAAAACGCTGTCAAAAAATCCTCGATATGTCCTCCTACCAGGGACGGTCCAGAGACTAAACAGCATCAGTCACATCTGAGATAACTGAAACAGGCTTTATTCTACGGTTCCGTTCATCGCGGGCAACCTCGTGTTCTCCCGATTCCCGCCCTCTGACACTCTGATTAGCGGCAATCAAAATGCAACATCTTAATTTAGTACGCGACCGATCGCGGGGCGGAGGTTTGTTTTGTTTACATTAGAATAGCTAATAGTATAGAATTTCAGCTACCCCCGGTGGACTGGTCTGATCGTACTGGTCCCTGGCTGCGAAAGGATGCGTATGTTGTATGCACCATCACTACGACGACTCGACAGCACCGACGTCGATGATGATTTAATATTATCGATTTTAGATGGGTGCTAAAACCGTTCCTAAACGGGACTATTCATCCGGATTTATTGTATATTAAACCATTCTCGTGCTGTCTTGTTGATGGCGGCCCGTAAATCCTTCCTCCGACGGGTATTCGAACGAACCGAACCTCCGGAGGGGCCTCCGGTACAGTCAGGCACATCGTGACATTTCAATCGCTCGGAATGACATGTCTGGGGGTGTTTCGGGGCGTCAAATGACACGTCGTGTCACACGGTGGCCTTGGTGTGCTGGTGGTGGCCCAGGGGTGCAGAGGACGAGGACAGCTTGCATTGAACTTCTTCGACCCCCGGCAGCGAGTACCACAGTCATCAAAATGGGCAAAATGTGCGGAGTCGGAGTCGTACTTTCGCACGTCCAAGAGTGTCCAAGAGTGTCCAAGAGTGTCCTCAAGGGGACGCTTCTGTGGCCAGGTTGCAGCAATCTAGCAATGCAGCCCGGCAGCGCCTAGCTTCACCCTTGGTGGTCTCGCGGAATGCCGGTGAAGTCACCCACGTCCCATTTCGCCACTTCGGGCCGCTCGACAGTGCACGCTGTGAACGGTCGTCGCTCGGATGTTGACCTACTGACCACTCCTCTCTGCATCTTGGCCTCATCGCTGGCCGCTGTATCCCCTTTGGCGCCACCCTCTGGCGGCAGACGGTACTAAAATGCGAATACTCATCGGAACGACGCAACCGACGGTGCGCAGGCAGGTGTCGTCGACGGCGGAGCTCGCTCGGAACCTCACTGGAGACACGATTCTTGCGTGTGCGGGTGTCCTTTAGGCTCCAAATTCAAATGTCCAGGTCCAGAGGGCACGTTGGCACAATATCGCGTATGTCGCGGGGATGATGGGACCTTTTTTCTTTGATGAACAACGTGACCAGTCCCAGATGGAACTGACCACGATCACGGTTCATAAATCATTCGACTTCAGGCCTGAAGGCATGGCCGGTGGTCCTGGGTGCGAGCCATTCGTGGCCGGTTTGTCGGTGAATCTGAAATTGAAACTCCAGAACGTTTAGGCAGCAAAAACGGGTGGCAAATGTGTACGGTGGACAGGACTGGTCGAAGTTCTTGCTTGCTCGCAAAGAGTGGCTGAGTGGCCGAGCGGATATTATTCATTAATTAGGCAATAAATCTAGCAGCTTGTCGCGGGACCTACCTGTTGAATCAATTTTCCACCAATGTCCCGCTTCATTTCGCACTCGTATCAGTTTCGCTCTCTCTCTCTCTCTCTCTCTCTCTCTGCGGCACACTGTTGGTCGTTCTCCTCACTTTAGCTGCATTAATTTCGGAAGCCAAGATGCTTCAGACCGCGTGTTGCTCAAGCTGCGCTGCACAGTTACACGCGGTGGCGCTCGATTGCATCTTTCGGAATCGTAAGCTCGACGTGTTGCTGTCACTCCGGCACTGTCCCCTAGCTCGGTCGATCGAGATCGAGAAAAACGTAAATTATCATCGAATCGAGCATCTCGGTATTCTCTATGCGGCGCAGCAGCAGCTAGTGTGTACCGCCGCGCGATGACAGTAATTAATATCGATTCGTTTTTTGAATGTTAATGCTTCGTTCGCGTGTTCGTCTGCAGCATGGGCATGAGCATGATTCGGTTGATGCCCAAGGCGCAGAGAGCAGACGCAGACGCAGACGCAGGAGCAAGCAATTCAATTAACATGAGCTATGGCTAACCGGCTGAGGAAAAGATGAGATGTGGATGATAAGCCGCGACTAGTGTCGCCGTTGGATTGCTAATGGATCCACTGATGGAATGTGCAATGTGTGTGCGGGAATGTGGGGGTGAAGTTAAAAGGGAATCCTTGAGTGTGCAATTTCGTGTTGAAAGCAAGCGCACAAGGGATGATGTCGCGTTAGCTCATATTCGTTTAAAGTTATTTTTAATTTATTTACTAATGACAACGTACCAAACGGAGCTTTTTTCACCAGTTTTTTTGTCATTTAGTTTAGACGTATGGATTAACAATGTTCTTAAGAGCTTAATTAATGTGAGTCTACGCTCCACGATATGAGCGCTTACATCCGGCACGGAAGAGGATGCATTACAAACATAATGAAGAGCTCTAATAAAGCTATAGTTTATAGTCTTCCATTTTTGGTAGGAATTTATAATTTCTTAGCCCAGAGGTCGAGCATTATGCTAGTTTGCTTAAGAAAAGGTTCATGTATTGTGATGTAAAATGCTGCACAAAATGCTCTTCAGAGTCGATCCATATACTGGCATCCACAATTGAAATCACAAGCGACGAACCTAGTAATCCACTTAATGTACTGTTGAATTTTAAAGCTGGTGCCGCGATCAGTGATGTAAGAATTGGTCTATTTATTCAACAATATTGCAAACAAAAGGAAAATTTGACAAATAGCTCATTATATGAAAGTAGATTGCTCTAAATTTCAACCCAAAAATTGAAAGTTGGACTCGTCTTATGCTTCTTATATTCACGCCAGTAAGTGCACCCAGTGCTCACCGGCAATGGTTTCACGAGCGTACGTTCACGATAAAGTCCTACCAGCAGGTTATCGGTCAGCGAAAGTACCGGATTACCAGCGAAAAAGTACTTTTGAGAACATCTTCCACCTTTCGCACCTTGATTCAGGTCATTCAGTGCCATCGACAGACTGGCGCCTGGTTCTGCTTTCACATTTCACTGCGAAACCTTCAAAGAAGGGATTAACGAACGTTACAAATTGCTGTCAAGGTTCATATCAACCCATTTTCAGAACATTCGACAGCAGCGCAAGTTCATTGAGGTAAGCAGTGGGAAGTCGAGTGGGCAAATGAATCGAAAAGGATGAAATGGCGTCTCGAGGGAATTAAAACTGCGTAACTGATGTTCTACATTAATTCCTGTCATTCTCTGAACTGTAGTTAAGCTCTTCCCGAATCCACTTTCCCACCGAAAGATAGTGAAACGCCTGAATCGGCCAGCATCCGTCATCATGCGCCCACGGTGCAATCGACCACTTGGCCCAGTAACGGAAGCTCGGCGCCACGTGAAGCGACGTGACGTCAGACTCGAGAAGTTCGAGCGGCTGGGAAAAGAAATGTGTAAAGCGCGAAACAGGAAATCTCAAAAATAGAAACCAGAATCTCGCTGCTGCTCAGAAGACGAGAAGGACCATAAGTAGAACGATCGCGATGATCTGCGAACCGGATCTTTCGGGCAGACCCGGGCCCATCACGTCTGATTGCGGATCTGTACGTTTGGAGGCGATCGGAGCGGAGGTTATGACGTCTCCGGGAGCATGAGGAGCGGAGGAGCATCTCATCACGAGATTCACGACGGAATTATTTGAAAATTTATGCTCCAGCCGAGAGCGCCTGTCGCCCGACGCCGGAGGTTTTCGGTGTTTAGCAAGATTTATACAACAGCACCCCACCCCGCACGCCCCCGGGGGCCCCCAAAACTGGTTTAGCGAAGTGGTGAAGGTTGTGGCCAGTTGTTTTGTGTGGACGAAATGATTTAAAATGTATTTTTAGTTTCCACGTCGCCGCGTAGTAAATGGGACCCCATAAAACATGTCGTTAACGTTTTTCTTACGAACTGGCAGAATTTTTTTTGGGGGCCCAGCGACACGCAAGCTTCGCACCTGGTGTTTTTAGCTTTGGATTCTCGGATCTGATCGACAGCAGAGCGTAGGGAAGGGAGATTCGAGCATGAATCATACGGAGTGGCCCAGGCCGACAATCCGGCAACAAATTAAGGCTTGGCATGATGGAATGGCAATAAAATCGACCTGAACCAAGCTGAAGCTGAAGGAATGTGAACGAAACGAACGTTTCGTTTACAAGAACGAGGAACATTATGCGGAATCCCGGATTGGACACCGTTTTGCGTCTCTAGGCCCCGAGGGTTGGCTGAAGTATCTCGTCGCTTTCATCTTCCTCATGCTTCGAGTTCCTCGCAAACGGATCGCTCGAAGATCGCGTCTATTCTATTGAATACACCACAAGATCGATCAAGATCAAACAGCACCACATGAGCCACACGACTGATCGGGGTAATGGGTTGACCTATGGTCTTCCCCCAGTTCCATCCGCACGCTAAAGGTGAACCGTTACGGATTATCTCACCAAATTGCTCGATCATCTTCAGCCCGTCCGCCGAACGATTAGTGTTCCTTCCTGCTGTTGAAGTGGAACTCGGGGAATTTACGGATATTAGCAAAAGGCAACACAGCAGCAACAGCAAATGTAGAAACCCAAAATATGTGTTGCCGATGAGTCACCGGCGGTAGCGTAGCGGATTTTTTGGAATGGGCGGCATTCACTGAATGGCACTTGACGACACCGGTCACGGAATGGAAGGGGCCTCAAGTCTTCTAGCGCTAGCCCATCCTCGAACCTCGTACATCCTTTGCGTTCGCGTACGGAAGCTTAGCCGCTGCTGACGCTATAAAGCATCGAATGTTACCGAGCCGGAGCTGAAACTGGAGGTCACTCGAGAGGGAGCAGGAACAGGAGAAGTACCGTCGTCGAGACCGGAGTAGACGAAGCTCACCGAATGGGAAGAGTCATGCATTTTAATATATTATCATTTTGATTGATCGCTTTGCCATCTGGCTTGGCGCGGTGAATTTGGCAGAGTCGCCACGAATCCGGAGACCATCGCCACCGCCACTGGTCTGTACGCCGAGCCGTTCAGCCGAGTCATCGCACCTTCGCGCCCACTTCGGGCAGGCCCGGCTCGGTTAGCATGGGTTTTAGGTCGCGATGGCTCCGGGATATACCCTTTTGGAATGAGGACGTCGTCGCCGGCAGTTCGTCTAGTGGCCGTAAATGTCATCAAAAAGTTGGATCGCCCCGTTCGTTCTCGATGTGGTCGCCTCTTCACATCGCTCGCGCCGCAAGAAGATCGCCAGAGTGCCTGCTGATGGCCACTACAGAGAGAGAGAGAGAGAGAGATGAGACGCACGAGAAGATCTGAAATGGTGGTGGAATGTGCGAGACTCTCGCGCGACCGGAAGGTAGGAAGGAAGCGCGACCTTGTCTCGGCTGGAAGTCTCTGGCGTGTCGTGATAAATTATGATTTGATTTCAGATTACGCGAGCAATGATGATGGACCTCCGGATGGATGGATGGATGACGGTGATGGCGGAACGCTAATGAGTTTATTCAGATGGCGGACGTGGCGAGAGCGATGCTCCGTAGCTACTGCCTGCAGTCGCGGTTCCGTGGTCTTGACGGATTATCGGAATCGCTTGTAGCTCAATTATGTTTTTTTGGGAGAAGCGCTTGTGACTCGTCGCCTACCCGTTTTTGGAGGTCCTATCGGTCCTTCCTTGTTGTTGATTTCCTGGTGACAATTCCTTTGGCTAAAATCTTCCCCGTTGCAAATGGAAAACCGAGAGATCCTTCACCTTGTAATTGTTGTATCTACATCACGCAAGATAATCCGTTTTGCTGCATACAATACTCTCCCCCGAGAGAGCGAGATCTAAGATGGACACCTGGCACGAACACCTGAGCTACATGATCTGCGATTAGATCACCACCGCCTGCCTGCCGTGGTGGCCTTTGGTCGCACTGTACTACTCCTGCGTAGCGTAAGGTTAAGCGAAGGTCTGACCACCCAAGAATGTCGGCGAGAGCGGGCTCGAGTCAATTTATTAACGGCAATTTGTATCCTCCCCTCCCCCCCGCCCCCCGTCCCTTCCTCCGGGATCGGTATCAATCTCGAGAGCGAGATTAAGGGTAAGGCTGATCAGATCACTCAGATCGCGCACCGTAGGCGAACGTAACGGGGTGCGTTGCTCAATGTCTTAATTAAAACGCCAGCTTCATTTCAAACGATGGATAGCGCAGCATGACGGCGTACACTGCTTGAAGTTCGTCGCTAGGGGAAAGGACTAAGTGGCCGAACGTATGGCGCACCGATCGCCGGGGAGTACGCCGGATCATAATCCCCAAATTAATTCTCATCGGTTTTCACATCAAGGACGACACACGCGGTGCGTTTGACAGGGCCCTGGAAGCTAGAAAGAGACGGAATGGCATGGCATGGTCGCTGTTTTGATTAGCTTGCCGCTGCCAAACGTTTACCGTTTGGCAAATAGAAGCTGTAGGTAGCTCCAGGTAGCCTCGTCCAATAGTGTCTGTGCAAGACCTTTCCGAAATTAAGATAACAAACTCCCGTTCCACGCTGCCTGGGGGTACTGTGACCGTTATTCATCGAACAGGAGCGGAGACCCAAAAAGGTAGATATTTACAATTTCCTGTCCGAATCCGTTGTGCGACATTTTAGGCTACAGAGAGAGGAACCTTCCGCCGGAACACTGACTGCATTAGCATCGCACCGGATGCCGCAGCGCACCCAATGCATGGCACTGAAATCGATTTCGGATTCGGAATCGAATTGATTACCAATCGGTGACAATGACAATCGTTTATCGATGAAAAGCTGCCAAGCGAACAAAACAGCGTGTGAGAAGTGAGATGATTGCAATCCGCAAATATAAACATGTACATTTCGTCAGTCTGCTGGTGCGCCATTTTGATAACTCGTTGCTTCAACTTGTTTCTTTCGATGCGATCGATGTCCGATCGCTGCTCGATCGATCTTTTTTTTGCACTTGTTGTGCCGTTGTGAAAATGCATATTTTGCATTCGCAGCGATGCGGACGCCATGCCAATCGCTGGGCAAAGCAGATCACACATTTATGAGCACCGGACCGGTCGCCAAAAACCCCAGCGATCTACGATAATATAGTGATTGTCCTTCGGATCGGTTTTCGGGGTGGCCGGTTGGAAGATTTTTGGGGGAGGGACCCATCGGACGCGTTCAACGTCCAAGGGAAACTCGTTTCGGCTCAAGGGAAAGAAGCTATTTGTGTGTGTTGTTTGATGGATTCGATCGGCAGGAGGGGTGTTGGATGCTGAAATCATTGTCATGCAATTCTCGCATGCCGCACACCTGGTGTCAATGGGACATGTTTTTCCGCCGTTTTTTTTCATTCGTTTTTATAATCCCGCATCGTTTGTTGGATTTTATAGCGCCTCTGCCCCCAGGTTTTTATTGGTGTTAGGTTGTTGTGTTAGCGCAGCTAGTGGAATGTGATCATTAGAGCTCATTGGATCGATCTCATGGGCATTCATTGTTTGCCAAATCATCACTCACCGAAAGACTTGTTTGAAGCGCACGTAAAGGCAAACAGGATACTGGCTAAGAATGGTGTCCAGTTACCGCGGTGCCAATGTACTCTACCAAATCCCCAAGAATCGAGTTCAACGATCGCCAATTTACGCTAAGGAGCGTTAGCCTTCGGTCACGAAATTGTCCAAAAATACATCACCAGAACCAGTTCTTGAATCTGGAAGTCACTACGCTCTACGCCCACGGATTTGCCCGCCATCGAAGCGGATGCTGGCCAAATGACACAAATCCACGCGGTGTGGAAATCACGACCAGCGTTCCAAGAATAGCCGTAAAAGGGAAAGAAGATCCGTGAGAGAAGCTGTAGAGGGACAAAAAGAGAACTCTTTCCGCCCGGGCCGATATGTGACCTAATCTGACAAGCAGCGTCAGATAGGAATTCACAGTTTCACTCCAATGCCGGTCTCGGCACTCGGACTGCGTGACACCGGACCGGTGTCTCTCCGCCATGTTCGCTCACGTTGCCTTGCGGATGCTTTTAGCCCCGCTAAGGCCGCTTCGGGGAACGAATTGATAGCGCGATTATGCACGGATTTGCCGCTTTCGACATACCGGATGGGATTCGACAACGACAACCGAAAAGGGGCCTAGAGTAGCCGGTGTTAGCATGTTCATCGATTCACTCGTCTCGTGATTCGTTGGACTCATGGGGTGAGCCAACGTGTAGCTGGTCAGGTTCTCTCTGGGGATTCATAGACGCAGACGCAGCCACCAAGCCGAGGTATTTCAAGGAAAGGTCGTACCGTGTCCTCGACCAAGGATTCTCTGCGTGGTGACGTGCACGGTGTGGTTTGGATTTCGAGCTGGCTTCTGCTTCACTATCGTCGTGAGAGAGAAATATAGATGAAGAATCGACGTGGAGGTTGTGGGAGAGAAGCGCGATGACGCGAAGCAGACGATCAGAGCTGAGCTGGCAAATGGTGGTAATCGGCAAGTTAGTGAGATAGATAAAAAACACTACAAATGCTGTTTGGCTTGGGCTTCCGGGAGTCAGTTCTATTTCTAGTTTCACCAGTTTGAAAGGGCAACAGTTGAGTCACAAGTCGGATTCACAAACGCCATGAAGATTAAGAAATTATCTCCGTCCAACTCCATGTCCAAAATGACCAGCAAATTGTGGCTGACAAAAAAAAAAACCAACAATCCCACGATTTGGGTGGATCAAAAGACCGTCGTACGCCGCGCTGTAATGTAATGACGGTCGTTCGCTGCGTGCAATCCACGATAATTGCTCGCTAATGAGCGCATGTTAGCGCAAGGACGCGTGAAATCACTTTACGTGTCGTTGGCCTCCTCGCTCGCCACCGGACTCGTTTGACATCTTCTTCGACGGTGCCCCCCGGGGGAACGCCGTAATCAACAGTCAACCAACAGTGTTGTCTTTGTCTTTCCGGGAAACGGTTCTTCAATTGTGATCGGTAGTGAACTCTTTGGTATTTTTTGTGCCATCGCTTCTCCCCAGTGACATCGGCAACATCCGGTTCGGTCGTCGTCGTTCTTTCCTGGGCTTAGGTCGAGATCGAGAGCGTCGCGTCACCGCAGCGTCACTCGCACTCTTATAGTAGGATTCTTACGGAGAATCCGGGCCAACCAACGCACGACGAGTGAGTAATCGCCAGTGCCGGGCAAGCTCCGGAGGTCGAATGCATATATGCGCCGCTTGATGCTTGATGAAATCTTAAAACTCGTGGCCGTCGTTCGTGGGTGTCATTAGCTCCGGGTGCCAGTGACCTTCGGGTGGGTTGCGCACGACAAATGAGCTCAAGAGAGCCCCCGGTTCGAATCGAGCTGCATAAGGAAATCCGATTGACTCATGCATGGTACGCACGGTTCCGATCGAACCGTAAGGCTGTTCGTCTAGTGCAGTTCGATCGTTATGGTGAACGCTGGGACATCGTTAGGAAATTCCGGATTGATCAGAGCAGACGATCAACGAACTTTTGATCCAGGATGTAAACCAGATGACCTCCAGCCGCGAGCTACTTCACAGATGATGCACCAGTTCGTTGAGTTATAACGTTAAGGTCCCATCATAAAACTAGGGTCTATGTCCCAAAAACTGACGTCAGATCTATTTAACGTGACGATTACCACTAATTTGCCTTTATTTGCTTCTAGCTGGTCCGCTTTTTTGCAGACCTATTTCCGGTAGTTACGGAGCAGCACCAGCTAACGCTCGTTGATGCAAATCCTAGTGCTACGTGCAGATTTTGAGCTAAGATGTCGGCAAAAGACAAAGGGCGATCCGTCATGAGGATGTTTTTATTACGAGAAGTTAAGACGTTAGCCAAGTGGCAATCGAAACCAACCAACCAACCAACATGGCAACACCGTCAGGGAGTTCCTGCTGCAAAACCCGATGTGCTAATGACATTTCGGTGGACCATTCCGTGAAGTTACGGCCTTAGGGTATGGCACTATGGTATTGTACCGGGCCCGGAGGCCACCGAAGCCCTAAAGTCTTCCGAAATCGTGAGACGTCATCGTCATGGCAGGGACAAGAGAGCGGTCCACCGTTTTTCGCACACACAAAACGGTCCGGGCTGGTGAATGTCAATGCAATTGGGCACGAGAATGGGCAATTAAAACGATATTTGCTCGTCTGACCATCGACCATCGCACGGGCTGCACGTGGTGGCTGCCCAGTGCTTCTTGCGCAGAGTGTGCGAAAATGGCCGCTCAAGGATACGCGAACGAGCATAAATCATGCCATAGTACTTTGCGGCAGCTGAAGCAGAAGCAGCATCTTCATCAGCTCCGTTCCAGTCCAGCATGATCATGATTAGCTGATGCCGAGCTGATCGGCTCCCTGCCCCGTCGTCCTGCCCGGAAGACGGCATTTTCCCAAGCGTCCGTGCGCGCCCAAACGCGCCCCGAACGCGACTTCGCATGACGACGCGCCATAAAGCTAAAGGTGACATCCGCCAAACGGTGCGCCAAATGAGCGTGAGTTAGGGCTGCACGCCAGGGGCTCACAGGTGAGCCCGGAGTTGAGCGTTGAGTAAGTAATTTTCGATAAATCAAGCGATCAATCTGATGCTCGCTCGGTACAGCCCGAGGCGGCCTTTTTGGCGAACGTTGGAGCGCCTGCCGTCGCGGCACGGCTTGATTGGTTCGTGATTTTAATCAAAACTAAATCAAAACAACGAAACGACGTCAACCACGCGGGACGTCCTCTTGGTCCGTCCTCCTGTCTTCTTGAACACTCGAACTCGGCCGCAAAGATCATTTGCCATTTGGTCGATTGAGTTTCGCTCACCATTCCGGGTTCTAGCGGACCACAGGACGATCTGCTGTCTTGCAATGCTTTCGATTTGACCTTTCTCCGAATTCTACTTCTCTGCGGTGCACGCACGCTGGTCGCGAAGAGGAACGCATCCGTCACTTGACACTAATCCTCGTCGTAATCCTTGAAAGTGGCATGGCAAGCAAAGACCAAGGAGCGTTCCTTTCGCAAGTGAAGCTGGCCATCGGCGCAGGCAGCAGTTGAGCGTTGTCTCCGATTGCGACACTTCTGAAGTGGTTCTGACGAGACTTTCTCATTCGCTGACCGGTGAGTATGGTGCTGAAATGAATGTCGACTGGTCCGGAGATGGTTCGTTCGATTGGATGTTTGAAAGTAGATTCAAACACGTTCGGCCTGATGCCAATGGAGTAAGACTTAAACATAACAAATGATGGCCAATGTAATGCCAGTCCGGTCTTTGCTGATTTGCGCAAAACTAAGGGGGAAACATGACAAACACACAGCGCTGCAGATTTGCGTAAGAACCGGCGTTCGACGCTAGTCAATTTTTGGGCAGCATTCTGTACGTCAAACATGGCAATTCCCCTTCAAAAGACACCGTTACCGAGTGTTTAGGGCCATACTTTGCTTCCCTTTTTCACTGCCATCTTGGTCACTATTCTAATGTTGCATTTTAGTTTGCAAAATTCTCTGCATTTCTTGCCACAGACAATTTTTATGTTTTCAAATTTGAGAGAAATGCTTTAATTTAATGCAACCCTTGAGCCAATTTCTTAATTGTGATTGAAGGAAAATGATACGATTTCTTTTAGAAAATTAATAAATGTTCCATGTGTGAAGTAAATGCCGAGTTAAAGGAAGATTTTTTTCTTTTAAATGTGTGAAGAAAATCTCGTTCACCTTATGCTTCCATAAGAACGAATCTCCCACAGCGCCCTGGCAGGCAGCGATGCCTTCATCATAAAACAAATGACTGAATGGCCAATTTGTGATGGCGTTTGACGATTTAGCATACGTGCCTCCCATGTCTGACCTCTCGTTGTGCTGTTCCGTCTTCCACGAAACCATAAACATTCCAGATGAACGAGCAAATCTCCCCGACTTTACCAAGCAGTCCAGCTGCCAACGTTTTGCGTAATGCCGCTGGCGGGAAAATACCTTCAATTTGGTCCAACGCTCGCAGTCGCTGCCAAGACAATCGCAGGGCGCTCGTCGACTCAAGACGACGTCTGACGGACGGACGGATGGACGCACAACGAAGTCGGCGGACATCGGAGGAAAACAAAAAAAATAAACACGAGTGAAAAAAAAATCCAAATCCGAATCCAACCGACAAATTTCTTCACCCACTCATTAGAAATAGGTCGCGGCAGTGTTTACCAATCACCACCAGCACCCCGACCACCGCCCCTTCTTCGCGGTTGACCGATCCGGAGCGCTTGACCAGTCCGGGCCGGAGGTTGGCTACTTGAAATTTGCATTTCATTATGAGCGCCGTGAAGTAATGCGTCCGCCCTTCGGCCGCCAAACCAGGCGGAACCGCGTGGTTCGGAGTACCACGGAGATGGCCCAGATGGGTTTGGCCCAATTCCAGGGCCCCAAACCAGATGACCCGACTGGCTGCTATCACAATCAAAAGTCTGGCAATCGACCGGAGGGAGCTCACGATCAGGGCACTTTCGCGCATTTAGTGCAGGGCCCACGAGGAAGTTTCCATGGTCAGTTCGTCCAGCTAGAGCGCTTTGCAATCCGGCGCGGTATCAGCGTCCCTTCGTTAAACGGTTCCAGCGACAGCGACCAGCGTTCCACATTCAACAACTCCACAATGGACCATTGTGTGTCTGGTCCACGGGCCGACCGTCTGGCCAATCTGTGTCTGGCGGTGACCGTTCGAAACATACTTTCATTCTGCGGATCCTGGATTCGCGTGCCGCCGCGTGACGGCAGATGGTTCGGTGTTTCTCCCGTTCCTCCAACGAATGCCAATCGTTCAGCCTCGCATAAAAGCTCTAATAATGTCGGCTCAATTTGTTCGCCTTGTCCACCGCGATAGTGGACCACGATTACAAATGATTGTCCCGAAATTTGGGCATTTTTTTTTTGTTGTTGTTCAAGCGATCGACGCAACGAGAGTCGCGAGAGAGTTATGCCCGCGAACAAATAGCAATCGACCACTGCGCTGAAGGTGTCACCGTCTGCCGGTGTGTGCCAAAACCGGCCAAGCAAACGCGACGCTGAAATGGTGGTAAAAAGTGACATAAATGGATGGCGGAGAAGTGATTGTCAAGTGACGCTCAAGTGATCCAGTGGGTACGTCGTCCTCCATTGGGATTTTTTTCTTCTATTTTTGTGGAGTTGTGAGAAAGAAAGGCACGCAGGCTGCTGGAGTGACATTTGGACAAATTTTTGTCCAGCGCAAAGCGATGTCCAGTGTTGTCGCGGCGAACACCTACTTGGCGCACCGATCAAGGTAAAGACGCCCGCTGAAGACGTCGCCTGAGTGTTACCCAATTGGCTGCTCTTTAAGGGGCGATCGCCATCGGATCGCTAATCGATGGGGTTCAATAAATCAATTGACGAAAATGGATGTCCCCAGAAGTCCCCGCTCTTCTGGCACTAAATCTTTCTAGCATCTTACACCTCCTCTCCTGCAGAAAACAGTTTGTTTAGAGGGAGTTAAATCCCCGGTGGACACTCTAACGATGTGAATAGCACCCGAAACCAACAGTTAGTTGGCCAACGGACAACGGACTGGTCGCTTCTTGGCCACACAGCATCGACAGCTCTCTCTCTCTCTCTCTCTCTCTCTCTCTCTCTCTCTCTCTCTCTCTCTCTCTTTCTGTGATAGGCTCTTTGTTCAGTTTATTGCACAAAAGGTATCGCTTATGCTTTTCGCACACACATCGCGCGAGTCCATTTTTCCGGCATCGTTTTATGGACAACCGGCGATGGGTGGCCATGTGCCGGACAATGCGATCCACGGAGTACGCTAATAGGCACGTGCCTTGTGCTGGTTCGCGAGGGGCCTCTTCAAACCATGAAATGACTGGCCTGGAGGCCACACTAGCTTGCGTTGCTCCCTCTGCTTAGGCCACTACTATGCAGCCTCGCTCACGTGTTCGTTGGCATCTTCAAATGGTTCCAAGCGGCCGTACGAATGTGGCCAACGAGTAACCAAGGTTAGGACGCGTCAACCAGCCGTCGACCGGTAATTATGGGAAGCCCACCACCGTCGTTGTCGTGGACGTCGCGGGCGTTATAAAACTATTTTCTCTAATTCTGCTGGATCATAATTTTTGGACTGACCGAACCGACCGGAGGTAGGAGCGGGCTTGTTTTGCGATTTTTTGTTGTTGTTACGAGTGTGACGAGCTTGTTATGGGGCGAGATCATATTTCTGTTGGCCGACAGGGCACTGATTGTTGTTGTTGTTGTTGTTGGTACGCCTTGGTACGCGATGATGATTTATGGCCGCTTGAGTGAGTGGGTTTGGGCGAATTAATTCGAAAGCTTCTCGCCTTCGCCACCGCGCAAGTCCTTTGTTTTGACGTTCGGGCTCTCGCTGTCGCTGGGCGCTTGTTACATCAATTAGGCGCCGCCCGGAGCGGAGCTCTCACTCAATCCGGAAATGTCACAGAAACTGAAGAAGGCTAATGCCTAGCGGTCGGAGGCCGAGGTCACCACTCAGGTCAGGATGGTGGTTGGGTTTTGGTTTGGTGAAATTTTATTGCTCTTCCGCAAACGTTCGGCAGCCACCGTTCAAACTGTCCCCGGTGGGCAAAAACCGGCCACGGTGGTCCAACAGAAAACGGTTATCGACCGATCGGCGAGATCGGCAGTAACAACGGCAGAAAATGTGGACCCTCGCGGCTCGTCTCGAATTAGTGAAGAGACGCGTGACAGGAAGAGGAAGTCCAAAAAATCGATGACCACCGATGGGCGACGGTTGGGGGCTGACGATCCACCCAAGATGACCGGAGGGTGTAATTGACATTTCGCAAGTTGTTCATTAAAATACCGCGGTGGTGGCGGTACCGGGTGTGTTTGGGGTGCTCGTTGACCGAACCGTGCCGTGGATGGTCAAGTTCAAGGGGAAATGCCTTTTCTTTTTTTTATTTGGTGGTTGGCAGAAGATCCGCACCGCACATTGGTGCTATTTTTAGGCCATATTGTATTACGGTCAAGCGAAACGGGGCGGGAGAAAGTTTACAAAAGGGCAAACGGAACGAATTTCATTAAGCGGAAAAGGATTTATTGGAAAGGTTTATCCATTCACTTTGAGGATCAGGTTTTTTATTAAAAATTTTTGCTAATCAAAACAATCGCAATGTTTATGTCTTTGATTGTGTATTCTATGGGAGTTTGTCCAACCAGCGAAGGTAGATTGTACGCTCGTAAAATCTTTTGATAACCCAAAAATAAACTGCATAATGAATTAATCATATTACATGCGGTGTTTGCTTGATGAAACTTTGAGAAACTAAGGATGATTTTGCAGGGAGTGATGTTTCAAGTACTGTTCTCATTTAACTCGGCGTTCTTTATTTTTATCACATCACCAAATGAATGAACTTGAACCTGAAGAGTATATTTGACATGCGCTGGTGATATGAGAAACGCTTTCCCCCGTTTAAAGGTGATAATTTGGATGTGAAAGTACATTCGCACGCAAAGAAATCGGTGGAATTAATGGATTTGCATATTTTATTCATTTGACATTAATCCCCCAAGGTGTTATTGGATGGCCATACAAACAATTCAGGAGCATGGAAGTGCTGGTACTACACAGTACAATGACTAAGCGACCATGTCGATATCATCGGTGCCGTCAGAATAGTATTCTTTCGCTTCAATGGAACATTCAAGGACTATTTAAGGAAGGGATAGCCAAATGTTTTATTTCATAATAGTTCAAACATGCGACATGGATTTTACTGTAAGAATATTAAGAGCTATAACATAACTTATGAAGGAAAAAGACTTCGATGCTAAGCATATTCGACATTCAAACATCAGTGTTGTATCCACGCATCATTTCAATTAATGGTTTATAGTTTTCTAGATAACAATCGAACAAAATGTTAAACGAATCGATCTGGTGTATGAAAAGAACTCTTTAAAAAAATGAGAACAAACTTGTTTTGAACCTTAACGATTTAGTTTCCTTGTACAAAATGATAGCTATGCAATGACTATCTGAACACACAAGAAGCTCCCCACCGAGTTCCTCACCTTTGCGGTCAAGCTTCTAATAAACTTTTGCTACAATGTTGCACCGTAGCTCGATTTGCTCCGATACCGACCTCCCCCTTTTTCCGATTCGACTAACATTACAAGCGTGTCCTCTTATCGCCTGTACACGTGGCATCGACATGGGTTTACAATAATGGATTTCCGATTACCCTTTTCGATTAGATACTTGCTGTGCTCGGATTTTAGACACACTTATGGGATGCTTACATGCTCGTACGAACGCACCCGTACGTTGTTAGTGGCCGGTGGGACCATCATTTGTTCAATTCAATTCACCAACACGATTAGTATGCGGTTCACAGCGACGTGCAATCGGGCGTAGTGTTGGCGAGTGGCACGAGTGGCAACTCATTAGCCCTTAGCACCCATCTGCCCCGTGCACTGTGCTGACCTTTTCTGGGCGTTCTGGGCGTTCGGTGTGAAGCGGCTCGATCAGTCAGTCGGTGTCGGGTAGAACAATGGGAAAAATCTTACTAAACCACACTTCCACTCTCGCTGCTTTCCATCCCTCCGTTCTACCGGTGTGCTGGTGTGTAAATTTCCCGGAACTGTTCCAGTTGGATAATTGGAATTGGCAGCGATAGATCCCACCGCGAACCAGATAAGCTGGAAGATGTGTGAGCCGCTGAGAGTGCGTGCAGTTTGCGCTCTCAAGGGAAAGAGGAAACGAAGACGGCGAACCGTCCGGCGTCCGGAAGTTGTAGCTCAAAAGAAGGGTGTTCTCAACACCGCGTGGGGATTCTGAATTGAATTTTATGCTCTAAAAACCCTTTAACGCGGTACGCCCTTCTAGAACCTTCGGGCGTTTCTCGTGTTCGCGCGGATTAATTTCACAAATCGTGGTGTCCATCATGGCGCAAAAATTCTCCACCGAAACCGCCGGATACGGGAAGAGGAGGTACGGTCCATAAAATGACACCAACTGAGCGTGAAAAATTTGTTAATGAAAACGACTTCCTCTCCTCCTTCTACTGACTGGGCCTGGCGCCAAACGGGGCTGCACCATCGGTCATGTTTTAAAATTTATAATTTCGCATTACGGATCCCATGTCGGAACGTTTTGTGCGCCTGTCGCCGGCGTCCATCGGTGCTCCTTTGTCCGAATCCCGAACGAACCAGGTGGTGATCCCTGCAGATCGTGGTTCCGGGATGAGCCTGGACGGTCTTTGTGTCGCCGTTTTTCGTGTTGTTTTGTGTTTTGTTCCACCGACATCGACGTAATAAAAATAGGAGGAGTTTCAAAGAATTAAAACGGACAAACGGCAAGCGCTGTGACGTTCGCAGCCCACTTAGAACATCGGCATCGGAACATCCGGGTGCGATGGAAATCAGTTCGCACAGCGAGCGATCGCGGAAAGCATCCGCGCGCAATCATCGGCACGGCACTGATTCGCTGATTAATGACGCAGCCAGTGACGATCTCAAGTGGCATATTCTGTGAATGCGTGCTTGTTCGCTGCTGATGATGACGGCGCAAAGCCGGACTTGGCGTGATGACGATCGGATGCAAAAAGGGAAGGAGCTTCTTGATTCTTGATCGTTTCGGTTTTTTTCTTCTTCTTTCGAATTCAAATTCAACGGACTGCCCCCCGGGCTCGATGCTTTGTTTTGTTTCTGTGCTTCGGGATGCCAAGAGTCGCTCTTTGCTTTTTGTTTTTTGTTTCTCTTGCCAGTTTCGGACAATTCTCAGCACGCCGGTCAGACTGTCTGTCTGCCGGAAGTGGAATTTCAAATGACAGGGCGTTTGTCCACTTAGCGACCCAGTGCTGTTTGGCAATCCCGAAGGGAATTTCGGGGCTTTCCCGGGACCGGGACGGGGAAGCCTCTTATGCCGAAAAACGCAGCACAAGAGTGCAAGAAGCGGACGCAATTAATATCGCAGAAGAGGAATGTGGAATTTTTATGGATTTAATATGCGTGTCGGCGTTTTTTCCGGTTTTTCTGGAGTTGACCATAATTGCTTGACCTCTTCAGAACTCTAGACCTGCGGTTGAGTCAGCGGGAAGCACGCTCGATCTTTTTTTTTAGAATGTTGCTTATCCGTATCGTCGTCAACTGTTCAAAAAGTACTCGAACGTAATCGAGGCGTATCGAGATGCGATGCTGATCGACACACCTCATCAACAGTACACACATACAGACAGACAGACAGACTGTGCGGAGTAATTGCAACAACCACCAAGTGCTACGTACACAATAGTGTTGCGTTGATGATGGGCATTTCAGCACATCTTGAACTACCTACTCGATACCTCAGAGCAGATCACCTTGCGAAGAATGTGTGTTTAACAAGAGCGCTGTTTGGAGGGTTTAAAAATAGACGACCTTGGGCACGCGCCACATCACAGCGGAAAGCAAAACTCCAGTAATCGGGGGGCGTTTACTGAAGGCCCGTTAGCGGGATGGAGAGTAATGTTTAGCGTGGGAATAGTGGCGCACTTCCGTACCGTACTGACGGCATGCTTGCGTTCGTTATTGATATGCTGGGTGAAAAACATTAATTTTCCTCAACCTTCATTTGAACTGTGGAGCTTGTTATCGCGGCTCGGCGGCTTGTAAACGAGTAATTTTATAGTTTATGTTTGTTGCCCCCTACAGGCCCTTGGGGTTAAATAAAGAATCTAGAAGTAGAATCCCCGAGTGCAGTTGATCAGACAAACCGAACACTTGATCAGACAGACAATCCCGGCTCTATCAAGATGGCGGAGTGATGTTCGAGATAAAATCAAGCAACAATCTCATCAGTGATGCATCACTGCAGTACACTGCTGCTTGTGAAACGTACCACATGGAATCTGTAATTCGATCCCTCGGTCCAAGAGCTGGAAGGTCAGCACGCAGCAAGAGCAGCAGGAGCCCGTTGTTGTGTCCTTAAATGAGGACGTAACTCCGTCTATATTCTGCTCCATCTCGTACACAGAAAACACTTGTAGCCATCGTTACCGAGCCAGCATGCGGCAGATTCTCACTCGTAAATAGCGATAAAAGCATCTTGACAAGTGTCCTGTCCGGTTCGACCTCTTGAGCGATTGATTAACCTCAGCCCAAACGGTTAATGTTATGGTGGATGGAGTATTCGGTCCGTTGCAGTTTGGATCATCGCTCCCTAGAGGGATAGGAATTTCCATAAAAAGACGCCAGTTCGCTGTGCAGTCATCGCCTATGCGGCACTAAAACCGAAGCTCATTACGTTCGGAAATAAAACGCATTACCTTTCGGTATCGACCTGCAGCAGAGAGGACAGCAGCAGCAGCAGCAACATCGTGTTCTGCAGCACCAGTCTTCAGTATGGAACGATTGGCCAACCGTTCGGTTAGTCACCGGGTTTGACGGCTTCGGTACATAATAAGACCGATTAATTTATGATCCTGCCTTCTCGGAGACCGACTGACCGTGCTTGGTGGCGGAATGGTGGTGGTCTTTGCGCTCTACAAACCCGATTGAAGATGCTCTTGGCCTCTGCCTAGAAGCCTGCAAGAACCTATGCGTCCCTGCACCCCTGAAGGAGGCCGCATGACGACGGCGACGACGACTACTAGGTCTACGAACCTGTATCCGGACGGGAACGTCACCTTCACCTACTGCTCCGGGTGCGTGAAGAGGCGGAATGTCGGCCCAGATCATGCTCGGTGCAATCAATTTCAGATGTTTATCGCCAGCTGATGAGAGATGCACCACGGTGATCTGGTAGCGACGATCATGTCCCGATGGCGGTGGAGCAGCGCACTCACTCACTCACTTGCACTCCGATTCGATCGATCGATCGAGCGGTGCCAAGATCGAGGTGTCAATGGAATGTGTGGAGAGGACATCGAGATGAAGGACCAGGCCACCGGGTGGTTGGTCGGAAGGAGGAGACTGAATCGGATGCAAGAATCGGAAATTGATTGACTTCTTCGGCATTCGCACTTCGCACAGCCTAAGAGCCAAGAGCCAAGTCCCAAGACCCAAGACATCGATCAATGTCGCCGGTCGTGGGTCGTTGCAGCAAGGAGGCAGAGCAGCATTAATTGGTTCGCTGATTGGTTTGTCAGTCTGGGATCGCTTTACGGTGACAGATTGAACCGCTTTTCGATCTCTTTATTGAATACGTAAATGAGGAGAAAAGAAGGTGGTCTGATCTGTCTTATCAGACCAAAGTATAGTGTCTATACTGATCGAGTGATCTTACGCCCGAAGTGACGTTGCGCACGGTTTCAGGATTTGATGCTGCGGCGTCACGTCTAGCCGATAGCATTCGCGATCGTCCACTTGAGCAGCGCTTCACTCACCGCATCAGCTCGGCATCGAAGCCTTTTCTTGCGGTGCGATCGCGATCGTGCGCCCGAGAATGAGCACCACTCGGTTCGATTTCGCTTCTTGGGGTGCGCGATCACGCTCAAAATGGGGGGGGGGGGGGGGGTGGCTTCGGATCCGGCCACTCAGCGGCCTCAGGTCGCGCACCGGTTTTGGGTGTTCGGATGCGATCGCGTCAGACGAACACGCAGCCACAGCTCGCTGGCGCTCGCGTCGAAGCAGCGACAGCAACCCTGCCCCACCGACAGCACTCGCGCGCTTCGCAAATCCGCAAAGCCACTCCAAGCCTCGGTTCGGTGTTTTGCGCTGAGTTCGCAGCAGCTTCCCACTTGTTTGCCCCCTTGGCCCAAGGCCCGGTGAGGTGGAAGCGAGCGAGCGAGCGAGAGAAAGATCGCCAGGAAAACCCCCCGAAACGATGACGCCGTCGTCGTGGTCGTCGTTGATGCTGCTGCTGCTGCGGGCGCTGACGCTGACGCTGCCGTCGACGGAACCAACCACCGGGGGTATATAAAGTGTTGATCTTGGCGACCCGCACTCATAGTTTAGGTGATCGTTCACCGAAATCACTTCGTTCCGTTCCGTTCCGTTTGTTCGGTTCGCACCGCTCGACTCGGATTAAAAAAAAACGCGCATCCTTCGCAGTGATCGGCCACAGTGATCGATTTTTGTGGTGTGAAAGGATCTCCAATACAGGACGACGACAAGCAGCACTCCGCTCAGGAGGTGGTGCTTGCGAAAGTGATCGCGGATCGGATCGGCGAAAGCGAAAGTCAGTAGAAGCCAAGTGCGGCGTGTTCTGTGCTGCCCAGCAGTGTACACAGTGGTGCCGTTTTCCGGAGGAACACATTTCATCATTTGTGATCGACGATCGAGTTCAAAGTAAGCAACGTGGGTGGACCGAATGGTGGATCACAAGTTTTTAGGGATTGCAGAAGTGTTACTCTGTGGACAGTTTGGTTTTGTGGCAATGTGGAGCACCCTGAAGTCGTGGAATATTAGAAGAATCTTGGTGCAGACGATGGAAAGATGTTGCTTTATCCTTAAGGAGACGGATCGTGATGGAATTGGCATATAAACGTTGGATTTATTGAAGGGCTTGAAGTGCGTTTTTGGTTCGTGCGCGAGTTTTTTTTTTGTCTTGGGATGGAACATGCGATGCGGCGGTCAGAATGTGTTGAGCATAGTGTGATCGATGCGATTGTTGTTGGAAAATGATCGTTGATGATCTTTTGTCGATCATAGCCTGTGATGGCTTCGAAAGAGTTTTGACTTTAAATGTTCTCTATTGAAACTGGAAACAAGTTTAGAAAACGGAAAACTATCCAAATGTATTTTTATGCATTTTTTAATTCGAAATGTTATGAAATTGTGCCAAAAAGCTTTCAAAAAGGCATAATGCCAATGTATAGCCAAACAATAAACCAGCAAATATGTTGCTTCCATTTCCTTGGTTAAACTCTAATCAGAATGATTATTTGTTTCGATCGTTGAATACAAGACGATCGCCAAAGCATTCGCAAAGCACATGCCATCGCCGTAAAGGCCATTTTTCGCATTTTAACACAGTCGATCGCTAGGGTCGATTGGTTTGGTCCTGCTCCTGTCATTTAGCTGCCGTCAAGCGCGTTATGATTTGTGCTGCCGGACCATTTCTTTCCCTTTGACGATTGTCTCCATCCAGCCTTTCTCCCCGCACTACGAGCCAGCCTCTTCAGCCGGACAAAAGCATAAGCAGGTCCCCGTCCTCGGTTTCCCGTCCGCGATAAAACAAGACAACCAACCTTCACCCCCCTGGGGCGTAAGCGTGTCAACGGATTTCGCGTTTAATCCGAAATTGATTAAACACTTTCAATTATCGTTGACTTTGATCTCTTGCTCTCTCTCGCTCTCTCTGTCTGTCTCTCTGTCTGTCGGAGAGATGTGACGGGGTCCTGTGGCTCCACCGCTTATCCGGCCAGACCGGCGCTGCCAACTTGTGAAAGTATCCATTTCTTCGAAACCGCGAATCAACGCCGCGAGCCTGGTCGTGCTGCTGGAAGATTCCAATTTCCAGACTGCCAGCTAGCCCGCTGGCTGCCCTGTGGCGATCGGCGACACATGCACATAATATTAGAGTATCATTAATTACGCCACGCGATGATTATGATTTTGTTTCGCTGGCGTGGCGTGGCGTGGCGTGGCGTAGCGATCGCGAGCGTTTTACCTTTAACCACTCGCCAGAAAGAGCGCCCTAGGGCACGGTCAGGGTCCTGTAATCCGAGCATTTTAAGGGGGGAAGGCTTCGGGTGTATTGTATCGCTGGAGCCGGGCTACCGATCCGTGTTCCTATTAAATAACTGCCAGCTGTAATTGACACTCCCGCCGGTCGCAGGCGATTAGCGCCTCCGGCTGATTGGCCGGAGCCGGAGCTGGAGCCCAAAAAACACGGTCCATGGTTCGGTTCAGTTCGGTGTTTTTGCATTGTTAAACGAGTATCATTAGCTAGACCAGACCAGACCGTTCAACAAGGCGCGCGGGGGGATCTTTTTCGGGCGGCTGTGATGAAGAAGTGTGAACGGCATCGAGAACGCCGAGTAGCCACCGTCGCCGGTCACCGTCGCGACAACGATTAATGGCTCTCTTTTATTGGCTTAAATCTCTCCCTGGCTCCCTGGCACGGATTTGACCACCCTCCAGAGGGTCCTCTTTTGGGTCCGTTGGTCTCAAGGAGTCTCGCGAGCCACCATCGCTGCCACCGCTCCACCGAAAACCAATCGATCACTCGACGATCGAGGATTCGGTTCCAAAAGGTGTACGGTGTCGAAGGTAACTCCCAAGCGAAAGAAAAGGTCAAGCCTGGCAGCCTCTTGGGATGGATGATTTACGCCCGCCACCCAGCCTACCTACCACGGTGCCGTGCGGTGCGGTGTGTAACGTGGCCCGTTCAATGTCGCGAGAAGTTAGTTAAGGTACGGCGCGGCGTTCGTTCGAGCCAGCAAAAACTGTCACCAGCCGCAGCGCGCCGCGATTGCGTATCGACTGGTCAGCTGATGGGGGAAGATGATGGGGCGATTCGTGGTGCTGGTGCTACTGCACTCCACTTCAAGCGTTGGATTTGAAAAATTATGAAAAGCGCCTCGAGGTCCGGCTCGAACTGGAAAGATCAACGTTATGGGGCGCACAGGCGAGCGGGGAAGATGGTGGTAAGGTCAAGTTGAAGACGACCGCATCGAACACGCAGCAAGCTCTCCACCTGCCGAAAACACTCTCGCTTTCGATCGATCGATCGCCGCCGCCGCCGTCGCCGCTGCCGCCACCGCCGTTGCTGCTGCTGCTTAATCAAACGATATTTTTTGGGGAGGATCGAGCCCCGAAACTCCGATCAGACCGCCGATCGATCGACCGACCGACCGTCCGAGCGTTACTCAATCCACCGGATTCCAGTCGAGGTCGCAGCTACATAACAGGTTCGGTGCCGGGGTCGGGGAGGGCCTCCGATCCACCACGCGTTGCACGATCGATCGCTCGCTAAGGCGTCGATCGTTTTGTGAAGAGAGCAACGCATCCGTTTGTCGATCGCACAAGCGAAGTTCTATCGCGAAGGGCGAAAGGGGCCATGTCCTGCTGCTGATGATTAACAGCTGAAGCACGCAAAAACGCAAGTGACCACCATGTAGCATCCTCTTCGATCGCCTGCTTGGCACTTATGCAATGCTCTCTCTCTCTCTCTCTGTGCCACAACGGGGAACTGGTTTCCACCGGGCACTGGCCGGGTGTGCCATTTTGGGTCTTTGTGGCGGCTCCTCTCGCTGGGGTCCCTGGCTCCCATTTCCCACTGACCGAGATGCTGCTGACACAGTATCGCGACGGTTTGCGGCGAAGATGAACCCAGGCGCCACAGCCGAGTGGGTCAGTTCGGTGCCACAGACCGTGGACCAGGAATCGATCGGATGCTGGACTGTCCTAGGTCAGTCTTCCGGGACACCCGCGGGGCGGTGGATCGAGGCATCCATTTTCGGGTTGCATAAGCCCAGTGTCCAGGTCCGAACATAACATTGTGGAGCACAATTGCGGAGCATTGTTGGCCCCTCCAGCCAATTTACACCTTTTCTTTTCGGGGTGGTCCAGGAATGCGCCATTAAATGGTTCGGAGCGATGGAACTGCCGAACGTGTGCCGGATTTATTCATTTTCACCTCTGTTCTCCTTTGTTTGCGCTTTCTTGCGCGTCGCGCGTTATGCCGATGGATTCCGCAAACAAAGCTGCCACCGAATTGAGCCATCAGCTAGAAGCCGGTGGAGCCGTGTTGATGGAGGAGAACGATTAACGAAAGTGCTCTAATTACACAGCCGCACACCACGGCCACACAGTTGGCACACGAGTGTCAACGGCGTTAGCGCTAAATTTCCATTAGCATCGTTTACGGCACTCCCCGGTTTCTCCCATCCGGAGCATAAAGGGAGGCGTCTCAGCGAGATCGCCAAACTTCGGTCATCGGGATTATATTTAGAAAATGATTAGCCACTCTGTGGCCTTTGGCTAATTGCTCCCGGAAATGGGACACCATGTCGATCGTTCTAGCTTGCTTCCTTGTATGTGTGGAGCGTCAAGCACGAATCGATGATCTCATACGCGCTATCCTCCCGAATTTAATCCACGCACCACGCGGATTTCATGGCTTCGGTGACCGCGGCTAATCAATCGCAAAATTACCTTGGAGGACGAGCGCGCTCCATGATTATGGCAATCGATAACGCACATATACACACGCGGCTTGGCGAGGCCACGGTCGTTTTGTAGTCGAAACGAACCGCAACATAAATCTTCGCTCCCGACCGCCCGCCCGCCCGCCCGTTAATCACAATCTTCAGCGAATGCGAACGAGGAAGCGCTGGAGTTGGATTGGTTTTGTTCCGAGGCCTCGCGTTCTTCCCACGGCTGGAACAGGTGGCTAGAACGCGCGAACGAGTTATTTCGCTCTCGCTGTGTTGCCGTGGAATGTCGTGAGCCGAATTTCGAGAGACCCG
>NC_064877.1:60673146-60688146 GCF_943734665.1 Anopheles aquasalis | reverse complement strand
GGAGCGCTGCGCTGCTATCTGTTTGGAATGTTGTTTTTGTCACTTTTGCCCGATTACCGAATCGGGAGCCACGTCGTGTCTGGAAGGCGACACGGTCATCGTCGTCCTCGTCGTCGATCAGTGTGGCGACGATAAAGATCCACGTAATCGCAGCCCCCGTCCCCCCAGAAAAACGTTGACAGCTCGTCAATGGGTGACAAATAAATTAGTTCCTTCCAACTTCGTCCCGGACTTCCTCGGAGCAGGTGTATTAAACGGATCACTTCGTTTCGCTTACAAGAAAACCTCGGCCCCCGGGGCAGCACGCACGGTACGTCGGTTCAAAGTGATAAATGTGACTGTGGCCGCATCCTTGTTACCGACCGACATTTCGGTAGACATCTTTTGCTGGTGCCTTCCAGCTTTTGATAGTCCGTGCCGTGCTTCGTGGGCTTTTATCATGTAGCTCATCCGTTAGCTGGCCCAGGGCGTCGTGAGATTTATCTGCGATTTAGCCGTCTGGTGCCGCCGTTTTGGGTGACACGAATAGCAATTAATCTGCGGAGCGTAGGGAGCTGCCGGTATCAGGAGCTCGTCCGGGCGCCTACCAGGAGTCAAGGCCACTGCACGATCCGTTAGCACGGTAGATCACGTTTTACGGTGCGCTCTTTCTCTGCTCTTCTCTGCTTCGATTGCATAATGTTTGTTTAATGCGTATGTCCAGCACAATTTGTCATTCAAATGAAGCCCGACCGTAAGCGCAACATGTTCGCTAACACGCTCCCGGGAGGAGGTGCGCATCGACCGTACGGATTATTGATTCCATCCAGAAGCGCGGAGTCGATCGTGGTGCGCGGAGTGCGGTGGCAATTGATTTGTTGCGCACCGCCACGCCAATCGACGCCTCATTCACTGCGAGTGATAATTAAAATGGAAGCATAAAACGATAAATTTGCGTCCCCCACGGGGCTCCTGCTACAGCTAGGTACACAAGAACAACTTCCACAACCCCCCCCCCCCCCCCCCCCTGGAGCTGTGGTCTATCGGTTCTCTAGCAGAGATAATTTACGCGTGCCATCCCTTGCTGAGATTGCAATCGGTTGCGCTCGACGTTACAGAGAGGGCGAACGCTCGCGCCGGTTAGTTGCTGGAGGCGCCTAGTAGCTGGCGCGAAAAGGTTAGCCAGGGGTTGCCATTTAAATCGCTTTTAAATCACCCAACGGCATACCGCAGGCCAAGCGGTTCGTTGTCGCGATGGTTCGATGATGGCCACTCGAACAGGTGCGCTTCTTGCTTGCCAGACGGTGGGGGGGGCTGGCGTGTCAACGTGATAGCTTCCGAAGAAGCATAATCATCAAGCATGGCGCAACCGAGGGTTCTCGCTTGGCGTCTGTGGTGGATGGTGCAAACCCTCCTGTGGAGGTCGCTTATCGGATGGCTACGGGGTTCGTGTTCGTTTGGTCGTGGTTCGTTAGAAAGAAAATGGTCGAGACGCGATCGTATCTGTTGTGGTGGCTGCACGCGACAATATGCAAGCGCCCTCTGCGTGGCCACCATCTTGAGAGTTTATCTTACGACCGCACAAACCCCGCCACGAGAGTCGGTTGATCGTGGGAGAAATTTATGCGCCAGCTTTTTTTTTTCGTAACTGCCACCGGCTTCTAGTCAGGTCGCTTGGAGTCATTTGTTCGCTGTGTGCGGTTAACGATGCAGGCAACGAAGGCATTTAGCACCTTAACGAGTTAATCACAATGTGTACTTAAGCTTTTTTGGTCGCTTGCCTTTGGACAAAGCGCGCAGGTCGTAGGTCACAGAATTTGTTTGCTGTTTGCATGTCGCAAGTACATTTCCTCTTCCCAAAAGGGAACCTCCTTAACGCCATGAATCACGCACAACGGGGCTCCGGTAAGCACATTGAAAGCGAAACTGTCGTGTAGCAAGTCCGGAAGCTCGGAAACAGCTCAAGTGTGTTTGCTTGCTAAACTCGCGAGCTGGGTTTGATCGATGCTTCGATCAACCTTGATCGGATGCGTCATCTGGACGCACCCCCTGCGAGCGAGCGAGCGTGTTTGACGTATTGATCATCACAGAGACACAGAGTTTTGGGTGAGGAATTCTACCTTCTAGCACCTTCTGCGCGCGTGTGTTCGCGAGCGCGAGCGCGTGCCAATCCACGTTGTGCGTTCCCACATGGCCGAGCATAAATATTCATCGACACGACATTGGATTGGGTGGCAAGTGGGTGGGACGGTAGGGTGTGCAACCAAACCGCCCAACAGTCGGCAAATACCATTAACAGGTTCTCGCAGGTGCGGAGCACGGGTCTGGGAACAGCATCTCCCCTCTCTCCCTCCCTTCCTTCTGGTGTACAAAGAACGCTTCCTCCAGCAGGAATGCCAACTCATCCATCGTCATCGTTCTCTTCTCTTTCTCTTTTACTTTTTTCCGCTGCGCAGAGCTGCAACTCGCAAACCGAACAGTGCTGCTGGATTCGACCGACACCGGCCACGCGCTGCCCGGACGACAGCTACGTGTGCGTGGCGGCCAGCTTATGCAACAACGGGCTGTTGAACTTCGACGCCCAGAATGCCATCTCCACCCGACAACCGGTAAGTACAAGCAACAACCACAACAACAACAGCAACAACTGCAACCACTATTCAAGTCCAGCCAGCCAGCCAGCTAGCCTGTCTTCCGCTGTCTTACTTAATCGCTTTTGCATGGAGCCAATCATTTGGAAACGAACGACGCGCGCCGAGCGACGACGGCCTTGCCCGGTCACTTACCGGTCGCCAGTCCAGCTTCCTAGGGGCCTCCCTCCCTCGAGGGGGACTCGTTTCCTCCGCACTTTTACTTTCCATTTTGTTCGGGGCTCGGGTCGCGCTGCTCTTCGTCTGCATGTCCTGCATCCACATCCTGAGGGGCCCGCTTCCAGACCACCCCAAAAACCAGACCACAAACCAGACTCTCGTGTCTGCAGACCAGACTCTCGTGAGATGGGCACCACCACGGCACCAAATTGCGTAATGGCCAGTCGATCGGTCCTTCGGCTTCCTCGGCGGGAGGATCTCTCGCAGAAGGAGCGATCGGTCCCGGGCTCGGCTCGAGCTCCTGTCAGTGGCAACCGAGTGCTGATAGGTGCTGCCTGCGTCGTGGTGATCGCGAGGTCCTCCTTTTTGGCGTAGGGATCGTGCTTACGTAAAGCGTAGCCACGGTCACTCACACCTTGCCAGGCCAGGCCCAGCCAGTCCGGTCCAGTCTGTTCCGGCCCGTTGTCTGGATCTCCCGTTGGGGAATCATCCTCGCGAGACGCGAGAGCCACTGGTGGCGATGTCGATGACGTCAAAATTGATCGCACGCCATCGGGTGCGATGGCGTAATCTTGCTGATCGTTCGCGGAGAGCGCGCGCGCGCGCACGCGACAGTGTAAACAGCGTTGGCCGGCGGCCATTGCGGTGCGCCACTCGCCAACCGCTCCTCTAACGCAAGGCGCGCGCCACGCCACACCAGACCACGGCCAGGTCGTCTGTTGTCTTAACCTTGACTTTCGACGCCGGTGTGTGCGTGCGTGTGGCCTGGCTCGTTAGAGGCATTTCGCATTCCTCTCTCCCTCTCTCCCTCTCTCTCTGGCATCCCTTCTGCCGCTACGCGTACACGCATCATCCCCATCCCCATCATCAAGATCGAGGAAGTATAGTGTCGCGAACAGATGATGATCTGGGCACCGGTGGATCAGATGTTAGGCAGGTAAATGCCAAGGAACGCCGATGACACACAGTAGTAGGCCAACCGATCGTTGCTGCTGCTGCTGCTGGTGGTGGTGTGCTGGCGAAATCTATCGTCCTGGCATCGTCCGCGTCTGCGTCTATCATTAGTGAGCATTTAGAGGCCATAATTTGCTTTTAAGTGCCTGGTGCGGAGTGGAGTTCCCGGCTTCCACCTGGCCTTCCTATCTTTTCATCTATCCTCCAAGCGAGCGCGATCCGCGATCCGCGATCGATACCGATGTTGTTGTTTTTTTTTCGTGCTTCTCTCTCTGTCGTGTCTCCTCTTTCGCAGTTCGGTGCCACGAGCGTGTAAATGCCAAATGCGGGGTGTCAAAGGTGACAAATGTAGCTGCCACTCTTCGCATTCTTCTGCTTAGTCTTCGCCTTTTAGTGCGTGGCTGGTTGAATGTTTTGATTAATTTTGTATTCCCCACCCGCTTCCCACCGCGGTAGCGAGTGCGCTTCGTCCTGATGGCGCGATTATAGGCGATTAGGAGTCGATTATTACCCCCACTTCACCTCCCTCCCACTCCGGGGGGTGGTGTCAGTCACATGGCCACGATACGTCCAAGGATTTCGGGACCTTCGGACCCGAACGAAACTGTACTCGGTGTTAGTGGCGGCAGTGGTGATGTGGTTTGGGGTTTTTTGGCCATTTTATCGCTCAACTTTATGGTCACTCTTGAGGGGGCAGGAAAGGAGCGAGTGGTGGCTAGCATGGTGTGGTACCATGTGCTTTGACCTAAATTCCAATGTGCGAGGGGAAGGTGGCGCGGCGGTGATTGCGCAATGGCCACCGAGCGAACTAGGAGCTTGACCGAAGAGACGCAAACCAACGACGCGCATGTTGTGCGGTGAAAAGAACTTTCCTGCGGTTTCCTGCGAATTCGAAATGATAAATGCAACCGAAAACAACATCGACCACCTCTGCGTAACCCACTGCAGAAAAAAGGAACCACAAATGACCAGCCAGTCGAATTCGGTGTCGCTGTTCGGGTTGAAAAATTAAATCGTCACTCGCATATCGCTACCAGGCGATCGGCAATGCGATCTCCGTGTCGTTTTTGTTTTTTGCTTTCCTTTTTGCTCGATCCAGAGATGGAAGGAGGCGAGTTCGATCGATCGGATCGGTCGGTCGGATATGTCGCCTTCGTCGTGGTTCGTGGTTTTTCGAATCGAAACGGGGCGAAGATACAACATCGGTGGCCAGGACATGCGCATTGTTCCACTTCATTAAGTTGTAATTGATGAAAATTAAGCAAAAACCCACTCGAACGTAGGCAGCCGAACCAGTACCATGCGGTGGTTGTGTTGGTGCAGAAGTAGAAAAAGAAGGACAGGAGAAAGAAAGAGAGTGCGAATGAATTGAAGTTTGCCCTGGGCGTAATGTGGGGGCCCCAGTAGACGGTAATGAACATAATTAAGCGTTGTTTTGGCAAGTTGAAAGATCTTGTGCGATTTCACTTGATGACGATCACCATTTGTCATGCCCCCTGTTGCAAGCTCGGAACGAGGATCGAATGAGGAAGAGGAAACAGTTGCGTTGTTTGCCCAACAACAGCAGCAGCAGTAGCAGCAGCAGCACCAGCAGGCTAGTGAAGGAGTGCGTTGATACGTCATCTATTGTGTTACAAATTGTGCACCGTGGCTTTTTGCAGACCTGCGTCAGCGTGTCAAGTTCAAGATCGTTTCCACTCACCCCAATCGCCATTGGCCGCGCTTTCACTTTTGCTCTTCGGCGCGGCGTAATTCGATTATAATGCAATCCGAAGGCTACCGGAGGGTATTTCTGTGTCAATTTCGAACAATCTCTCGGCTCTTGATGCGGCTTTTGCGAGCGAGAGTGCCGCGATGAACCGGCTCCGTGCATTTGACCCGATGACCACTAACCGATCCTGCTTCGCACCCTCACCCAGACCCCTCGAGGGGTCCCAGGTCACCGACACACTCTTCTCGCAATTAAGCAATCGTCGCATCACGCTAAAGGGATAGAGAGAGAGAGAGAGAGAGAGAGAGAGAGAGAGAGCCAGCGAGAGAGATTGGCTGATCCATCTGATCCCAGCGATCACTACACATCGAACCTCGCAATCCGTTGCGCGTGTTGCACAATAAGTGCACGCCGCCACTCTCCGGGGGCTGCAGTGCAGTGAGCGAGGCAGCGAATATGCAAGTGTCACAGGAGGTAACGACGCAAGCGATCGCTGATCGGTGGTAAAGATCCTGCGCGCCTAGCGCGACTAGCAGCAGCACTGGGATGCGGGACGGGCGCGACCTACTCCCACTGAAAATGAAATTAAGAAAAATGAAACATAACGACCACGACTACGACGATGAGCACGAGTGTGACTGGGCGAGATGCAAAGCAAGTGGAGGTGTTTAAGTTGCCGGCGCCGAGCACCGAGATGGTGCGCTGCAGTCCGAGTAAAAGTTGTGGCATCGATGGGATGACGATGATTTGCATCTTCCAAGTTATTGACATCTGCAGCCAATGGTGGTGGCGGCCGTGGAGATGGGCATGTAGAATGACGTAAAAGGCTGACGAGGACGATTCCAGGCGTTGCGAAAACCTTTCTGCTACGACTGCCACCGCTGCTGCTGTTGCTGCTACTAATGGCGATTAGGGTTCTGCTCAGCTCATCGAGAGATCGAGCACAGTTACACAACCCAGTGCACGACGAACCGGGATGATCGATCGTGTCACCGTGTGGATGCGTTGAATGACGGCACCAAAAGCCAAAACACCAAATGCGGATCTGGCACGGTGGTTCCGCATTCTAATTGCTCCCGAACACGACAATCACAACATCGCGATCGCGGTTTAGAACCGTTTTTGAACCCGGATTTACAGCCGGCAGCTCGTTAGCTCGTTGCTGCACACAACGCCACCACACGAACTGCATTCGTCAGCCGCATGTGGCCGGAACGGACTCGCGGGAGGCCATAAACCACGGCAAAGCATCTTATCTCACCGTCAGCATCGTCAGCACCAAATGCTCGATCAAGTTTCAATCAATCCGATTATGGTGCCGTCGCTTCCTGTCGTAAACCGTTACGCGCCGTTCACAGCGGACCCGCAGTGACCGATGACTAGTGGCGATGACGGACGGATGGAGATGAAGTCAGCGTTCTCTTCGTTCAGCGGTCATCGTTCTCGCAAGCGCCAAACAGACGCCGCGTGTGTGCTATATCCGCGTAGGCAAACACGAAGAACCAGAACGTCAAGAATGAAGGGGAGGCAAAAAACCCAGCAAAACGATCGTTTGGAGCACTCTTGAACCACCGCTTGACCGCCGCATCCGAATTCGGTTGCTTTCGATTCCGCAAAGATCCGGGTTCGTCACTAGCGCCCCCGGTCCGTTGAAGTCTTTCGATGCGCAACGGGCACCCACTGCCCGGCGAGCCGCGGACATCTTATTTAGATCGATTCACTACGGCGCACACACGATCGTGATCGCGGGTGTCGATTGCCCGGTTGGCGATCGCGTTGTTGATGAAAAATGGTTTTTGCCTTTTTTCGGTTGATCGAAATGATCCTCATGCTAGTGGCGCCGCGCATCATTGCATAATGAACTCACCGCTTGTGTGATGTATCTATCAAACGCCTTGGAAGGGGGGGAGGAGAGAGAAGCTGGCTGGCTGGTATTGTGGCAGCGTTGAATGGAACATCGATCGATGCTGACCGACAGTCCGGGCCGATATCGGGCACACGATCACTTTGGTTTTGCGGTTTCACGGTATAAACATTCCTGCCAAAGCGAATCGGGGCCCCCATTTTGGTGCCAGAGGACACACTCCTGTTGCAGTGCTGGCCACGCAGTGGCCGCCCGTTCGTTCGTACGCCCGGCGATGAAAGCACATTTTTGATGGGGTTTGACCAAATTATGCAAATGACCAACTAACGGCTAATTATAATCGATTACGAGATCGTAGCCGAAAAAACTAAGCGATCCGGGACCGGGACCGGGCGTTCAATCCCCTTCCCCTTTCCTCTTGTGGTCCTCTTGTCTTTTTTTTTTGTTGGTTGGACCACCGAAAGGATCACCGCCGCCACCGCCGAAACCGTTTGACCGAAATTCCGGTGCGTTCGGCGTTGCGCCCCCCCGCGAGCATGCGGTTTTATGATCCATGTCTTTTAGCATAAGCAAACCAGCAACAACCACAACAACAAGAGCGGCTGCAACAGCGAAAAAAAGAGGGCGGAAAAAATGGAATCCAAGACAATAAAGTCCGTCCGAAAAAATGCGAAATGAAATTGGATTCTCGTGGTCGGATCGGATTGTTGCAGCTCGCGCGTATCGCGTTGCATAAGGGGGCGCCCTGATCGAGCGACGATCTGGCCGACGGTCTGTCATTAATCAAAACTTTCCATGATAACCGCGAACCCGAAATCAGAGCGGGCTCGTGTTGCAATTGATGATTGGGCGCTCGGCTACAATTGGAACTCGGTGCTGGAATGGGTTCAATCTGACCCCAGCGATCAGGCATTGTTTGCACGCTTCACGATCGCTTCCTGTGTGCGTATGGTGGGAGTCCCGATGAGTGCCGCTTCGCTTGGTTTTATCGATTCGGAATCAGCTCCGGATTGGCGATCCTACCGGCGATCCATTGTTGGTGCGAAGCGCAAGCATCGATGATCGTTTCGAGGAATGCCACCCTATGCCAGCTCGAGCACAATCGATCGTGCCTTCAAACATTCCGCTGATGCTCGTTGTAAGGTTGTGTAAGGTACGAGGATTGTTCATGCCGCTTCCCCAATTAAACAGCCATAATTATCTGGATAAATGCTCGATCTCTCTCTCTCCCTGGTGCTCCTCTTCCTCATTGTACACATTCCACGGGGTTTGTGAATCCAATTTGGCACCCTTGTGACCCTTCCACGACTGTTTGCGCGTGCCATGCACACATTGTTGCAACTGTTTGAAGATGAGTTTGCGTTCGAGTTCGGATCGATCGTCCGTACGGTTGCAACTCACGTCGTCCTCTTCATCGTCATCAGCGTCGTTGATCGTACAGAGTTATTTTCTAGCACCGGGTGTGCGAGTTCGATCGCACGTAATTGATTGATGATCACACGGATCTAGCGAGCGCAGAGCGAGGCGCTGTTCGATTCTAATCAGTTAATTAAATACACACGCCCTACACACTCGGTTAGACAATGAGCAGCGCCTCGGTCGACTCGAATGACTGTGACGTGCGCGTTCATGCTGCTTCTGCGAAGCGCAAAGTTCCCGCGCTCGATTACTCGCGGGCAGAAGCCTGGGAAAAATTAGCAAACCCTATGAGAGGCCTTTGTTTTTCCCTATTTTTGACTCGTTCACACCGGAGTTATGATGATGTGAAGGAGGAGGAGGTTGAGAATGACACAGGCAGGTGCTAGGCAACCTATTTTTCCCTTTCAAGGTTCCCAGACTCAGGTGCCTCGAGTGTAAACCAGGGATCCGGTCTGATCAAGTGATCATCATGAGTAGCATTATTCGGAATTTCGTTGATTCTGCACAAGGATAGTGAGGATGGTGCCGGAAACTGCTGTCTGGCGTGACATTGACTAAAGACTGTGGCCATGCAGCGTGCTGCCTCGTAGCGCGATCGTACGAGCACACGACAGCGCGCTGATCGTCGATCAAATTTACGAGCTAATAAGCAGCGGTCGATGATGAGCATGAACTTGTTCTTGAATCACCAATCAAGCCAATAAGATCGCCGAATGAATATTCAACAGGCCGATCCTCAATATCCTATTGGTCAAGAGGGGCGTGAGTGTCTGCCCGAACGAGGCATTCAAATTCAAATGTCTGCGCGAGCACACCTCAAAATGAACCGCTCGTTCGCTCGCCTTCTCATCAAGAGAATAAATATCAATTGCTGCTCGAGTGTCCCATTCTTACGCAAAGCAGCACCAGCAGCATCAGCACGAGTTGTTCCCTTACATTTGCGTGCCCTTCTGACCGTCCCGTGGACCACACGTTTGCCGCCACGAAGGTTGGAAGTTTACCCACCGCTCAATGATCGTTGACAATGATCTTGTGCGCACGCGCACCGAGGGGCTCACTGTTGTACAATATGGCTTCGAATATCTAATTTGTCTTTCTAATTCACACTTTCCGGCCATTCCGGGGTACGGTGTGTGTCTGTGTGTACAGCACCGGATTCACCAAAACTGCTGCAGGACAAAACACTTCACGGTTTGACGTGAAACGCAAACGCGCTTTTGCCGGAGAAGGAAGTATGGAAGCATCTTTCTTAGTACCGGAAAGCGTGGCCATTTCGTGCGCGCGTCAAGTGTGTCCGCTGGCGCTTGACAAACACTCTGCTCGACGACGACGACGACGACGACAACGAACTGACCTTTCTAAGGCCATTCTGAGAACGCATCTACTCCCCCCTGGAGTCCGGAGATGTGCGCCAAAGTTCAAGAGATTAATTAATATCAACAGCAGCGAAGGAAAGTAAGGTCATGCCAGCGCTTTTGGACGCTGGGAGTGAGGTGTCCGCTCGGTCCTGGCTACTCGGGCACCTCGAATCCAACAACGGCCAGTTACGTTTCGTGAACGTTTTTAATTGTTTTGGCACGGTTTCTAAGACGAACTACGGCGACGACGATGATCTGTCAGGCCCCAGATGGAACCGGTTTTTGACCGCGATTAGAGAGCGGCCGGACTCGTCTCGGACTCCTCCTGACATTCTCCTCCAGGTCAGCCGTCGTGGTGGTGAGCGAAAAGTGTGCCGGTGACAAATCCTCTCGATTCGCTGACAGCCACACCGGCACGCCAATAACCACTCATATTAAGGGTAAACTAATATCGTACATCGTCGCGCCAGGCCTCACCAGCCAGCCAGCCAGCCAGCCAACCAGCCAGCCAGTCTGAATGTCATCCAGCATCGCCTCGTACTCGCCTTTTCTCACCTCGCGCATCCACGATCGTGAAGCTTTGGCGCTGCTCATTAGATATTCCGCCAACGCACACGCGGACGTGGGGTGTTTAGCGAGGTTCGGGTTCGGTGTCTAACAAGGTTAAATCGGTTACTACCGACGACGACAACGACGACGACGTGACGCGATCAGGGTGAATGGCAGCGCGCACAAGCGCACGTCAAATTCGCGCTCCCCACGCAAATCGGGATCGACGCTTCCGTCGGATGGCTTTTATTGCTTCATTCCGCGCGGGGAGTGTGTTTGGTGACGGTTAATGACTCACACCAACCTCCCCCGTCCCCCGGAGTCAATTAGGAAGCGGAATTCGATCCATTATGCAACGGACGTGCTGCGTACCGCGATTTAGATCATCTCTATTCCCGCTTGTCGTTTGTGAGTGTCCGAAAAGTAAACATTACAGTGTGGTAATGTGTTTTGCAATTGTTTCGGACGAGCAAATAGGCCGCCACGGGGTAGAGAGATTGGCGAACTGGTGAAGCGCATTTTGTACTCGAGAGAGTGTGCTCGAAACCGCAAATGGTCCGTGCGCGCAAACAACGCGTCTCATCTTACGTCACCTGGAGCGGACGAAGGTCGTCGCTGTCCCGGGGATGACCTTTGCCTCTGCCGCAACCTGCGGTGCGTGGATCGTCGATCGTCGATTGCAATTTGCTGTTTTGCTCCACATTGACACGCGGGACATTGATGCGAAAGGAAGCGAATGTTTGGGGGGGGGGGGGGAAGAGGGAGAAATGCGCATAAATTGCGCCAAGCCGAGTAATGTCAATATGTTTTCGGTGTTTCGGCTCCCACCGGCAGAGTAATTGTTTTTTATTTTCGGTTTCCCTTTTGCTCCCGCTTCCTGTAACGGGGGCCAGACTCGGCGGAAAGGCCGACGGAGGGAAGCATAATTTCGCGATCGAGTCCCATAATTTACTGGGCGCCCAATAAAGCAACCAACTAGTGGGAGCTGCAGCTAGCAGCAGCATCCTGGCATGCGGAACCTTATCAATGTCCTCGCTGGTGGTTGGATGAGCCCCGAGGCTCATCAGCCAACACTGTCTCTCTCTCTCCCCTTCTTCTCACCAATTGGTCCTGCCGCAGGTGACACATGACCGAGCACGAAGAATGCGGTTTGCCGCAACGGAGGCGAGGCGGTTCTCTGATATGGACAATCCGTTTCGGTTCAGCTCGGTTCGGACCCGACGTTTCACTTTCCTGCAGCGCTCCAGAGGGTTGAAACCGGTTGCACGGCAAGCCCACAGCAACAGACACTGCAACGCAACAGGTGATTGCAGAAGTGGCTTTCGATTCACTCTTCGTTCCCTTTTTTCCACTCGCTTTCGGGGACCCCAATCGGGATTTTGACTTCCTTGAATGGGTCTCCTGCCCACTCCTGGGCCGTCTCGTTGCATCCTTCCTCGAGGAGGAGCTGGAGGAGCAAGAGGGAGCATCTGGTTATGGTCTGGGTGTCGTTTCCAGCAAAGGCTTCCAGCTACGCTTTTTTATGTGCTCGCACTGGGTCCTCGTTGATATGTTATCAGTTCGTGACAAACGATGGCTCAAGGAGGGGAGGATGGTGTTATGTAATGCCGCCGGTCCGTTCGACATAACACACGCGTTCGAGCGTTGAACACAAAAACTGTGGCGCCTCCATCTTCGTAGTGTAGCGCTCGATGACGTTTGGTGACGTGTTGTTTTTGAGGTTTGTTGGCGTTGCATGGCCGCTAAATGCTAATTGCAATAACCAGCACCAACCGCACCGCACCGCACCGCACCGCGCCGCACAGGTACAGCAAGGTGGCTGTCGACCGTTTTTGGTAAAAGAAGAAAGAAAGAAATCCAAATCCAACCTCCGGCCAGCCTTGTCTTGGCGTGCAGACAGAGGTTGTTTGTGCCATGTGCCAAACCGGAAAGTTGACGGAGAACCACGGCTCGATCAGCAAACGATTAAACGTGGAATGTGGTTTTCAGGCGATGATGATGATGATGATCGCAGTATCTTACCCAATGGAGGCTGCAAGGTCTTGGCCTAGACAAGGTCGGCATTGGTAAAACATTTACGCCACCTAAAACAACCGCAAACACCCGGATCCCAGCCATGATGATGATGTTGATGATGATGGGTGGTTAGGTGATTTATGGTTGACCCTCACCAAGCGCACAAGCGACTAGCACGATGCACCGACCGCGCAGAATGAGCTCTAAGTGAGTGTTCGGCTACATCGCCGGCGAAGGAGTCATAAAAAAGGGGAGAAGAAGATGCTTGCAGTCGATGATGGTGGATTAGGAGCGGCACGCCACGACGGCACACGAGGAAAGGAGAAGATGAGATTCATGTGGCTTGTTTTTTCTTTATGTTTCGCTTTATGTTGCTGTTTTATGCCGTGCCCCTCTCGTTACTTGCACGATGTGCGGTACCCTTGAAGCGGTGACCATCCTTCGGTGTCCGTCCAGTCCGGTCACCAGGTCAGTGAGATCAAACGTGAAAGACCGCCCCGTCTACGGGGGGAGGTCGTCTGGCTGTTCGTTCCAATCGCATCGTGTTTATGGTTGTTTGGTTGGACAAACAGAACCCCATCTTTGTCGCGTGTGTCGTGCGAATGTCCTCGATCGAAAGGACTAAAGTCAGCGAAGCGAAGCGAAAGGAATCAGCGGCCAGATTGCTCAGCTGTCGTGTTCAGTCAAGTCAATCATAATTCCTTCCCCCCCAAAGGGACGCCCCGGTTGTGGTCGCTTCTGTCCGCATCTTCAAAGGGTTTCTGTATTCTTGGATTCCGTGACGTCGCGTCAGTTAACATTTGTTTACGGTGGCCGCAAACGCAAACGCAAACGCAAACGATGCCAATGACAACAGTGGCACTGCCCGTGGCTGGTCGTCCAAATTGAGCTGCCGTTTCGCATCCGCCTTCTCGACCCCTGATCGACACGCAATCTCGTAGATCGAATCGTAAATTCCCGATTGGGCGCGCGCTCGCTCGTTGGGCGGTGGCCGCCATCTGGGCGTTTCATGTTTCCATCCGCGTTCCTTGGACTCCCTAGAGGCCCCCCCGGGGGGAAGAAGGAAGGTTCTGCGGACCCGGATCTGTGACCAAGCAAGCGGGGGGCTTACGGGCGTACCGTTTTTCGTTCGGTCGCACTTCAGGTGGCCAGATGGCCCAAAGCGCGCCTAGAATGGACCGTCGTCGACCGTTTTGTTGTGCACGGACAGTCGTTTTTTGGGGATTTTTATGCGTCAGTAGGGCCCCATCATAGCCCAGCCCCCCCCGCTTCCGCTGTTCCTCTATGTGGTAATAAATGATTCCAATTAGCATACGATTTGCATACGATCAGTGAAGAGTGAAAGATGGTGGTCCCGAGCCTATCTGGCTGTATTATCGCGGACGCGGATGTATCTCGCGGGGAGGTTTTTTTTCCCCCCGGGGGGATTCTACTTCAGAGCGGGAAGGGAGAGGACCTGGATTCCGATGCCCGTAAAGTCCGGGGAGTCTTCTCTAGTCACGCGAGAAGTTAGGAATTCGGAAAGATGATGTGATGTGGCGGTGATCCGGTGTCGCTGTCGTCAATTCGTCGAACAAAATTGGACAACATTGGTTTAAATATTGGCCAAGCACCTCCAACCACCTTATGGGGTCCCTGTATGCTCCATCGATCACCTGCTGCTGCTGCTGCTGCTGCTACTTCTACCGCATTCAGACAGCAGGGCAAATGTTTGGTTACACTACACCTGATTTGTTGAACAATTTGTCTCGACAAATATTGACACACCAGTGGCAGCAAGAACGGCTACCGGGAGTCCGTGGCTCTGCTCCATTGGGCGGGGTCCGGAAATTCACGCAAAACGTGACGTGACGCGCACTACGCTCACTCCGTCATCGCGCTAATCATTCCATCGCGTCGTCGCGATCATCCTCTCCACTGGTGTGCCACTTGAAAACGGGTCAACAGTAGTTTGCTCCATGTCCTCGTTCGCTGCAGGATGCTGACCGGTGCTCTGCGTGTCTTCAAAGCGCGGTGGCACTTTTTGCGGAGCTCGCAGTCGCGATCGCGATCGCTCGCTTGTGATCACTTTCTGGTGTATTCTGTGGATATTTTGTTGTTTTGTTTTTCGTTGCTGTTGAATCTGGCGAAAATGTTTTAACGCGTTCCCTGTGGCCCATGTCACGGCCTCCCTCGGGAGGATTATGTAAAAAAACGAGCATAACTGCTGCCGATCGCGTGTGGTGCACTGAACGGCAAGAAGTGGTACGATCGAGGCCGAATGTTTTGGGCTTCTTCCTCCTGCCCAAAGCGGGGAGGGGCGGTGTAATCCGCGAAGCCAAGCGAAACGACCGGTGACCA
>NC_064877.1:60635646-60665646 GCF_943734665.1 Anopheles aquasalis | reverse complement strand
CTAACGCTCCAGCTAACGAAAAAGAAATCGGCGATAGTTTGCTACGAGTACAAGAAAGTGACACAAGCCACAAGCTGGTCTGCTTTAAAAACATGCATGAATAACTATGCTGAATGCATTCTAAGAAGCCATCGAGGAAAAATCAGATCTAACAAAATTGACTATGCCGATATTGACATCAGAATTTCAGGACAAAAGATTTGGCACCTGGCCCGGACCCCAACCGCGACGGCAGCATGAAGTTGTGCTCCACCTGATTGTGTTCGCGGAACACCCCGGTACAGTGGTAACTCCATGGAGGCGCCTCCATGAAAATGAATAGATTGTATGCTGCTGATTGCTCCGATTGTCGTTTTAGAAATTGTTCCCGTGTTTAACTGCATTGTTTCACCTGCAGTTCCTGAATGCTTAGTACATTGCCTTCAATTCAACAGTCAATTAAGTAAAGTGCAAATAATTTTGTTATCTGATGCCGTTTATATAAACTCAGCGTTGTGATGATTAATTTTATTCGCAATAAAAGGCAATAATTTGCCGTTCTTTGAGCAAGCTGCTCCAATGAGTTTCGAAAGTATAGATCATTCAAAGTAACAGATTTCTGATGAAAACTACATTGTCAAAGTACAAATGAATGCACTCCAAAATACCATCGCGTCTTAGTGTACAAACAGTGTGCAAATGGAAATTTCCCCCCTTTTTACGCTCATTCTCTCTCACTGAAACTGAACGTGCCACAACCTCCCGCACGCAATCGCAAAAAAACGTAATGTTCCACTTCCGAGGTCAGATGCCGTGGAGCGCGTTGACAGCCAGACAGACAGGGCCTCTCGCGTACCCGGTGTCTCCATTGATCACCTCGCGTAATCCTCACGATCCTCACCAACCCATACGGTGCACGCACTAATGAGGCAGACTGCAACCGCTGGCGGTGTCTGTGTGGCTACAGAGATATCGCGACGAGATTAAGGCTGCGGCCGCACTGCTCTCGAACCCTCGCATTGTTATTGCGCTCATATTTCAGGATAGTTACCTCCGACCATCGCCTGCACGCGTGTATGTGTGCGAAACTGAAATGGAGAAAAAGCGATCTTTGAGCGAAATCGAAATCGAGCTGCAGCGAGGGCGTAGCACGGAGCACGGAGCACGACAGGGTACGGAGTGCGACAATCAATTGCGCCGGTTCGCGGGAGTTGCTCGGCAAGGACTGAAATGTCCTAATAAGCCGCTCAGGGACATGTAAATAACACCTCGGCGCCCTTGCGCGATTTATGCCTTTCGCTTGATCCGCGTCGCGGAACCAGCGGCCGAATGGTGGTCTTGGATCCATCCGCACCTCGTCACGCCAGTTCCAGCGCGGTACGCGGTGACGTGATTTACTTGCCGCGAAACCAACGATCGTCGCGCGGTAATAGCGCTCGGTGCGATAAGAGAACAACCTACGCCAACCGAAAGTTGCTCTGCTAAGTACGGCCACGAGTGCTGCTGCTGCTGCTGCTGACGAGGTCCCGAGGATCGAAGTGTTTGGAGCAACGAGCGAACAACGCACTCGTGCGCCCGCGAATGGTCACTTATATGGCCATCTGGCTGGCATTGCGAAGCCATACTGATCCGTGTTTCTTGCTGCTCATTACTGCCTGCGACCGTGGCCCGGGGTACTTAATGGAAAGTAAATCCACCGAAAGCTGTGCGAGACGTTCAGAAGCGGAAGCAACCCACGATCGGTCAAGGTGCAGAGCAGCTGTCGTGCGTCGAGTCCAGGATGACACGTCCGGATGGCGACAACGGGGTTAAGTTAGTCGATTAACAAATAATCTACATTAATAACAATGGAATTCTGGAAGCCATGGCCAAGGGGTCACAGCAGACGCAGCGCGATCCCGTTAAAGAGCTGAACTACTCGATCCAGGACTCGACAAACGCGACTGATCACAGAGAACACCTCGAGAATATCATACGCGTATGTGTTGGTGTCATCGTGCTAAATAAAGGTGTAATTTATGCCTTCATTCTTCGCTTCTCGCACAACTGGCCGTAGGATCGTCTGCGTAGAGGCGTGAGCACGGTTCCGGTGCATCCTTTCCGCGGTTCCGCGGATCCAGCCAATGGTTCCGGCTGTCCCGGCTGGAGGAAGAACCTCCATAGAATGAGGTGAGTGAGCGCTGAATTTATGACGGGATTGGGAAAGGGCGGCGGGCGGGATGTAAAATGCGTTTTGATTATGATTTGAATGGGTGCTAAATTTATATTTCTGTTTTTACGGCCCATCGTTAGTTAGTGTTTAATTCAATTACCATTCCACTGGGACTGTGCCGAGCTGTCCCGGCTGTTGCTTAAAGACGGGCCTTTAACCTCCATCGCCGCTGCGGACCATCGCACGCTCGCAGGTTAAGGATGTCGCAACGGATCGTCGGCTCGGTGGCTTCTAGTATCGCCTTGGACGCCATGGACGCTACGGACTCCCGTAAGAATGCGCGATCGTCGCGCTCGCTGGCGATGATCAACTGATCTGCCTAGGCATCGGACCGGTCCCCCCGTGTTGAAGTGTTTTGTGCGAATTTGATGTGTCGACCTCCTGCGACCTAGGAGAAAGAAGAAGAAGAGAGAGAGAGAGAGCGCGATACGGAGGACCCTCCACGGTGTCGCCCGGTTAATCGGGTGAATGATGAGGGAATTTGTATTTATTAACGCCGGACAGCACTGGCACTGGCACTGGCACCGTGGATCGCAGCTCCGGATGACAAACGCTTCGCTGCCAAGGTGTGCGGACGGCGTCATGGATGGAGAGTCTAGGATTTACGGTAAACTTCGGGGTTTGTTTCGGATTTCAGTGACCGGGGGGCCGAGGAGCGCAAGGAGAGCAGCTCGTTAATAATCGGGACGCGGTGGCAAAAACGTGCGCGGGGAATATGAATCATAATGGTGCGGGGTGTTGCCGTGTCACTGCTGGGGTGTCCCTTGTTGAAAGGTCTGACTAGCTCGATGATACTTATGGTCGATTAATGTGTACGCCAAGGTGTGCGGCCCAACGAGTTCCCGTTTTTGATGGCAGTTGGGTTGATGAGTGTGATTCACGTCAGAACGGATCTACCTACTGGTACCTTCGCGCTAATAGCGTAGTTTATGATGGGTTTTGGAGGGCTCAACTGCGATTGCGAGCTCATTTTATCGTAGAAGGATAAACTGATAAAACAAGATCCCACGCTTGGTAATGCTTTTGCAATAAATGATAAATTAAAGATAGAATGCTTTTGCAATAAATGAAGTTGCTATTTCAAAATAGTTTAGTAATATAAAAAGAAAAGAAAAACCGCACAAATTTTGTTGGAAAATTTACAACAAATCCAGGTTTTTCAATAAAAATAAAGGCCAGCGAGAACATTCAGGATAAACCATTCCATTTCCATTGTTCCATGTTTCACTAGTTTTTTATTATTTTATGGTATTAAAAACAGAATATTACACCTTATTAACAAAAAGATCTGGAAAAACTAATGTAGATTTGATAACTACTTACAAATACAAAACAATGCAACATAATTTATTTTCTATTAAACAAAGATGGTAATTACTAAGCAACCACTTGGAAATCGCTGTAAATAACAGCGAAATGGACTGCAAGCTCGTATCAGCACAAAAGATAATAAACCTTAACTGCGAATTCGCTGAAGTACCCTTGATGCAGAGGAAGCACTGGAAGTGTGCGTCTTGAACTTGTAATATTTAATTTTATGTTCTTCCAAGAGCAGACATCATAACGCCTGGGTCGCAATATATGTAGATCTGATTGCACATTTCTAAACTGATATTCAGGTGTGTGTTTATGTATTGTTTTTATTATCATTCGTTACAATTATTGAAGCTCATAGATTCATAGCTTATCAAGAACACCCGCCATACCTATTTTTAATATTCTAGTCACCCTTCTGAATGATCTTGTGATCTAGTAAAATGATCATGGGCACTTTTCCTTTACAATGAGCATTAGAAAATGATTTAAAGTTGTTGTACACTTTTACAAAACACTTTCTTCTACTAATTTCATTCCCAATATTCGCAAGCGCCAGTTTTTTAATATTAATGTAACTGAATCACTTTTGTTTGCTCGCCCACATTGGACCATTGGAATGCTGCCTAACAATCCTCCACGAAACAGCATCATTTAAAATCGCCAACCCTTACTCAGAGATACCCGGATCGGTTTCGCGGAACGGAAAGTGAAGCTCCATGAAATCAAGACTCGCCATCCATCCATCCATCTATTCCACGGTTCGTTTGCCCATCATCACGTAATCATCATCCCGTGTGGCCCCGCAGGCAAAGGCAAAATCGGTAACGCCACTACGAAGAAGGTCAACCCCGAGTCCCCGAGAAAGCGATCACGCTCTCAGCCCCTCGGCTTAAACCTCGGAGAGGCGAGGCCGGGATGAAATAATTTAGCGATCAAAACGCAAAACCCTCCGTTCGTAGTTACGCCGCTCCGGTGAAAGAATCATTGTCATCCGTCAACGTCTCTCTCTCTTAGCGAGGCCGATGATGGGTGAAGCATCTTTTGTGTACGACTACGGGGCGAGACGGCTCGTTAGGATGGGTTCGCGATGGCTCGACTTTCGATTTTCCGTCCGCTCCTGAACGTGAACTGCGCGTGGGCCAGTGTCGGTGCGGTCTGGAAATGGGGGAAATGGAAGCAATCCTTCGCAGAATCACGATACGGTCAACTTTCACCTTCGACCGTTAGGTAGTCGAGAAGGAAGAGAACGACTACAGAGTGTTTGTCTTCTGCTTTTTATCCGCAAATTCCTCAGTGATGATCGCGTGATGTGGCGCCTCGTACATCGTCCGATCGTCGTCACCAGGGTCAGGTCCAAGTCCAGGTTAATATGCGGTTAAATGGAGGTTTGAAGTAATCTGCGGATCGATCTTAAAGTTCCGATGCAGTTCCGGTTGCACCAACTCCCACCTTCTGCCACGAAGTAGGCAACGATCGTACCCGGAAAAGGACGGGACATTATCCCTCGCTGCTTGACCGCTGTCCGCCACCGTATCGTTGTGAGTTTTCCTTGATTCCTACTCCCGCGATGACGGCGTTTTTTCCTTTCCATTACCAACGGGACCGTCTGGTAAGCGGCACAACTTTCGCTTTCAATCTACCAACCGATTCAAGATGATCGACATTAATGCCGTTATGGTGGCGTACTGAGCGAACCTTCTATTGACCGGCTCCCGGACACTCGCTGGCAGCGTCCGCGGGCTAGCTGTCATCATATTTCACGGCACAAACCGTCCCTCGGCCAGCTGACGGTTGCCCGGAGTCAGTAGTTAGGGTAGAAGAGCGGGTTCGCCACATCGATGACAGCGTCCCGGATGACGAGGGAGATAACGAGCCGTGCTCGATGAAAGGAAGTCAGCCAGCCAGCTAGAGAGCCGGGGAGTATAGTGGAGCTTCGATTGAAAAGTTTGAATATCGGCCCGGCCTGTCAGTGCGTGCGTGTTGCATAATTTAAGTTTCAGAGCTTCAGAGCGACTCCTTTACCACCGACCAGCGACTGATCGACCGAGAAGATCCTCTCCAAGCGAAAAGATCATCGCCGGCGTTTCACTTTCGCGAGCTCGAGCAAAAAGCACCAAAGTCGATGAGAGTAGGAGTGAAAGCTGCTTAGTGGACCGACTGAACGGTCCGGGAACGGTATGATTGACAGGACAGCACCACGGCAGCACCAAGGCAGCACCGTTCGTATGGAGCGCTAGAGATCATCCGGCAGCAGATATGACATTTACGCGCGCACCGCTCCGGAGCTCAGCTTCTGAGGAGCGGTTAGTTGCGCTAGCTACCAGCGGCCAGGCCAATGACCTTTCCTGCACAGGAGATGAGCGTGTGCGTGACGGGCGTCCAAAGCTCACCATCGCCGTCGTCTTTGCTCTGGATAAATAAGCGTCGCGATCTCGCGATCTAGGCCGCGATCGCGAGCCACGTCTCAATGACAGCCGCTGCTATCGGCTTCCGTGTGAGCTGTGTACGTGTGTATGTGTGCATATGTGTGCGCCGCAACGGATTCTGAGGCCACGCTCTGTGGCAGATTAGTTCTGCCGAGCGATCCTGGGGCGAGCGATCAGTCGTAAATCAAATCTTTTAAATGTTATTATCGTAAATTAGACTTAAACGTGGCGCGAGGGGCGTTCTTTTTTTTGTTTCGGAGGCCACCGCGTATCTGCATTCCAGGCCAGCAGCCAGCAGCAGCAGCTTATCAGCAGGTTTTTCGTTTCGAGAGGAGCGGCCACAGCGGTCGAGTGTTTAATATGATTCCTTCCTTTGGCTGACACCGAGCAGCAGCAACACTCGCCGCCAAGCGAGACGAATCGCCGTATCGCGTATGTCGCGGTGCGCCCTGGCCACCCTCCAATCCGCCTTATGACGGAGGCCTCCCGCTGAGTTTCCCATCCACAGCTGGCTGGCTGGCTGGCTGGCTGGCTGGCTAGTGGGAGGCCTAGCGACCGAGGACAACGGCTGGCCATGAATAAAACAAATAGCAAGCCAGCCAGTCAGCCAGTCAGCCAGCCAGTTCGGTTTCGGTGTGTCTGGCCAACCGACAGAGAAACAAAGAGAGAGAGAGAGAGAGAGAGAGAGAGCAAGAGAGAAGGAGAGAGTCCAAAGCGGGGTGGGCAAATCTTTTCCGCGCGATCTTTCCGCGATCCCGCAAAATCGTCAGAAGCCCGGTGGACGCAGGGACATCAAAGCGGAGCTTCCGAAACGGTGATACGGCACCAACCAACCAACCAACCGAACTGAGCCGAGTCTGGTTTGTCGTGAGCCGCTTTCGATTCCGGTGGCTGACACTGAAGCTGACGCGCGCGCTTTCGGCTATGAAATATGACGTCCTGGGCCCCTTGGCTGACCTACTACTACTACTCCGTGGCGGCCACCGGCACGGCCGTGGTGTTTTGGAAATACATTTTTGGCGATGGCCATGGTGAGGACGATCCGTACTTCTGGTCTTCTCAGTCTGCGGTTGCTTGTCGCAAAACGTGACTGGCTGTCCGGTGATATCGCGAAGCCAGGCGATCGAGCGCGCGCGTGAGCGGATTCTCTAAGAAGCTTCGAGGAGGAGGAGGGCGTGTGTTTGATTTATGTCCCGAGATGCAACTCATTTTCGGACGCTCCTCTCGGACGGCCAGTCCCTGGGACTCTCTCCGTTGGCGGGGATCCTCATTACTCCCCCTTTGGGCGAAACGGTGTTTGTGCCACGCCTCGCACACGGTAGGCTGGCGGTCGGAAAAGAAGGGTGTCAGACGTTGCGTTTGCGGACCGTTTTTACGAGCTTCTCGCTCGAATGCAGCGTGCATCGCGAGAGTTATTATCCTTTAAGTGGCCATCGCCAGCCAGCCAGCCAGCCCGCCCGCGCGCACGTGCGTGCGAGCGTGTGTGTCTTACCGGTTTACGATTGTTTGAACAGATACATTAATGTGCCAATTAATCTTCTTTTTTATGCGCTTCGACATTGCGGTTTTATTTGGTAGCGGGCGTGGTGGCGAGCGGGAGGAGAATGCTGACATAATGTTTTGATTTGTTGCGATGCAGAAATGCTAATGCATTCGTTCGGGCAGCTTACAGGGAATCGGGTTGCCGGTTTCGTATGTGGCTTAGAATTTTGGAATGTTTGTTAGGATAAATAAACTGCGTGGCCTTTAAGAATGGCTCATAATGTTTAGAACTCCACGCTTTTTGTAAATCTTCTATTTTAAAAGAATTATTCGAAGGATTATTTGAGGAACAAATCGAAAGCAGTTTAATATTTGTGGAGGAATCGCATGGTCTGAAAGCAATAATGATCACCCCTAAAAGAACTTCCAATAATCTCCTGAGACTCTTTAATGGACCGAAAAGAATGCTCGACATGTGTTGTGGCTCATTCTATATCGATTTAACATTGCCTATGAAGATGCTTTTTGATTTCCCATTTTCTTCAAATTCAAATTACAATTATCATTCAGCCCTTGCTCACACTGCTCCAGGCGAGGTGTATTAAAGCCATACATTAACAAGCAATTTGGTATGACACTTATGTTCGTCAATCTGTCTAGCTTGCTCGATGATACCGACTGCAAAAATGGTAGAATTATTGTCAGCACACGTCACAAGAAGATCGATTGTTCGCTACTCTGACTGACAATTAATTAATAATCAATCGATCCTCCCTTATTCCTCTTGGAGCGTCCAGGTGACACCCCTTTCGAAGATAAGATAGAGCTAGTTGGATTAGAATTGTAACTGTGAAAAATGCAAGTTGGCATTGATGGCGATTTATGGTTGTGTCAATTTCATAATCTCTATGATTGAATGTAGATCAACTCACAAGAACATGATTATATCAATCTAGTCAACTAGTCCCATACCAACTAATGGATTGTTTGACGCTAGTTAATCGTTGGATAGACAAAGTTTGACTACACATTAAGATTAACCATGCGATTAAGCATGGCCTGTTAGTTACCAAAAGCCTCAACAGTCGATCAATGGATTAAATAGTCAATAGGCAATTAAATGCAAATTTGCGATTGATTTCATTTCAATTTTCTAATAAGCTCCCACTCGTGGTGATCGTGCCAGAACATCCATACATCTCCGCGATGTTAGGCCACGAATTCCAAGAACCACACAATCACACCGCATTGCAATGCCAATCTGCGGAATGTGCGGACCCAACAATCGGACCGATTGAGTGCGGACATTCGCTAGACAGGCTTCGGCCATGCTTCCATGCTTAAACAGCAAAACATCGAGCTGATTTGGCTTAACGAGAGATGCTGATTGCTCGCAACCGATTCGCAGATTTGGAGATTCGTAGCGAAGCGTAGAGCTCAGCAGCAGGGCCAAGGGAACCTCGACAGCGATAGCGCAATAAAAAGGGCAAACAGACGAAGAAGAGGACAAGGAAATAGGAGTCTAACAAAAAGGAGGAGAAGAAAAATGTATACAGTCCGATCATCGATCGCGATCTCGCGATCACGCAGCTCTCTAGGCTTTCGGCGCTGTTGCTGCTGCTGCTTCTTCTCCGATCTCCCCGCAGCACTCCACGTGCGATGCGATGCCACGAGATCTCGACGCGATGACGAACCTGAGCTTTGAGCCATTGGCAAATGGTCAATAAAATAGTTTACTTCCTTCGTACCGAAATCGAACCGAAAAAGCGTCCAGATTTGGAGCCCGCGTCCGAAAACGAGTTCAAACCCCCGGCCATCAGACCAGAGCGAGGGGGAAAAGGGGACTCACCCATGGGTGTGTGCGGGCGCGCGCGCGCGAGATGATACGCTCGGCGCTGTCAAGCGTTTCATTGTAATCAGTTGATTTAATGGGCAACTTGATGTGGCCGTTTGCTGTGTGGCGTTGTGGTGCCTCTTGAGCCTGAGCAGCTCCGTGGCCTCGTGTTTCCCAGGCCCCAGTGCCAGGTGAGAGAGCCCGCTTCGTTCCTTCCAGCCCCCCTTTTGCAGCGAAACCGGTACTAATCCTACGCCAGAAACAGATTGATTGCCATCAAAAATACGACACATCAAGATTTGTGTTTCGATTCTTCTTGGCTGCCATCCGCCATCTTCTACTCCGCGATCCTCCCGCCCCCCGAGAGAACTCGTCATCATCATCATCGTCGTCGCAGTCGTCATCTTTGGCTGTGTCATTCGCTTTGCTTGTTTGGAGTGGACCGCGGCACCGCAGCGTTATGCTTTATCTATTTGGCTTGTTTTCATTCTGTTCTCTACTCACCATCGTTGGTGCGGGTTTTTGTTTGGTTCCAGTGCTGGTGTATACACCCGCACCAGCAGCTCGAGCCCGAAATTCGAATTCCGGATCGTGTGACGCCTGGCGGTGGCGGCAAAAGTACAAACGACGCTTCTATCCGTTTTGTATCTGGCTTGTTCACAGGAGATTTAATCGGTTCTGTTCCGCAGATGTTTAGCGCGGCCGCCGTTGCGGCCTCTGACGTGACGACGTGGAGCGGAGAAAGGGAACAATCCGGGAACACATTGGACACCCGATTCCCGGTCCCGGATTTTGGGGACCCGAAGAAGATTTTTTCTCGAGGGAGAGACGAGTTTACGAGTTGTTTCGAGCTGCGCTGCGGCCGTTTGATTGAGTTGCTGCTTGAGTCCAGGCACCTGCCGTTGGCAAGGATATCTGGTACAGTTTTCTGGGGGAGTCCCCCCCCCCCCCCTGCCGTTCGTCGCTCGTAAGCGCTCAATTCGCGATTGACAGACGTGCTGGGACTCGGCGTGGTTGTGGCGTTTGTTCGCCTGAGGCCACAGGAAGTGGCCAACACAAAAAGTCCACAGAGACCTTGAGGGCGTGATTCTTCCAAACGACAAAACAACAACATGTCACCGTCGCTTCCTGGACACGCTGGATTTATGATGTCGACTTGTCGTGTCTCACTTACTCGCCTTTCGTCTCCTTGACTATCGACACGGTTGGCTGCTGATCCGCCAGGATGGAGCCCATAATTATGTTCCGATCGAACGGATTCGATCTGCGCTCCCTGGTGTGTCTGGGAGTGAGGATTATCGCCGGGGCGTGCCTGGAAGCTGGCGGTGGCGAGCGGTTGCATAATTTACAGCTTCCCATAACAATTTCCTCCTTCCCGAAAAAAAACACCAACGTCCACTGCACCGAGAGACCGATCGTTCCCCGGATTTTGCGGTGAGTTTCGCGACTCTCCACGGCGTCACCTGCAACCGACCGACCGGGAGATTGATGGACCCGGTCGATTCGTGAGGGTGTAGAATGACGCCGAGGACCAGCATTCCGGGACCGGACCGACGTCTGGGACACTATCCGGACGTAGGATCAACGCCCTGGAGCAATCTCCCGGAACGCTGCTTTGTTCGCTGCGCGTACGCATTCTCTGTTGTTGTTCGCTTGAGGGGCACAGCGGCGTCTGATATCTGATATCCGCGTTGCGTTGCGCTCGTTGCGTCGCCTGCACTGGTGCACGCTGGCTACCGTCGTTCGCGAAACGACCAACCATCCATTTCCATCCATCAAGGAGCCGGTGCCGGAGTGTCGGTCGCGGTCGTGGTCGCAAAATGTTCCGGTTTCTCGTAGCAGATAGCGATCGGTGCAGTCCTAATGAAGCGGGACAAGGGGCTCTGGCCACGCTCTGCACTGCTCCAGCAGTGAGCGAAATGTAAAATAGGATCCTCGGGCCCTCTTCTGCGGCCGTTGGCTTCCTTGATCGATGGCCATTCGATGGACTGGGTGAGCTGGAGGTTGATGGAAGGACCTCCCTTCCCCCCAAAAACAGCGGTGGTCGTCGCACTGCTGCTCAGTTACCATACTGTCCCTCGAGGCTACTCGAATGGGGACCGGATGTGTTGCACTCCGTTGCGCTGCGCTGCTCGTAATGCCATCGCTAGAACCCGGGGGCCCCTTTCTTGATGCAACAAATTATAACGTTTAACGCATCCCTTTCCCTCCTTCGTTCCTGTTCCGCTTGCGGCATTTCATCAAAAATGTTTTTTGACATTAAAAAAATTCGTGGCGACCATTTTTCCGTTCACCACGTTGGATGGGATGTTCGATTTTGATCTCGAACCATATTATGGCATAAATTCGGTCCCGCGCGTGGAGTGCGTTGACCTCCATCCTACAAAAAAAAAATAAACGTTCAAGTGCGTCGATCGTTTCCAAAATGGACGTATCTATTGGGAGTGATCTATCATCATCCGTGGTATGGGTATGCGTATTTTGCTTTGAGGGAACATTATGGTACCGTCAGATAAGCAACTGGTCCTCGCAACAACATCAGGTGCTTCGATGGGGCCATGTTTTGCAAATGGGTCTTCCCTCGCTGGAGGATATACCGCAGATTATGGTCATCGGCAGTGGACAAATTGATCGGCGTATGCTTGGCCGTTTGCAGAAACCAATGTCGTTTAGAAGATACGAAACGTTGTTCAAGGTGCAGTTTATCGGTGATAACAGTTGCGGATCGAGGTAAAGGACAACGTTGGCTTCAATTTTGTGCAATCATGCTATGTAGGGACAGGTGTTTTCTTGATAAAAGATGTACGATTAAAGCAATTTTCATAAAGGGACATTACCTCAAAACATGTTTGGATCCCAGGGATTTCGTCTTGATTGTGATGCTTGCAGTCGTTGGCAACAAGCGATACATGAAATTGGCCAAGGTGTGGCTACATTCTTAACCGTAGGTCCATATCTCTAAAATATTATCCTCAGTAATTGCACGGTGGAGCAGCACTTCATGCTTAAAAATGGTTCCAAAGAAATGCACCAGAATGTTATGATGATTTTATCATTTTGGGCATATTTTTCGCTTGTTTCTCTATCTTATACTTTACTCTGAGTTAATACCTGTACTTTCATCCATCATTTTGAACGTTTGTGAGCTTTTCCGATGAAACTGTCCCAAGTAGCACTTCAAACAGACCGAAACCATTCGCAAACGTGAATTTAACTTTTGAATTCTTAATTGTAGAATCCTTTACTTACAGAATTCAATTGAACGTTTAATTTGAACAATTGAATTCATTAACAAATTTGCTACAATAAGATTACTTTAGATTTGCTACAATGAAGAAATTTGTTACAATGAGATTATTATTATTGGAGGATAAGATAAGAAACTGACGCAGTTCATTAACAACTAATTACTACTTAATTATTACGATATTGATGATTGCATTATTTTGTTGTCCATGTTAATATTTTAAGCGAAAAGATATGCTTTATCGAAAGAATAAGAAGTTGCTTTTGACAACACGTTTACTTATTTACGCTAAGCAAACATGAACAAAATGATTTTAAGTCAAAACTAGTTTGCAATATTGTTTCACTGGGACTAACAGAACAGCACAAGTAGCCCTTCTAAACAAATAAATCACCTTTATAATGAATAGTTCGAGAAAGAGTGATTATGAGCCTCGATAATGGCGACATGAACATTACAAGGTGGAGTATCATAATCAAGTCATAGCCACTAAGACAACAATATACCAAATGCCTAAAAGTAACTTCTCAATACTTGGTTGCTCATGAAAAACACGCAATCGCAAACCACTTGTTCGCCAGATCAACGCCCAGGATCGAGCAACACCACCATTTATCACCATCATCCCCGAGCAAATGTTACTTAAGTTGTACTTCCACGCGATACCGATCAGGCCGATGGCAGATGATCAACATCAGATGGTCACGTTAAACAATCACCAACAAACAAACGAAAAAAAAAACACCAAAAGCAAGACCGACGAGCTTTTGGTGCGGCCCGTGGAGGAAGCAGAAGAGTGCAACCGAAAATTCCGCCCAAAAATCCTCGTCGCGCTGCGTGATTTATGGATGCAATTTATAAACGACGACGGACACGGAGACACACGTTGCATGCATGTGCGCCCCGTTCAAAGGACACCGTGACAGGCTGTCGTTCCCTTCGTGGCACAATGTCTTCAAGGCGGTCAGCTGGTCGTTCGATTATATAATATTCACCCAAAAAAAAAAACGTCCGATGCATCGGTCGGGTCCACCCGCGATCGAGACCCATTCATCTCGATTTTTCTCCCTTTTTCCCCGGTTCTTCGTATCGTTCGATTGATTTCTTCGTTTTCCCCCGCCATCACCTGCGCCGGGGGGTTCTACCGCACAGGGGAGGTTCATCGCTTGCCACCGATCCGGCATTGAAGTCTTTTGTAACGGTGCTCGATTGAGAGCCGGCTTGCAGCGGCAATCAATCTGGTGGCAGATGTGCTTGCGGCGACTGATGGTGGTGGTGAAGGAGGCAAAGTATCTGGAACGATGGCGGCGTCCCCTGGCCAGCACACGGTGTGGTCCCGGGCCAATCGATCGGTGACAGATAAATTCGATCGCCGGGTGGCAAAGTGACAAACCGGCGCGTAATCGTTTTATCAAGATTTTACGCTGCCTCCCGGCTCGGCTTCGTGGTGGTGGTGGTGGTGGTGCCGTTTTTGGGGTGATAAAGCGATTCCCATTTAGGAACGGTTCTCGATCATATCGTAATCAGATTTGTGCGTCTCGGTTGCGGTCGATCGGTGAAGTCTACGCCACACATACGCCATGGTGCGTCGTTTCGTTTCGTTGCGTCGTTGTGTCCTCGCGAGGGCGCTCGCGTAAGCTGGGAAAATATTTGTCCCCCCCCCGTCACAAGTCCAACCCAGTGGTACGATCGGTCGGCACATGCCCACCATTAGTTAGTCGCGAGACGGCGATGCCGCGATTGGAATGTTCTGTGCGCGCGCGCGCGCGCCCGCGTAGCGGCTCCATCCGGAACCCGTTTTGTGGACAGAGAGACAGCGAGCTAAACAGCGTAGTGCGGCTGTCGGATTTCGGATTCTCGTTTGTTTTAGTGGCAGCATGGGTTTTTGCCGCAAACCAGCGCTTCTCACCCCCTTGTTTGGTCGCCCAGCCCGATGGCGATCGAGGATGTAGATAAGAATTAATTCCTTTATAATTGTTGCAATGGATCTTCAGCGCGGGATTTTTGGTTTTTTTTTCATTGGATTGTGGTTGGGTTTTGGGGTTTTAACATTTTGATCGTAATCGAATCGCGATGCGCGCTTAAGGCAGACGAATTAATCCCAAAAGTCGAGACCTGGCCAACCTCTCGACATTCGTACATTTATCATAGCTATCAGCAGCGAAGGATCTGTGCACCGGAGTGTGACCACTTAGTGTGTGCATCTCTGCGTGTGCGAGTGTGCGCATGTCTTATTTATGTGTCAGCCTGGGTGTTGGGATGAATCGATCAGTTTGTCTCGCACAACGGCGCTCGATCTGCACCTGAAGCTTCCCATATACGATAAGGATTAGTCATCATACCACAAGCTCTGCTTTGTACATCCTCGTCACGTCATACCGTCATACGGTGTTTAAGTGGTATTTTCTACGCCAAACGGAGCCATGTTAAGCCATTCTAAGTGTTTTATTTCGTTTATTAGCCATCTGTTAAACATAAACGGTGGGTGTTGGAAATGTTATTCCAACGTAATGAAAATGAAAATTAGACACAATTTGTTGGTTGATACTGGTTTCGCTCGAAACCACAAATTTAGTGTCTTCTTTACTTTTCGATCTACAATTTTGCACAGGACGCCGTATCAGTCGCGCGCGCTGTTTTTATCCTGTTTTTTGGCCTTTCGGCTCTCTCTCTTCGCTCGCGATTCTCTCTTCCCTAACGGTTGTAACGCCTCTACAGCGTAACGCCTATAGCTTTTTGCCTCGCGGGTTCCTACGCTTTATGGCATTTTTGACATTTCCACCTCCCAGTGATGTCCTTCTAACACCACGATCTTTTTGCGTAGGAGCCACTGTGAGTTCTGCTATCTATCTCACTTATTCCTACATCTCTACTGGTTCTACTACCTTCTTCTATTCCTGCTTTTGTTGTTTACTTAACTACCGCGTGGCCGTATGTCGAGTTTCGTGACCGGCCTATCGTATTTCTTTTCTTCGCGGTTTGTACGCGCGCGCGTAGTACCTGTCCGTCACTATCTTTCTTCGGTCACTTCGGTTACTCGGCGCTACTCGCCGCGCGGGAACGTGTGATCAACGACGATCACGATTTCGCCTAATTCTAGTGGATTCACCGATTCGAACCACTTCGTTCGTTTTGCTAGTGTAGGTAAGTATACACGCACCCACATCGCCCAGGACTGTTTTGCGTAATTTTGTGCTGCTTTCCAGGATGACTGCACAGCGGCTTCCGCATCATCGGATATCGCTGGCGGCGTGCTCCCGTTAGAGCTGCCAAGGACGATACGATTCAGGGTTATGGTGGAGCTGTCCTCGACATCCAGTAGCAGGTAAATCAACGTCCTGAAAGTAACCATAAGAAATTGAATCATTTTTAAGAGGATGTGCATTACAACAGCCAGTGAACATTTGGCGAGGCGTATGAACACATCGCTGCAGTTGCCAAGGAACGTTGCGATCGGCGAATTACAGCTCCACATCACATTGGGTCTGCCGCTAAACTCTCGTGCAGTGCCAGTACGCTTCACACTGCGATCGCTGCCTATCTTCGTCGCGCACTTCCTTAAGCCGGGCCAAGTTTGATCTTCTCCGGACGAGTAACGGCGTTGATCATCGGGCGGTTTGGTGGTGGCGTCAGTTAGGCAGGAATCATCGCGAATGCTGCGGATCGTCGGTGGTGTCGTCGCTGCCGGGAGTACTCCATCTGGCGCTGGCATCCGGGTTGGTTCTTCACGGTCGCGCAATGACTGAATAATCGTGAGTTCACTTTCGCGGTCACTTTCGCGTTCCTCATTCGAAGCACTGTTCACTCTTTTCAGTGCCGGTGCGCTACGATCTTTCACATAAGAACTCAGAACGGCTGGAGATGACGGACTGGACGAATTGGACATGCTTGACGAGCTGGACGATGATATCGAAGAGATGCTGCTGCTGCTAATCGACAATGATGTATCGGAACTGCTGCTCAAGGTGTGCGCCCGTTGGCGTTTGTTGTCATCGTCCATCAGCATTTGGCTAGGTGATTCCATACATTTGGAACACTCGTCGGCCAGGTTACCGTTGGACACGGCATCATTTCCTTCCGACTCGACTGTTCCTGCGTTTGCCTCGTATGTGGGCTGGCTTTCGGTGAGCAAGGATAGGCCGCGGAGTGGGCCGTGTATCGTCCAACCCAGCCGTGATCTCACCGCAATTGGCTCACCTATTTGTCCTTCCCTGTGTTCCAGGCCGTTGATCAGATGGCAGTGATCGGCACCGATCAATAACCGAGGAACTGCTTTGCGGTAGGACGTGGCTGGTAGGCCCTTTAAGTGCTGGAAGTGCCGTCCCATGCTGCGAACGCACATCGTTTGTGTTGGGAGCGACAGTTTCTTGATGGTGTGGACTTTTGTGAGCCTGTAAGCATTCGACGAGTCAGCCGCTCCAACCAACACGCAATCAATCTGTAATGAGTCTGATTCTTCTCGCGTGGTGTCACCCGTCCAGCTCAGACATATGGGACGCGGCGTGCCTTCGAGTTCCAGCTCATTGAGCAGGTCGTGGTCCAAGAAGGTACGGGTCGACCCTTCGTCCATCAGCGCGACGGTCTGGATGGAGCGGTTTTTTCCGTACAGCGTAATCGGCGCATACCTAAGCAGCGCGTCGCCGTCATTGCGTGTGTAGTGTAACGCTAGGCAGCTCCTAGATTGTGTGGTGCCGTGTTCCGTCGTGTTGTGGAAGCTGCTTGGTGTGGGTGGTCGCTGGAGGTCGGCGTCGTTACGTTGTCGAGTGATCTGTGTGTTTTCGCGATCTCGCTCGTGCTCGGGTGTGTGATTTGTGCGCGTGTGCTCGTTGGAGTGATAATGGTCATGGAGCAATCGATGGTGTTTCTTCGCGCATCCCTTCACGCCGCAGCCATTGTTTCGGCAGTTCCCACGGTGCAGCCGGAGGCAGTTACGGCAGAGATCGCCGTCTTTCACGATTTGGTGTCGCATCGCTGGATCCATGTCGCTGAAGCGCCGGCACTCATTCAGTGATGAACATCCCTCATCACATGCTAGGCAGTGCCGTTTTGATACTCCATGCGTGCCTACGCATATCTTTTTCGGTGAGGACTGCCTTGTCGTCTCCTTCTGTCGTTGGGCCTCATTTGTCTGACGACTCGGAAGCGAAGGGGAAATCTCGCCACTCACGGCATCGGCCAACTCGCTGATCCACTCTCCGAACTTCAGGAGAGTCACTGGCGCCATGTTTTGTTTTCGCAGCGCCCAATCTAGCCGCATTGTCGCTGGCAGCTTACCGGTGAGCTCCTTTAGCAGCGTAACATTGCACTCGTACTCTTTAAGGCCGGTTATGCGTATGGTGGCGCAAAGATTTCGCACCGCCGATCCGTATTCAACGATTGTTTCGAGGCGCTCCGCTCGAGGTGGTGGTAGACTTCGGATTTTTTCCACCATGGCATCGACGATCAGGTCCGGCCTTCCGAAGCGAATGCGGAGCGTTCGCAGCGTCTCCTGAAGGCCGCCTGGTAGCAGCAGCAAGTGCTCTACCGCATCGTATGCTGGTCCTCGCAGTGCATCCGCCAGCCGAATTAAATTTTCCTCCTCCGAATATCCACAGAGGGTCGTGGATGCTTCGAATCTCGCGATGAACATCGGCCATTGTCGCGCGTCGCCGTTAAACTTCGGGATATTCTCCTTGCGCGTTAGTTCTCTCGCCGATCTTTGTGCTTGGGTGAGCCACATAGTGCCCGATGCACTCTGGCACGGCAGCGCTGTCTGTGATAGTGGCTGCCTAGCGTAACCAAATCCATCATCCTCCGTCGCGGCACCGAATGCACCATAACTCGTGCCCATACCGTTTCTCTGGTCCAGCGGCTCACGCCACCGGGTGTAGTCGGGATGCTGGTGGCCGGTAAAGTCAGTTGTGCGTGCCGTTTCCTGCCTCGATGGCCCTGCTTCTACCGTTGGTTGGGTGGCCCGGGCAGCATTGTCCAATGCGTGCCGGGCGGATTGTAGCGGGTGGATCGCCGACGAACTGGCTCCCATCCGCCATTCTGGTGGCGTTCTCTCGTCGCCATGGTTACGCGTTCGCGCGTCGCCATGGTTGCACGGGAGCGTCGGCCTCTCCTCAGGGTCAACGTTCTCGGGTAGAGACGCGCTTCGTCCATTTCTAGTTGTACCGAACGCGCCGCTCGGTCCGGGACCGTACGTCGCATCTAACGATTGCATCCACTGGTGTTCTGCCACGGGTTGGTGGTTTACTTGGCTTGCTCGGCCAAGATTTTGGTCGAAGTTTGATGCAAGACGACCATCTTGCCTTGCCGGTTCGATGACCGGGGCGTTCAGCCCGGGTGCCATCGCGGCTGGCCATTCTGGCTCCCTTCCCGCGTGATGGCGATATTCGCTCTCGCGAGGGAGCGTCGACCCTCTTCTAGGGTCCTCCGTGAAGGTAACCTTCCGTTCTTCTTTCATCCTCAACTCGAGCTCCTTGGCTCGGATCTCTAGTTCTCGGCGTTCGAGATCGATTTTGGCCCTCTCGATCGCGAGCCATTGTGCCTCTAGCGAGACTTCGGCTTGGCCGGCATTTCTCACGCCGACGGGCCGGATCTCGCCTACTGCTTGGCCATTTTGCGCGCCGATAGGCTGGTCCTCGATGCCGACTCCTGCTATCGAACGATTCTCGTCGTTTTCGGTCGCCGTGTCCGTAGACGACGACGACGACGAGTTCACCGACGGTTGTCGCCCTTCCGCTTGTCCTCTTCTTGGCGATGTCACGGCTGCAGCGGGCTCCATCTCCTGACGTCACTCGTGGTGGATTGAGACGAAGTCACCGTCACAATCTCGCGAACAAACACATTTCCGGACACTTCGCGGTTGGTGCGGCACTCTTTCCTGGCTTCACTTACTCAACGTGGAATGTTGTCCACAATCGAAGTAATAAATTTGTGGAAATGTTGGAAATGTTATTCCAACGTAATGAAAATGAAAATTAGACACAATTTGTTGGTTGATACTGGTTTCGCTCGAAACCACAAATTTAGTGTCTTCTTTACTTTTCGATCTACAATTTTGCACAGGACGCCGTATCAGTCGCGCGCGCTGTTTTTATCCTGTTTTTTGGCCTTTCGGCTCTCTCTCTTCGCTCGCGATTCTCTCTTCCCTAACGGTTGTAACGCCTCTACAGCGTAACGCCTATAGCTTTTTGCCTCGCGGGTTCCTACGCTTTATGGCATTTTTGACAGTGGGCATGTTTGCTAATTTAAAACTATAACAAATATTTTCATGATGTACAAAATTTGATTTGAAATTTCGTTCCTACAAACTATGCGATGCCACATTACCACATGCGGCTAACTCACCAGACTTGGCATCAGGTTAACTTTCATTTCCATCGTTTGGACAGGTACTATGACCAAGCAACGCTTCCGGTTTTACGAAAATTTGAAAAATTTAATGAGTGATTGGTTCAATACAACAGATTGTGTGTTTTTTTTCTGGCAAATTGGTTAAAATGTGTTTGTCCATTACTTTGGAGAATAAATGATTCACCGTTTTCTCAGAACAAACGCGTTTTTTTCGCAAAAACTAACGAGGTTTTATATGTACAGAGTGCGCCATCAGGCGGTACCCTTTTTTAAAGTTGAATAACTCTGTCATTTTCAGTCGATTTGGACAAATAGGACAGTTTCTGAAAGTTCAGTCTATGCAATTTTAGTAATGGATCACTTAACGTTAAAAGAGCGTTCTGAAATTGTTACACTTTACATTGAAAATAATCAGTCAATAGTGGAAACTGCGATCGTGCAATGGATGATAAATAAATGGTGGTTTCCTCCTTTGCCGCCTATGACGGTGCTGATCTTTTTTCTGCAGGTCTGTTTGAAAAATAAGGTTTTTGCAAACGAATTGAAGGTTATAAAACATCATAAAGCAAATATTAGAGCTGAAATTGTCAAAATACCTCACTAAATGTTGTCAAATACAATGCAAAATACCCGTAAAAGGGCCGCTTTTTGTATGCCGACTCAAGGTGGTCATTTGATCAATATCATATTTTAAGTATGGCACAAAAAATGGCATAGAATAACCTAAAAAAATCTGGTTTATTTTCTAAAATCGGTTGAAAAATGACAAAGTTATTCAATATTAAAATAGGGCGATGGCGCAACCTGTATACCCTGGTGCAACGGGTAGAGTTGAGAGAAAAGTGCAAACAGTTGTTATTCTTCTTCACAGGGCTTTATTTGAGCTATTTTCAATCATTATTCCATCGATGGAGCAATCTTCAAATGGAAAAATATCAAAAGATGAATAATACTGCTTTCAAAATACCATTTTGTTTTGCTACAAAGTCTTTGCTTTCGAAAGAATGTTACAGTCATACATCTATCACGTTCACCAATGCTCATGCCAGGGTCATACCGCGGCTTAGAATATCGGTGCAGCTTAATTTTCGTGGATGAACCCACTGACACTCACATTGTGACACAAACATGCATAGTCTGATGGATAATCCTAGCGTGTATGGTAGACTTGCAAGTCAATTGTTCGTGCGAACCGATGACGTGACTCACTCGCTTACAATGCAGCTCGCGACACTCGCGATCGCACCTATCAAACCAATCAGCTACAACATAATTCTCTTGTAATACACTCAACTTACTAAAACCCGGGGTCGGGGGAGGTGTACCCCGAGTTTGTACCAATTTCCATTTGTTCCCCTATTTGTTGTCCATCGTCCATCCCTCTAGAAGCGCCCTTGCCACTTGCGCGACTACTCGACTCAACACGACACGTCGACACAGAAAATGATGAATGATCGACAGCGATCGCTGAACGCGCGCTGTAGTACCACCTCCCCGACGTTAACCGGAGGCCGATACCATCTCCTTAAGCGGTCTAGCGGCATTTTCCACGACGCGTTCCCTGTGGCTGTGATGATTGCGCGCGCACCTTGTGCGGACCACCATACCATATCGAATAGATTGTCACCGGGTGGACCGTGCACCGGTGGCTGCCCATTTTAGATATGCCACCGAAGCGGCTCCCTTCCTTTCCCCCCCTTCCTTACACCATCTCAGGGCATCTTCTCGAATGCCTGAGCGACCTGGAGCGAGCAGGAGCGGAACAGCTGGACAGCTGGACACCGCTGGAACGAGCTCGAGCACGTCTTTAAAAACGGGAATAAAGTGCGCGAGTGCGCTTCTTCCTGGAAAACTCCCGTTCGGGTTGTGTGGACCATCACCACCGTGCACGCCTGGGAATGTTGCTGTGAACGCATCGCAACAATTGCCCAACAGGACCAGACAGGGAACAGGTTGGAAACCGGGAGCCCGGGAAATGTTGAAAATTTCATTAGAAGTAATTACAGCCCCGGTTATGAAGCTGGTCCTAGCGGTGGCCATGTGTGTCCGCACCGTGCATGTGTGTTTGGTCGATTGGCGGCAGCCGGAACAGTAATCAGTTAGCCAGCCAGGAACCGCCAGCCTTCTCACACTTGCTGATTACGCTTAGCAATCTTTGACATCTGGTGGTGCTGGTGCGGGGTCTTTTTTCTATTCCCCTTTTTTCCCGCGCATCAGGAATTGACAATTTTCCTCTCCGATTCACAATGGACAGGCCCTTTCTTGGATCCGATCTCCTACTCCGGCGGCGGCACGGGGTGAAGAAGAAGAACAGTTGCAACCGGCCGGTGATCGCCGTTGAGCATCATTATCAGGATCCCCGGACATTCTGCACGCACACTCGCACGCACGCTTAGTGCGGCCTGTCACGGGCTGCTGCGATGACTTCCCAGTTCCCAGTTCGGTCACACAACGGCTACGGACTCGCCAGTCGCCAGTCGTTTGTCGTTTGTTGCAATCGTTGAAATCACTCGCCGCCACCGCCATTGTGTCCGTCCGCCAACCCGGGAGGAGGGGGGGGGGAGGGATCGTTAAATGAAATATAGATATGTAGTTTAATTATAAAATATTTTAACCAATACAGCAAACCGGGACCGATTAAAACCCGTTTCTCGGCCCCGGGACCAGGTGGTGGCGTCGTGGTCTACGCTTCAGATTCTGTGCGGACGTAGCGGACGGAGCTAGGGGCTGTGAAAATGTGTCTTTAATTATTTGCTCTGACAATGAGATGCCCGGTGGATGGCGATCGCGCGCCACACACGCGCACGTACCACTCCAGCTCGATCGCACTCGCTGCTCCAGATCGCGCTCCATCGAAATTCCGACTTTGTGGCGCGGTGGCCGGTGGTCCATTGGCACAACATTGGATAGCGTTCGATCCCTTGAGCCCCTGAGATGACAGGCACAGACTTATTAGCACTCTTTGTGTGCGCAATGTCTGCCAACACAACGATCGGTGTGATGCATATTGATAAGCGTGTTTTGCGCGATGCGTTATCACGAGGCTGGTGTTTTGTTTGGTGTAAAGTGTAATGTCATTTCATTGCAAACATAAAAAAAAACACTGCACTCGCGTCTACTACTGGAAGGTGGTTCTGCGTGGTTCTGCATACTTTCACATACACCCATTGTGCTCTAATTAAATCAACGCACATCCTGGTACCATGCACGTCGATCGATCGCGGTCCATGATTCGAGGTGTTGGAATTTTTCGACTTCGACGAGCCGTACTCGGCTGGTGGGCGCTGGGCAGTGGATCGCTGTGATCGCTCCATATAAATCGCATCCCGCGCGATCGCGTTGGAATGGAAGGCCGCGCGGACTTTCTGGAGCGAAAATCTGACATCTGCGCACCTGTGCCCGGCTAGGGAACTAGTTGACCGAGACAGTTGACAACCTTGCTGCTGTTGCTTCGTTGAATCGACAACAATTCCTCTCTCTCTCTCTCTCTCTCTCTGCTCCATACTCTCTGTGCGCTCTGATGTCTTGTTATGGTTTCACGGCAGGTACCGGAGGGCAAGGCTGGTGGAGCAGCAGAAAAAAATCTTAATTTCCAGACACCCAGAGTCCCCTTTCCAGCGCGTCCAGTGCGCAGTACGGTGTGCATTATTTATAAGAAGCACAATGCAATGCCCCCAATAACATGCATGGCACCTGGTGGGCACATATCTTATGCTTCGAGGTTCGCGGATCGCGTGCACAAGTGAGGGGCATAAGCGGATTGCTGGAACAGAATGCCGCGATCGGCGATGGAGGACATACGATTGCCAATACGTCATTCCTAGTGCTCAAAACGGCTTTTCCGGAATCCGGATCGTGCAGGGCGGGCGAACGTGAGCCCCCTCTCTTTCGCTAGAGTGATGTTGCTGCTTGAGGTTTTCATTTTTTTTGGAATTTATTCCAACATGAAAAATTACCAAACACAAACACACGCGTACAGCAGCCTTCAACTTTGGATCTTCCCGATCTCGATGGCGTGTGATCGAGTGGCGTGTCGGTGTGTTGTCGGTGTGTTGCGTTCTCCACTTTCGTGTTCCTCTGCTCAAAAAGGTGACGCGACGCGAAAAACTCCCAAAATATTCTCCAAAAAAAAACATACACATCAAACGCGCACACCGCGACCAACCGACCAACCGACCGATGGCCCTCTCGGTGCCATTCCAAATCTGCGCTTCGATCATCGACATTCCTAGCGGCGCGCTATGGGCGTACATTCCAGCCAGCCAGCCAGCCAGCCAACAAGCCAGTCAGTCGTCGTCGTCGTCGTCGTCGTCCATCGAATCCGGCCAATCGATCGCTTGTTTGCATAATCAGCTCATAAATTATGATCGTGTCATTACAAATTGCAACCAAGGGAGTGAAGGCGAGAGCGGAAGACTAGGCAGCGCTGGGAGGCGGCTAGATGCTTTGCCAAATGCCACAAGCGCGGCGACGGTGGCGGCAGCGGCACGGTCGTGACAAACTCGTGACGGAAGGTCTGTGTTGGTCGGTCGGCTGGCAAAGAACAGAGCGGCGCTGAAGGGGCGCAGAGACCATCGACGACGGATAGCATCGGTTATGATTATGCCGCCGCCTCCACCACCATCACCACCACCACCACCACCACCGTTAGATCACTCGATCTTGAGCGCCCCCTGAATTGCCCAAAAACTTTTGATCGCGAGCCCGCGGACCGGCTTGTGGTTGTTGTTTACTTTGACTTTCGATGGAGCGGGCTCCGTGTTTGAGAGGATTGGAGAGGTTGTGAGCTTGCAGAACCGAAACCGAGATGTTGCTGTTTGCGATCTCGCGTAGTTCATCGGAGTTGGGCGATCGTTCGCTCGATCGCTCGCTCGCTTGGTGTACGCGTTGTTGCGGAATTGAAAGCGGAAGCTGGGAGTGTTGCAGCTGAAAGCGTGGATGCTAGTTGGCTAACGAGTTCGGGGGGTTTTCAGTTCTAAGCGTAGCATCCGCCGTCGTTCGATCGAAGACACAGAATTGCTTCATCAAAGCACAGCAGGGAACGGCGAGGGACCAAAAGGCTACCGAGCGGTGCCTTTGTGCTTAATATTAGACATTCGATCTGGGTCGCTCGTTCGCTAAGACGCTTGCTGAAGGGAACTGAACTTTAGACTGACATTTGGCCAAGTCCAAAAGTACTCCACAGGCGTCCGCTTATGAGGTGATCGGAATCGGAACTGAAACTCTTCACCAAATGTCTCACCTTACACCCTGCGATCGAATAAGGACAAACCTTTAAGGGTGTATGTGTGGCATTTGTGCAACAAAGTTGCTACCGATCAAACCGAGACGACCGAACGGAACCGCTGGCCACCGCGCATTCCTGCCAGAACATTCTGGAAAGCCCCAAAATCCCACCCAGAGCGCACAAAAAGCGACCGTCGCGTCGTTGAGTTGCGTCCTGGTCCTGCTGGCCTCCCGATATCGTTTCCGGTACAAAAATGTGATAACAATTTTGAGGAATCAATTATTTGACCTCGACATTGCGATCAGACCTCTGCTCTTCTCTTTGTCTGTTGGCTGCGTCTGTCCGTCTCCAGTAATGGTCCGGGTGGTTTTATCGCAGAAACAATTGTGTACGGCCATGTCAACATCAACATTCCAGCGATTGGGCGCTGGATACCGGCGGTCCCCGGGATCAGATGGTCGGCTGCCACGGTGGCCGCTTTGCGATGGCTGGGCGCGCGTGTATGGTGCGCGGACATGCTCTTTCGACGATAATGAAAATGCGCACGATGCGGAGCAGAAAAAAAAAACCAAAAACGGAGAGAAGGAACCGTGTCCACGAGTGGAGGGGGTGAGTGGAGGGCCGGGCCCGGCAGGGCTTTAGCTAAACCCGCACCCGATGCAGTCGAGCTCGGACCGGGGCCTGGAATGTTCACTACCGGGAATGGATTTGGTCTCGGTGGCCTCGATGGAGAGGGGCAGCAAATGACAGCGGTTCAGGTGGATTGGAGGACGAAAGATACCGAGTTGAGGTGAAACAAGCGGCAGGTGATGCAGTAGGAGGGCGAAGTGAAGCAAAACAACACCCAGGGAGCCGATGGCGGAGTAGCTGGCAGGAGTATTGCGGTATTGCGAAGGGAAAGAGATAAGAAGTGGTCGGCGCTGGTTGTTGAAGTGTGTTGTTTGTTTGTTTGCTTGTTGGAGGATTGTTGGCTGGATTGCGGGCCACAGGCTTTTGCCACTCCCGCGTGCGATAACCGAATGCAGTGGTTTCCGGTACGGAGCGTTCAATATGCGAATGGAATTCGGTAATGCAGGCGCTTGACCACAGGTTTGAGTATGGGGATCCGAATTGGAATCGAACTATCGGACGCTGAAGTGGACATCGGTGTGGCTTGACGTGGATATGGGTTTTTAAGAACTTACAAGTGGAATTCTGAAAGCAGATTGGGTCTTCGAGAACAATAATGCATACGGCTTATATGCAAGGCATCACGTGCTACATGTTTGGAATATTACATTTTTTTGGCTTCTTTTGATAAACGGATGCTGTTTTATTCAAGTTTTATTTGTCCTTGTATAAATTTACAGAGAAACATTTATTCAGGTTTAGAAAATAAAGCTAATGTTGCAATCTTTTCGAATGCTTGTTCATATAAAACGACAAGTTTGTGATAGAATCCTTCTCAATTTTCTCATCTTTTTCGTCAATCCATCCATTATCATATGAGACGAGTCCTGCTCGTAAAACACAAGAGATAGTGCTGCCTGTTTCTAATGCATACCTCCTTGAAATATCCTTTAACTTAATAATGGATGGAAGTAGGAGGAGATGGAGGAATAATTTTCCTTTCAAATAAAATTAGAACTATTTCACAGAATAACTACGAAGCAAAAGAATTGTAGTTTAGCATGTTTGGCCATTGTTTTTCTATTTTCCTATTAGTAAAATGTTGAACATCGATCTATTGTAACCTATAGTTGGAATCCTCTTTTATCTATCATGTACTTATAGGACCTGTTCAATAAGTCATCATTTCTTATCATCTTTCTATAGAAAAGAGTTTCTTCTCTTAAAATCATCCATAAAATTTTACGTAATGCTGTTTTGCCCAGTTTGATTGGTATCTTTAGACAAAGCAGGTCATATTTTCGCCGATATCGTGAAATTCCCTTTTGATTTTCAACGAAAAACCATAAACCATGGTTGTCCACTTTATACCAAATCCCATGTCGTTGCAAAACATACGTAAAGTTATTGGCAGCCATGCTCTTGTTGACATGTTGACCAGCAATCTGCACAACACGCAGTGATATGTGTTTCGTCACCGGATCGGTAAGCTGCAACACAGCGATGCCGTACAGTCGTTATCGTTTTTACCATTTAGCTACGTTTTATCGTCCATTACTGAGTTTACTAGCATGAAAAGAGCAATAACTTGTTCGGAGACAAGTTATCGGAACGCACGCGCACTTCACCGGTGTTTCAATCATATCGCCAAGAGCCCGAATTCGTTTCTCCTTCTTTGCTGTACCTTTGCTGACGGAACTGCGTATTGCAAGTTACAATGCCATTTTTCTAGACGAAGTTATTTCGAAATTGCTGTAGGACAACCGCATTGAGGTGGTCGCGCTATGCTTTAAGATTTATAAACCATTTAATCAACTAAAAAAAGATGAGATCCTTATAAGCGTAAGGTTTCCTGGTAATCGTCGAGAATCCGTCAAGAATTTTTATTTTTATGATGTCGTTAATGCATCTAAATAACATTTTTTAAGCCCGACCCCAAATGATTTCCAGTTCCTCCGCTCGGCAACCAAACGCAGCATGACTAATTCGAACTCTCTGGAAACAGATGTTCAATTTGATGAAGCAACTTCAATCCAGCGCTACGACTCTAGCCACAAGACGAATGACTCACCTCTTCAGGAGCATATTTTTTGTGCAAAAAAACGCTTTTGCTGCGGCGACGAAGAAGTAGAAAACCCAAAAAGCAAATGACACTTTGGCCCGTTCCAGCAAAACCCCCGGCTACTCCTGTTCTCCGCCTCGTCCGCGTTACGGTTTCATTCTTTCCCCAAAGTCTGCACACTCCTACCACCCCCGTTCATTCTGCGTCGCGGACCAAACTCCTCCACCATTTCGATGTCAATCCATCAACGCAACGCAACGCACCGCACCGCACCGTAACCAAACAGCGCAAAGGCGCGAGAGACAACTGGCGACCGAGCCAGCCTGCCAGCAGAAGAAGTCAGTCAGTCGGTCGCGCCAACTCAGGTCGCCCTGCCCCGGCCATCCAGCCAGCCAGCCAGCAAGCGACAATCCATAAATTACGGCCATTATGCAGTTGGCCCGTCATAATGTCATTGCGCCGCCATTGCCGCAAAAGTGGCGCGCTGGGCTGGGCGGTAAAAAAAAAGAGTTTGGGCAGCTGTTTCTGTGTCGACCACGGTGGCGACGACGACGACGACGACTGGTACAAGGAGTTAAAGAGTGGCTGCTGCTGCTGCTCCGGCTGCTCGCTGATCCCGGGGATGCTGCTATTTGATCTGCAAACAGCAGATTGGGCATTGCTCCTTCGCGTTCACGTTCTGATGATGATCTGCTGCGTGGATCCGTATCCATCTTTCGTGCGCCCGCGCGTTCGGCAACATTGTTTTACGCCATGGTCTCGGACAGTCCCTCGGATGGTGGTTGTGCTACAGCTGTAGCCAACATCGTGCCAGACGCCAGTGGCCGATGTCGAAAGAAATCGAAATCAACACCCGGCCAGCAAACTGTCTGGGCTGGGAGTCGAGAAATTCGTTGGCCTGCACGTCGCGGATCATGCTGAAGTCATTGTCCTCCGGTCCTGAGAGGTTCAACCGAGACTTCGACACAGTCCGGCGCAGTCCAGGATGGCGTTTGTGCAAATATCGAAGCGAAGGCTCGAGGCTCGTTGGCTTGCTGGCTGACTGGAGGAAGATTGAGGAACCATCGGGGGGGACCTCATTGGCTCGGTGCTCGGGCTCTGATTTATGACAGTTCAGCGGGCTCGCGCCGCATTACAAATTTGACGTTTAGGTTCGCTTACGGTGTCCCGGTCCGTATCGTCTAAGTACGGCATCGATCCCATCGCATAGCGGCGGTCCAATGCACCCAATGCATCGGGTGGCCCTCCAGCTCGAGGTCTTGAGTGCTCGCTAGCCAGCCAGCCAACCAGTCAGCCAGCTTCCGCCATCCGAACCATTGCGGCGCAGCGCAAAAACCAACAATCGTGCAGCGATTGCGCGTTAGATCGAATTTACGTCATCATCGGTTGGTGCGCCTCGGTTTGGCCGGTCGTGGGCCCGAGCGAACGAGATTGATTGCTGAAAGCACCCCCCCGGCCTCCCCCTTCCTAGACCGCGCAGACTGTGTCCTATCGCAACGGCAATCATAATTTATTTTCACTTTTTTCCCACCAACCAACCCCCGGCCATAGGGTCCCGGGTGGTGTTGCATTCGCCCACGATCACGCTCGCCGAACCGTTCGTCCTGTTCCGCTCTGGAGTTGGTGGCGCAAGGCGACGCTCGGTTCCATGGGGCGTCTGATCGGAGGGATGGAAAAAATTAAATCATCGAAAGTAAGGCGCACTCGAACCAGCTGTTGCTGCTGTTGCTGCTGTTGCTGACATCACACGGATCGCTGCGTTGGGTTGCGAGTGCAGCGAAATGATTGATCTGTGCAGACCAGCGCTATGCAGACTCGGCGTCCGGTAGGCGACTCTGAAGCGAATGCGTTGAGTGCTCGCAGTGTGGTGGACGGGCGGACGAAGGTGATGGTGAATATTTGTTCCCTTCTGTCAGTTAGATATTGATTTACCACCATAAATCAGCGATCGGACGAGTGCGGCGAGGATTGGCTCGTTGACCACTCGGTGCACTCGGTTGGGTGCACGTTGCAAGCCTGAAGGGAATTGCCGATGATGAATTCGGTGGAAATCGGGGTCAAAACCATAAACATTTCAATGCGTTCAACGGTGTGGAATCGAGAGATCATGCAGATTGATCCGCCACTTGATAGAACAAATATGGGCAGGGCGATGGCGATGAGGCAGGTTGGTTCTGATGAAATGCTGATCGCTTTATTCATAGATGGATCGCATGGAATGAACGCATTAAAATTGTCAACGATTGAAAAGATTTATGTAATAT
>NC_064877.1:60623146-60630646 GCF_943734665.1 Anopheles aquasalis | reverse complement strand
ATGAGGCGTTCACAATGGGTTTTCGTTCGAACCGCGACCGCGGCACGAATGTTGAAATGTTTTTTAGTCTTCTTTCCTTCGACCCGCTCCTTCTCGTCCTCGTCGGAGGGCGCGGAAAGGCACGAGTAACAATAACAAATGTTCAACAAGCATTCATTCAATTTTGAAAATTTTTATGGTGGGTTTTTGCATGATTTTTTATTGCATTTCATTGCCACCAGCACCAGCACCACCACCACCACCACCAGTACACTAAAAATTCCGCGGTCCGAGAGCGAGAGAAAGAGAGGAATTGCAGCAGCGAGCGATCCTTTAAACCGTGGCGATCCTTTGGGGCACTTGCAAGCGGACTCCATCCAGCGGTCCATCCGTCCATCCACCCACCCGTTTTCGGGGTTGGGCCTCCTACCGTGCCCGGGCGACGATAAATTTTCGGTGTTTATTCGCGTGCGTTCATGTACCGCTCATGTGCAACCGTTACGTTTCGGCTCTGGTGCGGTCATTCCGGGCCTGGGGTTTTTATTTTCAGGTTGGTGAACAGCGTTGAAGGAGGCTTTCCGGTTGCGAAATGTTCCACGTTGTTTATTCGAGTTTTATGCGTGTCTCTCGCCGCCGCTGCTGCCGCCACGTTCGTTCCTTTGCCTTGCGGACGCCTAGCGACGAGCTCATAAAGTACGCCGCGAGCGAAAAGCGAGTAATTTTGTTCCATTTCCTGCTGACGCTGACGCGGTGACGCTGACGATTCAATCCTGTCACGCCACACCGGTTGGTTAGGCTTAGGATCACAGCTGGAGACAACACAATCGATCCGTTTCCCATTGGGCTTCCCATAAAGCTGCTGGATTTATGATGACTCCTTGATACTTCTCCTCTCCCGCTTGATCCTTGTTGCCAGGTGCCGAATGCACGGATCACCTTCATTTGACTTACGCCGTGACTTACAGACCTCGCGTCTATTGTTGCGAAAGCTCGCCGATGACGCGCGCGCCTCCTCCATCCGTCCGGTCACCTGCTCGTGAACCGCCTCTTGCGCTGGAATGCAAAAAACTCGCACAACGCAACCGAACAATTTCGGCATCAATCAGGCCTTCAATTTGACTGATTGACAGAAAATGGTTCCTCACTCACTCGCTCGTTCGCTCGTTCGTTCGCCAGTTCGTCGCTTGCCGCATTCGAGCACAAGCGCCCAAATCTCTATGCTACACGCCCGGAGGGGCCAGAAGTGAGCAACAAAAAAATGACATCTTCTGTCTGTCTTTGCACGCGTACACTCCCTGACAAACTGACACGCTGCCTGTGGCCAACGGTGAACTCCGGGCCCGAGATGAGATCATATTTTACCGAACCGGACCAAACCGGACCACTGGGGGGAAACCAGCAAGATCCGCGCGATGTTCAACAATCATTTGAACAGCATTTGTTGCAGCGATGCGGCCCTAAAAACTGCACATGATGTGGGATGTTTTTTGTGTTGCTTTTTGTTGCCCCAAAATTAATACAAAATCGAACGCTCGAAAGGAAGAGGATGGCTTGATGGCACTCTGCTACTCTTTCTACTCGTGGGTCGCGTTTCGTGCGCTCCATTGCGCGCGATTTGTATATTTATTTAGCCGCGCGTTTTTATTTTGGGTGCACATTAATCTCGCCCGTTTTCATGCGATCCGCGAGCGAGGACCGAGCCGGCCCCAGCAGGTGGCAAAATGTATTTTGCCGTCCGTTTTTCATCACCTACAAACACTGCGCGCGCTGCGAGCCACCTACCACCGATCGATGCATCGCGCTTTCAGGAAGTGAGGTTCGGGGGTTCGAGAACGAAACAAAAACATGACAAACAAGAACAAGTAGAGCTCTCTCACCACAAAACAAGCGAATCTCACCAAAAAAGTCAATGGAGGACGAGAAAGAGCGAGAAAGAACGAGAGAGACACGCAGAGTTATGATTGATCATGATCATTTGGAACGATTGCTTGCAAATTTCGCGGTTGGTTTGCGGTCCCCCCCGCGCGCGCATTGGCTTCCTGTTGCAGAAGTGCATTCGAGAAGGAGTAACGAGCCAACAAACCGCCGCGTGGTCCGTGGTTTGCGCTGGCCAAAACAAAACAAAACAAAAAAAACCCGACCACCGATCGCAGCATGAATTCCGCTTGGCCGCAGCGGCGATGATGCAGCGTGATTGAAACGCGCAATCGCAGCGGCCCACTGATCGGCGTAAAATTCATGTCCGTCATGGTTTTTGGGCAAGTCCGGGCCCCGTAGCCGGAGCCGGAAAGTGGAGAAGAATAGCACCACAGAATGGCCGGAGATTGGCCCGTGGTGGTGGTGGTGGTGGCAGTGTCTGGTCTTTTGATACGTTTTGATGGATTTGGTCCGAACGGGATGGTGGTGGTGGTTTGCGGTTTTCGCGCTTTTAATCGCCGTTGATTAAACGGTGATTAAGCGGCTATTGAGGCGCACCTAATCGATTGACACGTCCAATCGTTCGTCCGGTCCTCGTGGTTGTGGTGGTGGCGATGCGATGGAGACGCACTAACACCACCACAACGTGATGACTTCATCACCAGCAGCACGAGGATCGGTCCAGAAGGGTCTAGAGGGCTTAAGGGTCCCCGGTTTTCTTTTTTTTTTTGGATTGTCCTGTGCGTGCAATCTCTCCATGGTGAGAAGCGAATTTATGGAGCTCGCGAACGCGAATCCTTACGCCGAGAGAGCGCGGTGCATTAATTCAATTTGAAATCCTTGCGCACCTTTGACGGTACCGGCGTACATGCCGAGGATCTTAAGACCAAAAGGGGGGGGGGGGGGGGGGCAGGGAACTCAAAATTCAATAACTTCTGCCCACTCAGCCGGGGTCTCGATGTCGAAGCCACGGAGCACGGGACCGGAGATAAATGAAGCTTCCAGTCCAGTCGCTTCCATCGGCGTTCGGCATTCGGAATCGCGGAAGCCGGATCGTTCCGCCAACGCCAACCGGACCCGGACCCGGACCGGTGGGAGAGACAGCGAGTTCGATGTCCTCTCGCTACCCCGAAAATGTATTACCTCGATTAAAGGCGCGCTAGGAGGTGATGGCCCTGCGTGCGACCCCGGGGGCTCGAACAAATTTACACTTGACTTATGAGCTCCCAATGCGCAGCCAGTCCATCCAGACCCACCCAAACGCGGCACCAACGGAAGGCGTTTGCCATTTGTGGTCCTTCCTCGCATCCATTCCCCTGGTGGGTGGGGGTTTTTTGTTTACCTCCCTCTGTTGCGGACCAGCGAGACCAAAAGTCAACGGGAGTCCGCGTCTCCCGTCCTGGCGATCCTGGCGAGCCGTGGGTCTGGTCCTGCGAAATTGAATTCTTCCTCACTCTCCCTATCAGTTTCCCTATCCCGTTCTCTCTCTCACTCTCATTGGTGCGCCCAGTTATGAGAGGTATTTTTCAAAAATAAAAAAAAATAATACTACCTACACCACGAACGGTGCTTGGTGGCTTTGGTGAGCGTCACGCTGACATTTCGGAGAACCAAGCGCGACCCCCGCCAGGTGGCCCCTGGAGGGCGGGGTGCTAGTGGCCAGCGGTGAGGCGGTAGTGGTATTGTAATTTCTAGAATTTATTTACGCACTTAAATTAAATCCCTTTAAATCCGCTCGATGGCCCCGATCGGATTGACCGCTGGGTGCCAAGTGCGGGTCTGCAGAAGCTCCAGCCAGCGGTGGCCACATGCCTCCCCCGGTTCCACCGTGGCCCTCCCGGTCGATCGTATCGTTTCGATCGATGCCGATTATCGTTTAATTCTGTCACACGGTCTGATGGCCCCTCGCGGAGTGGCGCGATCGCAGGAGAAGATCGGAGATGATCTTTGGCCAACACGATTTTATTGCTTCATCGCGTGCCTTTCGCGGATGAGGATGACCGCCACCGTACACACTGGGGCCGGAGGGTGACCATTCAAATTTGTCACAAGCAGCACGCATACGGTGTGATTAGTGGCTTACGAGCCACCTTTTTGTTTGTATGAAAGCGCACTGCCGAGTGCAATGGGGGGTGCATTTTGGGGTCGTAAAATGTATAAATTTGTCTGGAAAAATGATAATTGTTTCGAGGAAGTAACCGCGGGATCGCCTTTTTGGCCTCAATGTCCCTGTTTGGGATGCCATTGCTTTTGAGGTATGCGGTGGCGGCTGTCGGATGCGCAACTCGCTCCCGCATCATCGATGGATTCATGGCATGAGAGGCATGGTGAAGTGCATTATCTTATTAATCCTCCGGTCGATTTGGACGAAGCGCAGCCTTTTTATGTTATTAATAAATAGAAAGTTGCCTACCAGAATTCATTGAAACTTATTTTAAATTAACAAATTATTTAACTTAATTCTGCTTTACTTTGGGCATACGAAATACCACAAAAACAATGTGCAGAACGTCACTGATCATTTCTTACTTGCTTCTTACTTGCGTGGGAAACACCGACGAGTTAATCATAATATTATCACTTTGCTTATCACTTATCACTTTGCAATTCACAATCAATCTACATCTTTCTAGCTACGATCAATGGTATGTAAAATAGGAAAACGTTACAGACTATCCATTCCGTTACAGACTACCCATTGATTTTGTAAAGCTAATGGTGCTCATATCTCTACTCCCGAACAGCACCGTCTATCACACAAGAAGATAACGTGGAACTACTAGCATATTCATTCTATTTTTAACTTCATTTACCTACTATTCTGTTTTGTACTCAATCCAAAAACCCACCTTAAAACAATAATAAAATATCCTTAACTCTTGGTCAGTCAGTGGCGCCTCCTCTGAAACTCACTCTCAGTCAAGATAGGTAATGATGACACTATCGATCACATGATCCGTCCGGTGCCACTGATAATGATGCACAACTTCCCTGCTGATCACATCCAATCGGCCGCTATCGTGAAGCGTTTTGAGCCCGATCAGATCCTCCATGTAGATGGGGCTTTCGTGCAGTGGCACCACATCTTTCGGTTCGTTGTAGAAACTAAAATGACACGATTGCCACGACGTTATGACACCAACCATCGTCCGGTCCACCAATCAGTAACAGCCACCGGAGTCGCATGCTGCTGCTGATACCGAGGCCGAGGAAGCTACGTGGCATACCGTCGTCGTATAGACCGATGCGCAGCGTCAGGAGATAGTCGTTATCACCCGGCAGAAAAAATGGAATCACAAACACTCGGTGCGAGATGGAAAAAAAAACCACGAGAAATGATGCTGGCGCTATAGTTTGGAGGAAGCGAGTTAAAGATTGTCCCGGCTTTTGAGAAGTACCGCATCTCGAAAACGCATCAATTCAAGCTTCACGATTATCATTTTCGAGCATTTTCTTTCGTGAGTGTACACCGATTGTATCCATTTATTGGTGCCTTTCTTAGCTTCTTTTTTTATTAGTCGGTATGAACTGTGGCAAGCAATCATCTGCCTCATTTAAAATACGTTTTCTAGAATTTATTTAAAGAAATGTTTTTTTTATTCTATTTTGTTTCGATTCGGTATTGTTGTTCACCGCAATAATAATGCGACAAGAACCGCTATTCCAGCTCCCGGATCATCATTCGTGAATAACTCAATACTTGACAGTCGCCTTGGAAATGACGCCAAAACATAACATCGCAAATTTGAGAAGTCATGTATCGCCCGTTCAAATGCGATAAAGTACACGTACTGTGCCACCATGCACCTTCGAGGTACTGTGCGCAATGAAAGTAGCTGCTCTCATCAATATCCCGATCTTTCGCTGAGAACTTTCTACCCTTAGAATTATAAAACATTGCATCACCCGTTGTTCCCGTATGTTTTCCTAATTCCTTCAGCACATATTGCTCACTTTCACTACCGATCTCGAATGCATCGTACCGCGCATATTTGTACGTTCCACTAAAGTCTTTCAATTCAACGATCAGCTCATGCTTGCGACCATTTGTTATCTGGTGGACCTTCTCGAGACCTAACCAAAACTCATCGTTCACATCTCCAAAACCGTCACGAAACTCATTCCACCCTCGGTAAAAGTCCTCTGATCCGTCGTAACGGAACTGAAACACAATCCATCCACCTCCGAACGATTTCTGTTCACAATACACTTCAAACGGTTCACTATTATTCTTCACGCGGATCAGATACGTTCCAGACAGTTTCGAAGGAACATTTTTGCACGAGGAACCATCAACCGTTAGCTTGGGCTTCCGAGTTGTTCTAGTAGTTGTAGTTGTTGTTGGTGTTGTTGTTGATGATGTTGTTGTTCTCGGTAGCTGTGGGACACTAACTTCCGTTGGTGTGATGATTTGAGGAATTTGGTGCACCTGCGGCAAGGCATTCATTATCTGTCGAGAAATGTTATGCACATTTTCAACATCTTTATCAAGTTTATCAAGAGCTGTATGAATGTCCTGATGTCGATTGTTAACGTAGCTGAATTTAAGCGCGACTTGATATTCGAGTTGCTGAATCGCGGAGAACATTTCTTTTTGCATCTGTTCTTGGTTGGATCGATGGTCCTTCAAGGCTGCCTCTATTATAGATCGATGGTCCTTGATATCTTTTTCGGAGACGTGCATCTTGTTTTCCACACTCTTTAGATTTTCGTTCGTCTGCTTGTCTTCCACACCCTGCAGCTTATCTTCTATTCGCTGCACCTTATCTTCCACACTTTGCAGCTTAACTTCCATTCCCTGCAGCTTGCTCGATATAATATCAAACTTTGTCAAGAGCAACTCGAGACCGTAACCCAGCGTGCTGTATGCGGAATGATTAACATCTAGCTTAGCTTTTAGACCATTTGCACCAACATATAAGCTCCAAACTACAAGCCAGCAAACGCTCAACTTCATTCTCAGAACGCACAATTGCAAACAAACCGATTCAACCGAAGGTTCAATGATAAGGATGTCTGTGAACTGTTCGGAGGGAAGCTTTACACTGATTCAATGTCTAAACAGAAACTCTGATTCCCGTAGGGCCGGAGCGATCAAGTGCAATGATACCTCCCTCCGTACCAATGCCATTAACGTTTGATAAGCAGTTTGATGCTCGCAAACCAATGCTTACTCTCGACATTCCGATGGACGCACTGGATGCTGTAAATGCCTGGGGAATCACAACAATCACAACTTGGTACCATGAGTACAGGGAGATGATTGTTTCTAGGAAGACCATCAGGGATTCTCGGCCACCCGCGCTGATCTTGGGGCCCTATGGTGAGAAGGGATAGGCCTAGAACACGGGCAGCCTTTAGAGTACCTTAGTACAAATGTCTTACTTTGGGTGGAAAGCTTTGGATTGGGAATTTGGAAGTAGGTGGCTGGATCTTCATTCTTAAGAAGTCGATTTAGACGGCTTGTTTGTTGGTGCAAGTGCCTAGGCGCTGCCTCTCCTGGTGTGTGGTCTCGAAAGAGGAAAACCGCGAAGTTGATTTAACAGGAACCAAGCGAGTGGTTTAGGGGCCACACTGTGCCCAGGTTCGTACATTAGTATTGCA
>NC_064877.1:60618146-60620646 GCF_943734665.1 Anopheles aquasalis | reverse complement strand
GCTTCGATATGAAACGAACCTCTTAGTATTGCTTCCCCTCGTGCGTCCCGTCGCGATCTCTTACTCTTTTCTTGTTGATTTGGGATTTCCTCAACACATGTCCGAAGCCAGGGCGATCCAAGGTGGAGCTAGAGGTGGCGTGGAAACTGGAATTTCGCAGTTTGATACGAAATTTCACACATTGTCGATAGGGAGAGAGGGAGAGAGCGAGAGCTGAGCTGAGCAGAGGTCGAGACCGCACCTCGCTGCGGGTTCGCATCGCATCAGAATCGGTTCAATGGGAGATCGATCTCGAGTTGCGATTGGGCTCTGCTTAGTGGCTCGTTATATAGCCGTGACCGATTCGATCACACGTGTGTACAATAAAACTATTATGCATGGCCGCAGCAACAGAGAAGCTAATGAGGTTATTAATGCTAGCATATCGAGGCACGGGTCGCTGGATCGTCGACGAGCTACACGTGGCTCGAGGAGTGCGTCAGCATCATTCCCCTTCGTAAAAGGAGCTTTGGGATCTTAATTTAATTAGCTACCGGCCGGCGCCGGTCCTTGAACGAAATAAAAAATGGGAAAGTGAATTAAGCTGTGAGCTGCTCGCGATCCGCAGCGTTGATCGAGCTGCAGATCCTTATCGCGTATTGTCTTATGCAAATGATCAGCCAGTGCCATGCACCGTTCGAAAATGGTAACCCCGTGAGCCAACGCGAATGTAGAGCCAGCGATCGATCTATCCCAGCCAGCGTTCTCTGTCAGTGCATTGGGAGGCGATCGTGCCGTGCCACCAGCTCTGAGCTTGATTTGGGCAGCACCGTGTTGGTCGGCGAGAGATATAAATACATTTATTATATGTAAATATATCGGACACGATCACGGACGGCGTCGTCGATCGTCGATCAAAACATAATATGCTAAGCAAGTTGTCTTGCTCTCGGCGAGTGTCGGTCGGTGTGCGTTTGAGTGGGTTTGGTATTTCGATTGCCTAAGAGCGATTGCTCAAGGCTGAGGCTGAGGAATTGAATTAAAAGGTAAATGTTGCTATCAGAATCCGGTTTGCTCCGTTGCGATCATCCACATTGATACGGCCATATTGATCACAGACAGGGGTGGCTTATGCTCCCGATGAAGTCGTCAACCCTCAGGCCACAGCCTACAGCCTTTCGCGGGAGTGTAACAGAGCAAGAGAGAGAGAGAGAGACCTTTAGTCGTTACCAAAGTGTGCGACCAAAAGAGGACACCCTCTGCAACCCCATTCCGGTTACGTATTGAGCAACATTGAGTCTAGCTCCTAAGCCCTAAGTCAGGGTTTCACAATGGATACGTACACAACGGTTACCGTGGCGTTTGCTTGACTATTGCGCAACGGGCACGAAGGTTACTCAAGAGACGCTCAACTCCACTCAAGAGTCTCGATTGTTTTGCGGTCCGGTGCTGTCAGCGGTTTGACCTGGCTGCAATTGCAATTGCACGGAACCTTTTGCGGACGCATTTGCTCTGCTCGTCAGTTCCATTTCCATTTCACCGCGAGCGTTTTCCCATTCCTCTCGATGCACAACAACATGACACGACAAAGTTGTCGTTTCGAAGGTTGCGCCAGTTCCGCCATTTAACAGCCACCAATGCGACAATGTTGCACTAATCAGCGGGGTCGCCCTCGACAAACGGTATGGTGCTGCTGCTGAGAAATTGCGAAAGGCGAAATTATCTAATTACTTTCTAGGCAATCGATGGAAGACAAATAAAGACTAAAGAGAAACTCTGGGCGAAAGTGACCCTCGATAGCAAAGGGTAATTGGTACCGGAAATGTTCAGCGATCACTAGACAGCACAAAGAATAGGTAGCATTCGATTTGCATTGTAGTTTCATTGTGATCGAGCTGTTGGATGAGCTGAAAACAACTTAATTCTTTGCTTCCAAATATGATCTCTCCTCGATCTCTCGATCGTCGAATTTGAGGGGATAAGGTGTTGTCAAAATGAAAAATAGTGAATAAGAGAGAGAGAGCACCTCGGATCCTGCTCGGATGCGCACTGGACCCTCATCTTGTCAAACAACCAAAATGATGATTGATACCTTTCAGCCGCGCACCGGACCGCGATCGGAACGCAACTATTCGAAGCTCCCCGTTCCCCGTTAGCTCCTCTACCGGTGTTGTCGCTCCTCCATTCCCTTCTGCTGTCTACCCGTGTCACCATATGGACCACGGTTGAGATTTCAAACTCCCAAGCAATCCGTTGGAGCAGTAGGAAAAAAAAACTACAACAATTTTTCGTTTGTCTTGACTCCCAACCACACACCCAGGCTCATGGGAGATGGTAACAGAAGAAGTTCTAGCAGTAGCCAGCCAGCAGGAGCAAGCATACAAGCACCAGGAAATCCCTGGACCTGGTAGTGGTGGTGGTGGTACGGTGTACCGGCAGCACACATCGGATACTCTGGGATTCGGGCCCTTTTTCTGTTCCGCATGTCCTCCTGCGTCATCTCGAGGACCTCACGTCGTCT
>NC_064877.1:60598146-60615646 GCF_943734665.1 Anopheles aquasalis | reverse complement strand
AATCAAATCATGCCCCCCTCCCTCCTGTCTGGCGGAATAGAGGCGGGAGGGACGGAAAGGCGTGGCATATCGACGGATCGGTCCGCAGTCCCGTCAGTCGGTCGGTGTGGGAGGATGGTGCGAAACCAACATTGGGCAAATAGGTCGGCCAGATTGAGATTTACGAGGATGTCTTTTGGTTAGATGTTTGATGCTAGCTGTACAACGTGGCTCCACCAGCGTCGGGGCGGTGGGGTTGATCATCGTGGAATCGTATTTCAAATCTGAACATTTCCTGTCACCATTTTCTGTGTGACAATGGCTCCGCGCCATCGCCATTCGGTTTCACCCCTTGCTATGGACGGAAACTAGGCTATTGGGGTGTTAGAAATACATCTCTGAGGAATAATTGTTCGAGAGTGAGAAATGTCAAAGTGTCTTTGTTGCAATTTGTTTTTGCAAGGACATCCTACACAAAAGCATCCGCTTGGATCTTTCTGATTAAAAGACTTTTTTCTCACAATTACAAAAGCTTACGCCCTAATGTAAGCTGTTTTGGATAAATAAAATTTTCCAATTGAAAGTGGTTTGCACTACTTTAGATACAGAAAATTAAATTGTTGTTCACATTATTTAACATTGAATATTACTATTAATACATAGACTATCAAAGCACCTTTTAAATTATTATTATGTATAATTTGTTTTGGGTACTAATGTTAACTAAGAATGAGGAAAACGAACAAGATTGTAGCTGATGGAATGAATCAGTCAAACAATTCTATTGAAAGCTACTGCTGGTAAACTTATTTAAATAGATTTGATCGGCTGGAGGAAAGGCATAAACCTTTTACATACTCATGGTGAAGCTTGTGCACTTTTTAATCAATTACAGAAGCATAAGTTTCTGAAATAAAGTCGTTCGCAATGGTTAAATAAAAAGTTCTTGTTGTCATTCGTTCTGTAGAGCACCTTGTTTGCTTAATCAGAGAGGAACGTTATTTATTACAAATTAATACCTTATTTGTTCGAGTCGACTCAAGTGGATCCTTTACAAGAAAAATGGGTAACTGCAACATAAGAAGCACAGCGTATCTTGAATGCTAAGTATGTTAGGACCGTTGTATGCTAATGCTTATTTCCATGCATGTTTATTTCCTGCTGTCCTTAGATGTTGGTGTTTTCCAGGAAATTGTGAAATATGGTAGTCAATAGTTAATACTGATTGCCGTTGCTATTATCCTGGCAACTAACGATCTGTGCTGAGAATCCCAGTGGTAGTGCAGCCAACAAGAATCAATAGCAATGTTGCCCTATTACATGAACAAATAAAGACCAGGCTGAAATGTACGTGAAATTTGATGCAAAAAATTTAAAAGAAAAACGCAAATAACCATTGAATTAGTATTTCTTGTGGTGTTGCATTTTAAAATTTCAAAAGGATTTGTGTTTGTTGGATTTGTCCCTTTAACGTTGCACTACTAATAACAAGCGGCACATTCATCATTCGATCGATTAAGATCGGTTACAGAAAATAAGCAGCACGCCAGCTGTGTTACGAACACAAGTAATACCTATCTATTAAAAAAAAAAGTCAACTTTTAACACACCAGCGGACGAAGAGATAATCTATCCCCGGGGGGGCTGGTAATGTTCCAGTCAAAAATGCAAACAACCCCTCAGGAGCTTAGCTTTCAAGGAAAATGGCCGAATTAACAGTCCGCAGCCTTCAAAAGATGTAATCCACTCAAAGATTGCTTTCACATGTGGAGTGCACCAAGCTCGGTACTCGGTATATCGGCCACTTGACTTGGGGTCGAAAGTAATACTCTCGCGATCGAGATGCACGCACCGTGCGCTGTGCGAGAAGGTAGAAAGGATTTCGCTCGTAATGGTTTTCGGTTTTGAATTTCCAGCTTCCATCCAGTTCAGCGACCGTGTCGCGCGGTGACGACGAGATTGTGTTTCTGTTCTTGTTTCTTTCACCAGACCCTCCCATTGGTGCCTTGTGTGGCAACTTGTGTGTGCAATGTGCTGAGGCCCGAGCATCGCCCCGAGCCTAACGGAGTCACCGAACACCGTCGGTAATGAAGCTGGAACCTGAGGATTTTCGGGACGACTCAATTTTTCAGCTGCTTCAAGGCAATGCGCCGCTCAACGGCAAGTGCTGCGCCTTCCTGTCTCTTCTTCTTCGGTTTGTTGTGGGTCGGAAACACCCTCCCAAGGGGCGCTCTAGTTCCCTCCGGCACGCAGCCATTTCAGTGAACCAATTTGTCCAAAGCGTTCAACGCACTGCGTGCACCTTATTTGGAGAGTAAGACCTTGCAAGTGCTGGCGGTTTTTTTTGGGGGGGGTGCGCACTCCGAACGATACCGTAACTACTGTTGCCGCCTGGAGTGTCTTTGAACCGTCAGGGCAAGGACCCCAGGAAGTGCGCGCATACCAACCAAACCGTGCTTGCGCGTCAACAAATTAAGGCTTAGTTGCGAAGGAAAAACCAACAAAAAAAGGGCCGTCCAGCCGGAAGAATGGTGGCCATTTCCATCCCCTGTTGTCCTCTTTTTCTTCTACACGCATTCTATCCTTTCGGCAACACTCGAAGCTGTGGTGAGCGCAAATGGTTCAATTTGTTGGAAAGGACAAAACCGAACCTGAAGCAAATGCCTTCGCTTCCCTTTTTGCTTCTGACGCCTCACCTCTCACCCTTTTGGCCGGGTCCGTCAGCAGCGGCAATCTGCGGCAGTAACAGGGCATCACCGAAGAAACTCATGCTCCGCAGCTCCAGAACATTACCCGAAAAAGCCCGAACAATGCTCCACCCCAGGCAGCAGCAGCAGCCGGCAACAAGATGCTTCTGAGTGAAACTTGAGTTCGGTCCTGAAAACAACGGCAAGGAACCAGGGAGAGAAGGAGAAGAGAAGAGTGCACGAGAAGAGGTGGGGTTTTGGGCCCCTAAAAACAACAGGAAAAAAAAACCCACAGGCGCACGGTATCGATTTACATGCAAACACGATGTGTTATAATGCAGTGCCAAAGATATTAACATAAAATAAGAATTTACTCGAGTTTGCTTGCCTGGCTGGCTGGCTGGCTGGCCGTTCCTTGGCCACCGGTTCCTTTGCTCCTGTTGCCCGTTTGTCCGTTTCGCATTCCATTCCACGCGCTGCACGGTGCCGGTACAGAACGGAACGCAAAGTGGCGTCCGGGGTGGCGATCGCTTCATTGCGGTGGCACCACTCCTCAGCGGGGACAACACAATTTCATCACCGATGGTGGTGGTGGTGGTGCCCCAGTGGTACCTTTCACCGCCTGCCACCGGATCGGATCGAATGTGTAAAATCAGAACCGCAGCGGAAGCAGATCACCTGCCAGTGATCACATGTTTCCATCGATCGATCGAACGAACGAACGAAGGTGAGTTCCAACGAGGGGAGTGCGGTGATATTACAAGACATCGATCGATGGTTCTTGTTGTAACACGGGGGGTTGCGTACCACCGTACCGTTTCTTTGTTTTTGGAATCCTTTTTGTCGGAACTCCGAGCAACTCCGAGTCCCCAGATGTGGAGTGGATCCGGCTGATCGTAAATCGTGCGATCAGAGAGTGAGAGAGAGTAAGAGAGACAGCGGGAAGCAGTAACTGTGACTGCTGGTATGCGTAAGTAGCGATGGCCAAGGGAGTGGAAGAGGGGGGGGGGGCAATTTGTCAAAAAAGTTAAAGAGTCAGCGAGGACAATGCGCCACCCAAGGGAAGCCCGTGACGGTGCGCCTGCGATCGCTAGAACGGAAGGAGACGCAGCAAAGAGAAGAAGCACCTCAGGGGGAACACCTCCTGGGTCAGGAATGTTGTGTTGTGCGTTCTGCTGCCTGCGTCGATCGCTGCCGGACACTTTGGGGTCCCCCCGCCCCTCCCGGGGTTTCACCGAATGCCCACTAGGTGGCGCACAGGTCATTTCGGTGAATTTCATCGCAGGAAGATCACCAGAAGGAGGCGAGGAACGCCGACGACGAGTTACAGTTGCTGGTCGGTTTGATGAGCATTTCATTATGTCACGTCTACGGGACCGAGGGACCGAGCGATCCTCGTGGACACCAAAAGAAGGAGGAAGGAGAGAAAAAATCGAACTCGAGGCTCGAAAGCAGCCGAAAGCAGAAAAAGCTAAAGCCAAAGCGAACGCAGCAGCAGCAGCAGCAGCAGCAAAAAAATGCAATGATCCTTCAGAGGAGCACAAGTGGAAGACAGCAAACACGACAGCTCTCACTCCCTTCCACTCTTCTCCTCTTTGCCAACCCACTCTGTCACCACGAGACCACTAAACCCTCTTCCCCCGGGGGGGGGGGGGGGGGGGGGGGGGGGGGGGAGGTGCCCCAATGTGAGTCAATCGCATTCCACAGTTTACGTCTGATAAACTGTTCCGTTTGGGAACGTTCTCGCTCCTTCGCACGGTGCGAGCCTCCCTCTCTCTTTCTTGCTCCTTAGCTTCTTCCTGTTCGCGTTGTCACACGGTTTTGGGGGTCTTCGCGCGGTGTTAAGAGTTTGCGTTCCCTCTTCTTAAACTGCGAGCTGCTGTCGCTGGTGCTGCAGCCAGGGTTCCACCTTTTGCTCCTTTTCGTTTGCTCGGTTTCCGTTCCGGCCAACACCATGCTCCTTTCGCCATTCCTTCCTCCACGTTTCTGGTGCTCCTCGTTCCACTAAGGGGCGCGCGAGTTTCGTGCGGAAGGAAAACAAATTGAATGAAATCGAAGACAGTAGTAATTATTTTTCTTATTTTGCCCACCCCGTAGCACCAAACGCCCCACAGCACGGGCGGTTTTTGGGTGACGCTTTTTTTGTGTTTTGTTTCCCTTTTTTCCACTCTCTTTCTGTTTCGCTTTGGCGCTCTTGAGGGAGACCTTTCAGGGGATCGAACGTGTAGCAGCAGCAGCAGCCGTAGCGTAGCGAAAACACATCATCACCGCAAACGATCTGGCACTGGCCGCTTGCTGCACACGGCACAGACACATGCATGCACCGACAGGCAGGCAGGCAGGCAGATGGCATGGCAGGATGAGGTAGTTTGCATCCGGCTGGGGACAGGCAGCGATCGGGCGGTAAGTGTCGCCAGAAACCTTCTCGAGATCGAAACACGAGACAAGGAAGTGGTGTGCGCGCGCGCGCTCCCGCAAGTCGTCGTCGTTTCTGTCGTGTGATCTTTGGCATTCACTTACCCCCCCCCCGCACCCCTTCGAGACGGTCGCGACGTCGACGACGATCGCTCGTATCCGATCTCTCGGTAGTGGCTGCTGGTGGTGCTGGTGGCGTTGCTGCCAATTTGGATGAAAATCAGCCTGCATGCCACGCGTGCGCAGCCAGACCCACACTCGCAACAGGCAACATCGATCCACCGCATCCGGCGGCAACGGGGCAGGGGCCGATCATGATTCAGGAGGTGCGAGCGAGCTTATTCCCACTTGTGCGCCGTGCGAAACGTGTGAATTAATTGGAGGTTAATTATAATGTTAATCCACTGCACTGCCACGGTTGAGTCATATTTTATTTCACCTTCGACGACGACAACGACGGCGCAGACGGCGCGCGTTCGGAAACGAAAACTGATCCCAATTAAGACATTAGCGAAAACCGCGTGGTGACGCTGCCCGGGGGAACACAGGGCCAGAGGGCTTTTCAGATTGGGGACTTTTTGCTCTTCATGCCACGTTGTTCGATTTCGATTCGATTCGGTTCGGTTTACTGTCGCTTATTGGTTCGTGTCTCTTGAGAGTGGAGTCTGGATCCTGTTTTGCGTTTGCATTTTGCTGTTACCTGTTGCTGCTGCTGCTACCGAATGCCAGATTCATCAAACAGCGAACCGTGTGGCGCCGAATCGAGTGCGGAAACAGCAATCATTCCGAACACCTAAGCCTAAAAAAGCAGCAAAACACGACCAACCATCCAACCGAACTACCAGCGAGTCCTCACAGGAAACGAACAATCAAACAATTGAAGCGTTAATTGAAATGTCTGTCTGCGGCAAGTGGTGAGCGCGCGCGCGCGCCCGGTCGCGAGATCAACGTGCGATACAGGTGAGAAGCAGGACGCCGCTAGGGAGCTGGCGTTCGATCGCGATTGCGATCATAACATGCCAACCGGCACCAGCACCGGCACCGTGCGTTCGGTTCGTTCTCCCTTGTTGCATTCCGCCGTGCGCTTAGCATATCGTCACACCGATTAGCGTAGAAGAGTGGGGTGGAATGGGAGGTGGGATGGAGTGGCAGTGCGGAACACTTTATGATCGTAGCATTCGTACAGCGTACCACCGTAGCGAAGCGTGAAACAAAACGGCAAACGCGTCGCAACAGCAGCAGCAGCAGCGCGATTGAAAGATTGAAATAGAAAGCCTTAAACGCAAGACTAAGTGAGTACAACTTAATCCGGCAAACCGGCGGCCAATGGAGGCCTACGTCCGTTGAATTGCTGCTGCTGCTGCTGCTGCTGCTGGTGGTGTGACGACGAGTGCGTGTCTGTGTGCGTCCCTTAAGCGCACGCTCGCGAGGCATTCACTGGCAATCCTTGCTTGGGTCTGCGATCAGCTGCGATTCGAATTCGGATTGCTTCCAGCACTTCTGCCTAGCTTGGCGTCTCTCTCTCTCTCTCTCTCTCTCTCTCTCTCTCTCTCTGTGAGAAGGAATCACGGGCTATGCATTCGACCACAAAGAGACTGAGAGGGGCACTGGCTCGGTGGTACGCGGAGGGAGAAATAATTAAAATATTCCTCCGTCGATTGAAGGTCCTTCCTTCCGCGTCGTCGTTCGTTTTACAACTTTGTCTGTCGCCTGTGGAAGAGGAGGGCGCGTGTTGCGTGAAGCGAGCTTAAGTAGCCCGCAGCCCGCAGAGGAAGATGGATTCATCGACCGGCGGCCAAGCGCCGAGCAGCAGCTGTGGCACGCGGAGACCGATCGGTGAAAATTAATAGCTACAAGTGTCACTGGTGGTGGTGGTGGTGGTGGTGGTCGCCGCTGCCGTCGCTGCTATCTAGCGGATGGCATCGCGTTGCGGTAATTATAATGCTGACAAAATGAAAAATAATTGCGCGAATTTTCGTTCTACTCCTTCTACGTTCCATCAGCAGCAGCAAGGCAAGCGTAAAAGCCAGCATCCAGCACGCAGCTAGCAGTCGTTTGTCGGTCGGATAGATGATCAGTACGAGCGGCTGCAATTCCTGCCAGTGAGTGAGTGAGACGTTTTATCTATCCTGGCACAACGGTGGGGCTGGTGATCGAGGAGCTGTAATGCAGTCCGGAGATACATCAGCAATCCGTTTTGTGATTTACTGACCGCGCGGCTAGGTTTTGATGATGGAGGATGGATTGTGTAAAAAAAAAAGAGGAGGAAACCATCATTTGCTTAGTGCTTGTGTGTCTGGGGGAGTGAGTGTCGAATGGAAGAATACGGTAGTTAATGGTAATGTTTTACAAGCCGCTAAGATGTTTTGATAACTCAATTGAAGGGTGCTTGCGAAAAAGCGGTGGGAACCACGCTCGATATCCGATCAGATCCTCAGATCAACCACGGCTCCGGTTGCTCCTATCTCTTCTCATCTTTCTCCCATACACACAACGCACGCGCACATTCCAAAGGGCCAGTGACTTCCTTTTTTTTTTTGTTTGTGCTTCTCGATCGGTCATCCGGGGATGCGCCTTTTGCGTACAAAATTATAAATCAACCGCAGCAGCACACCGGAGCGCAGCACCGAAATGCTCGCTCTCATGTTAATGGGCAATTAATAAGGAAAACGAGATGAGTGCATTCCTCCCCTTCCCAAGTGGAATTTCGATTTTCCCAAGGCACGCCAACCTGCCCGCCAACTGGCAAACTGGCGGGAATCGGACAGAACACACCGTACGGCGTTTTGAATTCGGGCCCACGGTGCAGGAAATGCTCGAAAGCAACAACACTCTGCTTGCTGAAGGGCAACAGTGCCAAACGGCGCGCCTGTCGAACAAACATAAACAACCCAAACGAACCCGAACGCTTTCTGGGAACTAGCATCTCGAGGATGTCGAACTCAGAACCATCTTTTTTGAAGATGATGACGGACGAGCAGAAGAGAGAGAGCTCCACGAAAAGCTCCGATGCCAAGGCCGCCGCCTGGCGCGCGCCTTAAGAACCACGAAGCCATGCTCTGAGCCACGCTCTCTCTATGCACTCTATGATCACCTCCAAACACAACCTTCATCTGGGAACAGAGACCTGTTTTATGGTCCAGTCACGCTCGAGAGAGACCTCTCCGGCTACTCGGCCAAGATCTACAACTGTTTCGGGTTGTTGTTGGCATTATAAACCCGCGGGGATCTATTTCTGTCGCTGCTGCTGGTGATGCTGGCTGGCTAAACACCAGCGCAGGCCACCACGGGGCACCGTAACAGGCACCATTAGGGATGCCACCAACCGCTTTCGTCATAATATTTGCATCGCCCGCAAAAAAAAAAAAGGTTACGAGTTCGCGCGAGATGAAGATAATTCATCATCAATAGACATAAATCAATTTTACTTTTCTTGCCCGGCATTTTGCACCGTCTCGAGCTCTGGGCCCAGCATGTGCTCCTCGTGCAGCGTGGTTGTGCATAAACCGGAGCACAACCTTGGACGGCGCACCGGGAAGTGCATCGGCAGCGAGCGCTCTGCTGCGAACCGCGTGACTAAACGGTCTGTTGGTCTGTGGTCCATCCACAGGCGAGATCGTTTTATTGCTGTATGTGTACGTCCGTGTGTCTGGTGGCCATCCCCAAACCACGCGGCCACCAGCGGGAACACCCGCAGCCGAGCTGCAACGCGTGGTGCCATGGAATGTGGTGTGGTCGAAGATTAAGCTTCGCCCCGACTGGAGCGAACGATCGACCAGAGAGTGTGCGCCCACCCTCGAGAGTGTGGGAGTCACTTATATGGACAACCGTATCTTCGGTGTTGACCGCATACCGAAAACGCCCGGTACGTGGCGTACGGAAAGAAATGGCTTTTGCGCGCAGGTTATCTCGCGAAGGAGAGGCGAACCACCATCTCCCCTTTTTTTTTTCTCTCCTCCATCCATTCTGGGGCACTGGACACCGCACCTGGGACTCGATAATAATTGTCATACCGTGTCCGTGAGCTGGCCATCGGTGACCGGGTGGTCTGATTTGGCGGCCTGGAACTGGAGTGACCAACAAAAGGCTTTGAAGGACATAAATGTCAAACACTCCGTCGACGGTTGTGATCTGATGAAGGTGCGGTGGCGGTGGTGAACACCAGTTGGTGGTGGTGAGCCAAGCGATGACCGCAATTTCATCTGGCCAAATAAACAACCCGGCCCGGGCCCGGGGCCGGGCGCTGGAACGTCTGGGAGTGGAGTTTTGTGGAAATTTCACGAGCTGCGCTCTTCGGGAATGGGAAAACAATCGAACTGTTTGTGTAGCCGATAAGTGAAGAGAAGCGAAAAGATGATGAGATGGAGAGCGAGAGACGAAGAGACGGCGCACCGCACTGTCGAGTGCGATCAAACTCCAGGGATCCCAGGAAAAAAAGGGTTCCTGGGAGCATTTCGGAGAATCCGAAACCCCGGGCCTCACGCAATATGTCGGCCAAATAAGTGAGACACTTGAAGATGGTGCGCTGGCTTGCTTTTCCCCCGTTGGCATCACTTATCTGCGTTCGTCTGCTCGCTGCTGACCATCTCCTTCGTTGCTGTCAGGATGTCAAGTTGCATTAGAAGAAAGAAAGAGAGCGCGAGTGTGTGGAGGGAATAGAAAAAACGAGATTCGGAGTGAAGATCGTGCACTGGACGCCGGATTGGATGGTAATCCAAATAATAATCCATCCTCCCGGTCAGCTCCTCGATCAACAGGGCAGACGAACGGCGGCGGCGTTGATGGATTGTTGAACAAAATCGTTAGAATTTGTTTTGTTTCGCCGAGATGATTTGCTTTTGATCGGTGAGATCGGAGAAAAAGGGGAGAGAGCGAGGACTAGGACACTTGAAGTGCGCCCTCCATTCGTAGAAGACGCGCACGAAGTTTAGTTAACGGCAGCTGAAGCTGGCAGGTTGGTGTTCGGCTGAGGCACTCGTCTCGCGATTTGTTTTGCCATTTTGGAATTGTTTATTTATGTATCACTCCAACGGTACACGCAGCACCCAAAAGGAAGGAATGCTGCAACGCTTGGACCCGAGTGACGTGAAGCATCTAAACATCTCTTTCAATTGCTGTCGAACCAAGCAGTTCAGCAACCTTTCTGCTTCTGCGAATTCGATAATCAAACTTCAGTTGATCGTGATAGTTTGTCCGAGGGAAACAGGTTACCACGGTCCAATTGTTGGCGTGAAATATTCAGCCGCGTCTCGCAGATGCTTCCACGATGTGTCCTCGCTGAACTGACCTATAACGAGAGAGTCGAATGGAGCTCGCATGAGATGGGACGCGTTGAGATAAGATAATCAACGTGACATTGATTGAGCTTTATAAGGACACACGGAGAGAAGGGAACAAGGGCAGAAAAAGTAGAAGTCCCGAGGCCCTTTCCATTCAATACTGCCACAGAACTCACTTTCGTTCCAGCGGCGACACTTTTTCTCTTCCTTCTCCTCCAGATTCTCATCAAATGGATCTTCGCTTTCTGCTGCTGGTTCTGTGGATCTTTGATTAAACAGATCCTACGGACGGACGGAACCATCCATACCCTTGCCTTCATTCTCACCCCTTTCCTAGACGCACCCTCACCCCGATCGAGCCCTTGGTGGCGTGGCCCCCGGGAGCCATTGTCTAGGTTCGTCACCGACGCGCCCGGTCAAGTCTTTCTCCGGGCGGCACACCACACGCTGCGCTTTCGGGTCCGATATGTGTTTTTTAAAATATGGCCAGTCATTCCGGCTTCCCGTTTGGCCTCCGTCCGTCCCTCACCCGTCCAGACCAGACCAGACCAGACCCGTTTGCCGTGGTGCCATTACTCTTGAGCCCAATGGGCGCGCCCAGCGCTTCTGTTGGTTAAAGGCTTCGGTCCCGCTGTTGACCATTAAATTGATGAAGGAGAGTGGAGAAGGCTTTTCTCGGTAATGCTCGGCAGTTGTGTCGGCGTTGAGGGCGAGGAGCATTCCCAGTAGTCGTTGACGCGGGTGCGTATGACTCATGTGTACGGATGGCGGTGTCCATTCGGGCGGCGAAAGAGGTGTTTAAGCCTGATCGAGGGGGGGGGGGTGGGTTGGGAGATAACAATGTTCAATAGGTTAGGATAAATAAGGGACTTTCGACTGAGTTATTAATGCGATTATGTTCTCTCTGGATGTCGTCTGACGCAGTGAATGTGTCTATGAGGATTTAATACAAATGATATCTACTATATTTTATCCAGCATTAATCGCTTCTTTTAGATTTTTATTTGGAATGAAAAAGTGACTTTAACTTATGCAAGGATAATCAAACCGTTTTGAGACAGGAATTCACTCATTTGGGCAAATTTCATTTGTGTTCTACAAAAAATGCGTGAACGTCATGGAAACTATCTCCAATAATCATCAGGAACTACGTGATATCGAGCATTGATTGGAGATTAACCCTTTAACGATGTGTTTAATTTCAATGACAAAAAAATGCTGCCTCCGATGTGAAAAAAAACTTTGAAGCACCTCTTAATAGTAACAGTTCTGAATCGTTGCTAGCAACAATGCGATAAAAGGATAAAGGTGGATTGAAGAAGATTTTTACCAAAGGCAAAATTATACTTCTAAGCTCTAGCTTCACTAACACTAAGAATCAAGAGTACCTTTAAAAAAGTCAGTGAATTATGTTACGGACCTGCAAGCATATCTAATCAAAAGAATCATCTTATGCAAACCGGATTGACACGATATCAAAATGTAGTAAGAAATAGTCATAAATAAAAAGTGGAGGAATAACATAATTTTCCTCTATTTCCTTCTGTCTTTCTTATCTTCAATCCGTCATCCGTCGTTCAAACCATCAATCCGTCAATGGCTGATCTAAACTGGCCGAAGCTTGCAAATTGAGTTTATACGGCTCACGTAACGGGTCGCTAAAAAGCAGCAACATATTGTGAGTCATCTAATGACGATCTTCAATCATTGTAGTCCATGTATCATAAAGTTGCTCGAACCTGGAAGCGACGATTTGCCGGTAAGTGCATATTGGATACAATTTTCTACTAACTGTGAACAGCCAGACACGTTTACCCGTTAAATTAGAAACAAATCAATCACATTATTGAAGAAAATTAGGGATGTTTGGAATAGCATACTGATCGAGAGAAAATTAAAAGATTAAAGAAATCACAAGGAAAAGACAGCTCTAGATGAACTTTAAACAGCTGAGAAAATTCAGAAAAATCAATCTTGATTAAGAAAGCAACAATTGACTGGTCTGTTCATGAATTTAAAAGTGTCCGGAAAATTGCATTTCGAACTGAAAAAAAATCGATTTAACCGAAGACTATCAGGCGCTCTATCCAAAAATGCTCAGTTTGTTTTGCTAAACATTTAGGTAAGTTAATGCCGTAACTAGTAATCGTGATCGAATGAGGATCATTTCCCAAAACAGTTGACCACAGCCACCTCGCTTGGGTGTTGCTTCCAAAAATGGGCAATCATTGTGCACGCTCAAAGATAGCTTGCGGGTGGCTGTGGCTCCAACCCTGATAATCCCACTAACCCGAGTGCGGTTGCGTGCCATTGAACCCAACTGCACCACCACCAGCAGCCACGATAGCCAAAAGGGTGTAGTACTGCTCCGTCCTGGGAACTCCGGAGACCCAATCTGGAGCCCCAGCCAAACGAGTAGGTATCGTTGCTCGGTCATATGCTTTGTGTGAGTTCACTAGGTCCCAGTGATGGGATAGTTCAGCTCAGCGATAGCAGACCTTCGTTTCCATGCCATACATGCAGCTGTGGCCGCTTTGGTCTATCTTACCGGCTTGCTCGACTTTCCTTCGCGGTCGTTGTCGTCATCGAACGCATCGCGGCCCACCACCAGCAATCTCTCTGGGTGTGTGCCGGGAGTGAGTTCTATGGTACGCGGCTAATGTACGACAATGGCAAACGCCGTCGATGGGGAGTTGGCGTGAAAGATAGGGCGTCCGCTGGCCAACGCCGGCAACATAGTGCAGCTCATGACGCACCGTGTATCGGTGCTCCGTTTTGAGCATTCTCAACGTTTCAACGTCCCTCTCGCTGGCTCACTTGGTACTCGTTGGCAAATGTGTTGCTGAAGAGCAGAGCAGCTGTGCAATGTGTGCTCGAGAGGTTTTAAGAAGGAATCTCGCCGTTGTAATCAGTTCCGTGCACGAGCACACGCAAACGGTTCGCAACTCGTTAACTGCAACAATGTACCAAGCGGAAAAAACTACGGTAATACGGTTCTTCACACTAATTTATGGTGGATTGCAGAGTTTGTGGTTGTAATACTTCAAAGCATTTCGTCTAAAACCATAGATGAAATCTAGTGCAATAACATTTCAAAGAACGAATCAAAACAAAGCATTACAAAAACCTTACGCAACATCACAAAGGATACTGCAGTTCTATCTATTGAAGAAACAAGTCAATCCACGCAAACATTCACACATTTAACATTCAATTTATTTGCTGCACGCCAGCGCCAGCTTATGACGTCGAAAACAAAGATCATAACTTACCGTCGATAATCGGCACAAAAACCGAAAGGGTACACAAACAGACAACACCCCGCTTTTCGGTGATCGTCTCGCAACCATTCGAAGGAAAGCGAGACAGAGTCTTCCGCCCTTTACATGAGTGTGCAAGCGCGATCGTACCAAAGGCATACGATCGAAGGTGGGCCCGAGAGCGCTGAGGTCCTCTCATAAATTTTGCCCCGCTCGCAAATAATGTTCATCGACGCCCCGAAGGAACGTCCCCAGTGCAATTAATTCTGGTCGGCCCTTTTTCACCCTACCTGGCTTACGCACGCACCATCACCGCCCCCCCCCCCCCTTTCCGCGGTACCATCATCCCAAACACCGAAAATGAGACGATCACGAGCGGAGTCGTTCTCGTCCTCGTCGTCCTCATCGTCATCGCAAATCCGCACCAACTGCTCTCATCGCTCGTTCTCGCACTCTTACGCGTACGCGGATTTTCGTTGCGAAGAGATCCAAAGCTCTGGAATGGAGCGTACGCCTGGAATGGAGTACGGCCGTTGAGGGCGGTTTCTGTGGCATAAATCAAAGATTCAATTGCCATCGCGGTCGGGGAAACGGGCGTCGATTGTGGCCACAAGCCGGCGATGATGATGATGATGATGACGAAGAGGGTTCGGTGCACAGCTCCTCCCAGATTCGCGGAACCATCCCCCCTCCCCCCCCCCGTGGGCACGCACCGTGAAGCGTGTCCGAAGCCATCGCGCCTAGTCCGCAATTAAAAGTTCTAATTCAATTAACGGAAGCGACATGTTGGGGATGGGCCACCAGCACCCCTCCCGATCCTCTTCTGCCGTGTTGCCGTTCCCGATCATCATCATCATCATCGCCACCGAAAGGGGAGGAGATCATAACCGTCTGCGCCTCGTTGGACGCACGATCGTTCAACGACGACGACGACGAAGACGACGATCGGCCGCTTAGCTGCTACCGTAGCGCGATCGTGTTGCTGCTGCTGCTGCTGCTGCTGACGGTGATGATTACGATGATAATGACCGCGAGGAACGATGTAATGAATCGAGATCGAGCTATCATAATATGTTGGGCCGCGCAATAAAACAAACCCCAAAACGACACGAAGGCGTACACCGAGGTCTGGTTGGTTGGTTAAATCGTTCTCTCGTTCACGCTGCTGCTGCTACCGTTAGTACGAATGGCAAACGGTGGGTTTTCGATTCTTTAATCCAGTAATAATAGGTCTCGCGTGGACTCAATCGACCGCACATGACCATCGACCAGAACCGCCAGTCATGGCACGTGCGACTGGAAGGAAAGGTGTTGCTCTGGCCGTTGGTGTGGACTCCTCTGGCTTAATCACTGGCGTCGACTGTCTTGCTGTTCCATCCATGAAAATCCCGGCCTTCCCTCCGTCCACAAACGCGAACGGAGCAAAGGACAAACATAATTTGTTTCGCTCACTAATGCGTCCATCTCGCGGCTCTCTTCAATCAAATCGAGACGCAGGCGACCATCAAATCATCACACTTCCGCGACCCCTCCCGTTTTATCAGGCCTGATTGCGTGCTTAGTGAATCATTTATTGCTGATAAAGATGCGATAATTTGGGCTCTTAATTTCGGTAACTACAGAGGCAGCAAAACCAGCGAGCGACGTAAAAAACCCTTGCTCACACCACATGAATCATAACGACTCATTCGTTCCACACCAACACCCGGTCCGTCAGTTGGTCGCGTGTTTTTTTTTTTGCCGTTCGTTCGGACCCGGGTCCCCGAGCGTGAGCGATCTGATCGGATGAAAGCGAACGAGGAGCAAAAAAAAAAATAACCAGAAACCGCACACAAGGCACACCGAGGCTGAGCCAGGCCGAGGCGGGCCAGGCCAGGCCCCACAAAAACCATCCCCGCAAACATGATTAGAGCGTTTATGCTGCGGGTTGATTTTTATAGCCCCGCGCGTGGATTGACCGGGGCACCTCGGATGCGCCGAAGCGCCGGATGCACTTGCACTCTCTTGGTGCATCGTCATTGGGAAGCCCGCCAGCTCCGGAACCGCTAGCGGTCCCCGGTGCGCAGCCAGGGGAAGAACCAATCATCCCTGGATTCTTCTGCCGTGATGGGTGCGAGGTGGTTTCGAAAAAATTGAGTTCGCGCCCGGTCTTTGAAATTACTCCGCACACACATCTCTGTTATTATACCATAAAGGCATGATTGAGCGGTTTTTTTTTCGTTGTCGTTGTTGTTGTTGTTGTTGCTGCTGTTGCTAATTATTTTCCAAACGGCTCACGCGTACAACGCACATGTACGAGACGGCGATGGGGGAAGCGAACAAAAAGTAAACAAGCCACAAAGATAAATGCAACATCTTTACGCCCAGCTACTTACGGCTGAACGGAGGATGAAAAGGGAACGGTTGGAACACGGGCAGGCAGCAGCAGCAGCAGCAGCAGCAAAAGCAGGTATCGGCCAAATGGCGTGAGAAGTCGGTGGAATGGAAACATTAGCGAAAATGAAGTGTTTGATAAGTTATTGTTTGCCCGTTTCGTTACGATCACTAATTTAATTGCTGGATAAGAGGATGCTCTCGAATTCGTGATTGCATCGGGAGGATGACCGAAGACCTGCATGATTGTGAGTAAGGGGAATATTGTACGGATTGATTGGATGTATGCAGAGATATTTGAGAACTTTTCGTACACTTGATTCATTCGTGCATTTGATGTCCCTTTTCCGAGCTGCTGTTGCTGTTTTCTTAAATCCGGATTCTTTCAGATATTTTGTCTTCCAGTTAAAAAGGAAATGGCACTCCTGTTCAGATAACAAACATAATCACTCTGTTGGATAAAAGAAAACGCGTTCAAGTCTTGCGTTGTTAATATCAATTATTAGCAACATGCGTATGAGACATGCATCATTTCTGATAAAATGAAACAACCAGTAGCACTGTATGGGAAAGCACTGTTTCCGTTATGAGTAACGTACACACATAGGTTTCATGCGTCACAAGTAGTGCCCTTTGAAAAAAAAATAAGATCAAAGTGAACACTAATTTGGTGATATGAAATGTATGAATCGATAACCAACATGGACTGGACTTCCGGGTATATTACTCACGAAGCAATGCGTCATTGCTGAAGATAGATGTTAAATACATGGTTTCACAGCCTTCACATCAGCTCATACATTTAGTTGTTCTAAATGGTTGGGTTCTAAAGTTGGTGATTGCCCGTTTTCAATTACTGTTCCCCAATGTTCCAGGTTGTATTTTGTTATTCCAATGATTTTTTATTTCTAAGTGGAATGTCCACTTTGCGCTGTTGATTACTCCTGGATTAGTGAGCGGATATCACACGTAGTGTATCGTGCAAACTTTTGTGTAGTGTTAGAATGGACAGAATCGGGACCATTATTTTTGTGAACATTGCAATCATAGGGATGTTGAACGGATGGAACGTGTTGTTGATGCTTCTGCATTAATGGTTGGCCGACACTACTGTGTACATTCCGAGATGCAACATGAAGATCTAGACGAAAAAGACGGATATGATAAGTGAATCGTCGATCCAGCAAGTAAATAGTGTGCAGCATTTCACATTTCTTTGTTGATAACACATGGAACTTGCTGATATAATACAGTACCTTGGCGTTACCATTGCTTCTGCTAACAGCGTTCATGTTGACTTCGTTCTTGTTATACAAAAGGATGAAGCAAACGTCCGATTTACCAAATTTAGATGATGGCAACTTTGAAGGCTATAATCCGGACAATGCTCTCAATGAGCAGGTCGATCTATTGCCTTATAACCCCGAGTACGAATTCCCAAATGAGCGACTGAATCTTCACACACAACTAGGTATCGGTGCCTTCGGTGTCGTGATGAAGGCAACAG
>NC_064877.1:60580646-60593146 GCF_943734665.1 Anopheles aquasalis | reverse complement strand
TTTAATTTAATGAAACAATTGCGAACTGATGCGAGAGAGGGGTGGCGGTGCAAGAGAAAGAGCGTACAGTGATGGAGAAGGGGCTGCGGAGGATGAGAACCGAACCGACTGAATGCTGAGGGAGCCACAGATGCTGCGCGATCGCCAAAGATGAAGAAAACGTGCAAACGTGGAGCTGATGGTGGCGATGGAGTTTGGTATCGACGGGAGACGCTCCGTGGCACCTTACCTTAGTGTGCGCGGAGTTGCGAGTTGTAATTGAGTTAAGCAACGAAAGCAAAACCAGCGGCAACCCCGCAGACCCGGGCGCGCATTGCATGCAAATCAAAGTGCCAAAGCGAACTGCGGCCAGAGGATCGAGCAGCGCGACCGACCGACCGACCGACCGACCGATCGCGGCTGCCAGGTATTTGATGCATTTTGTTGTCTGCACCCGGGTCCCTCGACATTTGCATCATCGTCTGTGCGGTTGAGCAATTTAGCGGTGTTGCACCCGGGAGAGTGAGGCGCTAAACCGTGTTTCGTTTTCCACGCTCGGCGAAGAGTGAAAGAGCTGTGATGCCGAGAAAAGGGCGGACAGGGTGGTTTATTTGCCAAGGCAAATGACATCGTGCCTACCGCCATCGCCATCGCCATCGCGCGCATCGCGGTGGGAGAAAAATGGCAAATTATGTTGTTAAATTATAGGAAATTCGCTGGTAATTAGAATTTTTCACACTGAGCTGGCTAGCTCTGTGACTCGGTAAGGTAGCATCGGTAGCGGAGCGGCGAGAAGGGGGATCGGGTAATGTTTGCGAAATGGGAGCGCATGAATCAACCTGATGCTGGTCCGGGAAGTGTTACTTTTCCGTGGCATCCGCGATTACGAGCGAACGGTTGGTGCTTTTTGACGGAGGGGTTTGAAAGGGTTTTTGCATCGGCGTGGAATTTGTAATGAAGTGAAATCATGGAGAAAGGGGGGCATCACGCAGGGATAGTTTACGGTCCTAGGCACCTCCTAGGTGCCGGCCGGACTGTGAGAACATGATCGCGGGGTGTAGTAAATCCTGGTCGTGGAGAAGAGAGGATAATTATGCGATCATCGCTGCTACGGTGTGCCGTTGAAGGTGCTTAATTTGATCGGATCAAAACATGCGAAAACGGGAGAACGGTGAAGCTTGCAAGCGGGTGCGGGTGTTGGATTTGTATGCAATGTTTATTAATTAATTTATCATGCCTTCTTTAGGAGTTGTTCGACCGGGCGATTGTATTTATTCGTGAATACTCTAAGCGGCTAAGACTTCTGGGTCATGATAAATTCTCTTCTTTTCACAAGTTTGGAACAAACGATGTCAGTTGAAAATGTAAATGCATTGAATTGAAATGTAGTTCTGTCTTGATTGTTTTTTTTTCAGTTAGAGTTGAGTTAGCAAAATTTGGTAAACAATAACTTTACAAAAACATCGAGAATCTTTAACCCTGCTATAGCCGCTGAATTAAAGCATTTAAATCATTTTCATGCTGGTCATCAGATGATCAGTTTCTATGATCTTATTGCTTAGAACTAAGTTCCTGGATTACTTATTGTTGTTGTTATCTTCGAGCAAAGGCATTTGTGATGTTTCATCCTATTAAATGATATCTAGAAGACTAATATCAAATTTACATGTTTGTACCTTGTTTAGATTTATGTAAGCTTGCGACCAGGTCTATATTTATGTAAGTTTATGTATCCTGACATTTTACGATAGCACATTGAGGTCGGCATGACCTGTTGAACGATATCAATAAATAAATTATCAAATTATCAAAATAAATATTGGATACTGGTCGGTGTTTAACTGAGCTGGCTAACATGGGCCGTGCCCTTTGTCAAGGTTTTATTCGTATGTCAAAAAATTTCAAAGGAAAAGGTTGAACCTAAGCGCTAATTGTTGCAATACTGATACATAATTCATTACACCGCCACACCGCCATTCTTAAACACCTATAGAAATGTTATCTGTGCATCAGCAAGTTTATTATAATTGACAGAAAACCTCTTCTGCTAACATAAGAATAGAAATGAAACTACCTTGAAACAATTCGAAATCAGCTCATTGACCATAGCTGATTCGATGCAATCATTCATTAAAATACAATGGCATAAAGCAAATGTCCTCTGTTGCCAAAGGCGATTAAATGAGCCTAAAAAACAGCACTTGCAGCAACAAACATTCAAGAAATATTCAGCATTATTCTATGAAATTATGTGAAATATTTGTGAAGTGTTCCAAAACTCTGAAAACTATTTCTATATTATTAAAACAAAATCAGTTCATTTTCGGTTCGCGTATCTGCTGTTATGTAGTTTTAGTGAGGAAAGTAACATTAGAATCATTTCCCTGATTTACTTTTAATCATACAATAGTTAGAAAAATGCAATAACATAAATTACAAATGAGTATAAAAGAACGCATCTCATAACCGCAGTCTTAGATGCACCTCTGACGACGTGAGATGTGCATTTATAATCCCTCTCCATGACTACAGAAACTTTACATTGTTAAACTACAAGCCAACGATCGGCATCTTTGAGTTGATCTTATCGAATTGGCCAAACGAATTTTAAACTACACCGAACCATATCTAATCATTGCCAACGAGCATCACCATCCCCTAAACAAACGGCAATTTCCGAGCTCAAACACTCCCGATAACACCGAGCACAAACAAAACAAAGAGCGGTTCGGTGGTAAAGTTCCCGCGAGCGCACAATGCACCAAATAGAGGAAGGAACGCTCCTTCCTGAGTGCGGCCGGGTTTGAGTTTGTTGTGTTGTTACTTCCGCTCCGCTGTGCTCCTGGCTCCTGCAAACAGATCCTCACCAATGGCAAGGTTCTCGAGCATACACCGCACACTCACTTAGCGTGCGGCGTGGCCACATTAGAAGTGCCATAAAATATGATTGATTTCCTAGCTTTCGACACCGGCCAGCACGCCTCCTTTGAACACCGCTGGCTGGCGGGCTGGCTGGCCGGCTGGCCGGCTGCAAACGCAGATTCATGCTCGATCTCGAGTTCCTTTGCTCTTCGCACGCACACATAAAGCGTTGCCGTGATTTCCGTCGTGTCTCAAAAGAAGCGTCATGGGAAAGGAGAGTCGCTCCGGACCGTTCTGTTCCAATTGAGCGGTTTGCTCTATTTAAGACAGGTTGGATCGGTTTGCATCGCCGAGCGGACGGTGAGGAGAAGGAGGTGCTCGGCCTCCAGGAAACGCGAGACCAACGAGCCGCGCCGTCCTGCTGGTTCTCGTTAGCATCGAGCGATGTCTGGAGTTGGGAACAATAGGACCCGGAGGATCGCGAGAAAAACAAAGAACACAGAACAGACCAACATCAACCGCTTGAGCCGCCATCGAGCCGCCGACAATGACGGAACCGAGACGAGTCCTGGCCGCTGACGAGTTTGTCCTACGTTCCTTTATGCTACACTCCTGCGCAGTCGTTCAACATCCTGTAAATCACACCTCGTCCTCCAAGGATATTCTCACCGTCCATCCGTCCCGGTCCAGTCCAGTCCAGTCCAGTCCAGTCCAAGCGAAATGGAGCAAAAGAAAGAAAGGGCAGCGACATCCATCCACCATCAAGCGGTGGACGTCGCAGCATGCGCAAAACGCGCACTGCAATTCCACATCCGTGTGGCGTCTTTAACACCTGAGGAAATCGTTTTCCGGTTCCACGCCGGCCGCAAAGAGCACCGCCACAAAGCGATGAGCCGAGCAGCAAGCAATCCAACATGCTCTCGCCTTCCGCTCTCCGTTCGTCGTGTTTTTGGGTAAAGTGATCAGTGTCTGGCTGGTCAGCAGGAGCAGCAGCTCGCAGTGGTGATGGTGGTGGCCACTGGCACTCCCGAGAAACGGGGAAGGAACTGAAAATTTGCTTCGATTTTCGGTGCCTTCTCATTACAGCGGAGATTGCGCATGGCGCGCGTTTGTCTTTGCAAATCGCATCGGCATTTGATTTCGGCGGCTGTCGGCTGTTTATGCGCACTTATGCTTTGCTCCGGCCATCCTTTCGTCCCCCCCGGGGGCTCGAAATGGTCCCGGACGCTTTATGTTTATTTTGATGGTTGGAATTGGTCCATCGCCACCTCCAGGGGCCGATTGGAGTGACATCGCAAGGCCGGTGCCACGACGTGCAACATAATTTGGCGACACGCAGCATAAAGCGAGCGAACGAGCTTCAATGCTTTCCGCAAGACTCGAAGCCCACATGGACCTAGTTCTCAGCACGAGAAACCGATTCACCCGGTCAGGTTCCATTATTTCACCACATCAGCAACCCTTCTCTTCCACCACCCTCACCTCCATCACTCTGGCAGTGGCCACCACAAAAAACGCGGTGGTAGGCAATGTGTGGTGTGGCAGAAGCAAATAAAATGTAAACACCATCAGCATGATTCATTTGTCTTATTTGAATAAAAGCTCCGTGAAGCGGTGGAGCAATGGGGGGGGATGAAGAAGTCTGGGCTGCTCCACTCCACCGTACACCGAGGATCCCTTCGCAAAACGTATCGCTCCGTTTCGTTTTCGTCTTCGCCGCCGTCGATTGCAAGGGCAGCACACGATCTGTGCGGAAAACACTCACACTATAGGGGCCGTTCGTCGTGGCGACGCAAGTGCCCCCCCCCCCACCCCCCCCCCCCCCCCCCCCCACGGGGAAGGGCTCTTGCATTGGGACGGACGGCGATCAGGGATGATGCTAAAGATTTCCCCTGTTTTGCTTTTCGCTGCTTTTCGCTTCTTTCCATTTTCCTCTTCTTTTTCCTCTTCGTTCGTTGATTTTCGGGGTGGCAAAGTGAGGGCAAGACAAGAGCAATTGATGCTTCGAACGCCGTCCTCGTCGTCGTCGTCGTTGGGAGCATCGTGGATAGCCGGGAGCATCGAAATGCAGTTCAAAACCGGCGATCGCGCGAACGCAGAAACCAATCGTGGAGCCAGCAGCAGCAGCGGTGGCGTGAGAGGTGGATACAGAAGTTACCGCGAGCTGTTTCCAATCATCTTCTTTTCTTTTTGAAGATGCTTCGAATGAAAAAGGATTTTCCAATGCAACAAACAGGCTCCACCAGATGCCAAAAGACAACGAAATAGCCACAAAACCTTCATTAAAGCTCTGTGGCGACGGTAACTTTGCGTTGCACCTTCCTTTGCATCCTGCGAACGGAGGGACTTGGACTCCAAGAGACCGCAACGGGATGGCAAAGGCAACGACAATCGAGCGATCAGTTATCGCTGTCGCTGCCATCGTCGTCGTCGTGGTCCAGGGGCCGCGTGCGGTGCGCGCGCTCGCTCGAAAACGGATTCCGAAAAGGACTCCTCGAGGCGTACATCCATCAGTAGAGCGGTCCAGACCAGTGCGCGTCTGTATGCTGGTGGACGCAAACGTTTTGCAACATTACAGCAACAGCAGCAGCATCAGCAGCCACCGGAGAACCGGGTACCAGTGGAGCAAGCATTCCAACCATAACACTCCTTGGTGCAAGTGCTCGCCTCTTCTCTCTCTATCTCTCTCTCTCTCTCTCTCTCTCTCTCTCTCTCTCTCTCTCTCTCTCTTTCGCTTTCAAGCTAGGAGTCCAGGAGCGCCCTGCAATCACAAATGCATCAACTGCAAAACGATTGCAAAACGGTTGTGAAAACGGTTTGTGTGCTCCGTTCCCCTTGTTCCCTCACCCTGCCCCCCTGGAGTTCAGGTGCACACGTCACACGGTCTGCGCAACAGATAGCGAGAGGAAGATATTCAAATACATTCTCGTTCGTCGTCGTGGTCGCCGTCGTTGCCACCGAATAGGGGGGAATGCGGGAATCAATCTCCTGGATGAAATATTAAGCGCCAGAGCTCTGCGGGACGGAAGAGGACGCAGGGTTACGGGGGGGGGGGGGGGGAGTATGAAGAGGAGGAGGAGGAGATGGTGGTGGTGGTGTCACTGCATTAGCATTCTATTTGTCTCCTTTGTTTCACGGTTGTAACATTTAAATTAAAACTCCATCCTGACATAATAATTTGTCAACCTCGATCTCGCTTTGATCTCGCTCCTTCACTGTGTGTGCGCAGTGGGATCTGTATTTCTGTGTGCCCGGGGAATGGAAGGAATGGAACAATTTGCAAGGATGGAAGGAACTCGCGGTGCGGTGCAGCTCGCCGCGTGGCCATCGTCTGCGTCGTCTGACGTTGTTGTCATCGGGGCGATGTCAATCCCGGAACGGAACGTGCATGCAACGGGGGTAGCGAGCGCTCGCACATGTCGATCATGTCGTGATCGACATTCGACGCCACTGTTGCAGCACAGTTGCATTTTGGATTGTTTTGTTTTTCGTTACTTTTTCTCTGTGTTTGTGGCAGTGGAGCGAGCGCAGTGAAGAAAAGAACGTAAAAACGGGGGCCATTTGTTGGCACTGGCGTCATGGCGCACCCACTCTCTCTCTCTCTCTCTCTCTCTCTCTCTCTCTCTCTCTCTCTCTCTCTCTCTCTCTCTCTCCCCCATTCTCCCCATTGCATGTCACACGCGGTGACAACTTTTCGCGCATTTTCACGCCGATCCGTCGATCAAAGTCACTCGTGGCAGTTGGATCGGATAACTGCGTGGAGCTCGTGCGGTGAGTGAGCGATTGGATTGCGATGGATGAAAGATTGCGTTGGATTGTGTCGTTTCCGTTTGTGCGTGAAGCTCTTTATGCTTTTTTATGTTGCATCGCCCCCTCCCACGGGACACTATCACTTTCAATCTCGCCCGTGGATCAGGCCGTACTTTCTCTCGTCGCGGGAGCTCCCGTACCGTGCCAGTCACACCTGTTGTTGATCACTCGAGATCCCCTCGTGGAGGCTTTGTTTCGCTCGATTGCAATCGAGGAATGTTCGAATGAAGAGGGTTGGAGGGGAGGGGGGGGGGTTCGTCGCTTGCAGTCGATGTCGCCTGTCGATGTCGTTTGTGTAATGCGTCGTCGTTGTCGAGGACGTCGCCATCATTTGCAGATCCGTTTGCAGTGGCCGTTTGCTTTCGACACTTTTTCGCTTCGATCTTCGCTTTTCAGGCGGCTTGTTTTTGGAGCCAACGGGGCCAGGAACCGGCCATTTTCGGGGGCATTGACAGGCTGCGGGCGGCATTTAAGGGTGGTAATTTGAGACGATTCGACGACGACGACGACGACGACGGCTACAACGATGACGGAAACGGTAGCCGTAACCGTTGGTTGGTTTGGTGGCGTGAGGGATATTGATTGCACACCACCGGCACGCGGGGACCTTGGCGCACGGTGGCAACGTGCAGTGACACGGACGCGTCGATACGATTAGTCTCGCAACGAATCAATTGCGTTCCGCAGAATTGCTTGCCAGTCCGGCCACACGATCGCCACGATCATTGGTATGCAATCGAGTCAGAGCGAGAAAAACCAGGAGAGCGAGAGAGAGAAGGAGCGAGCTCGATTTACATGCCGCTTCATTGCATCATGTCACCGTATTTGGTAAGCGGACGGAACGCGACGTAACTTGATTCCGTTTCGGTTACCTCACTTCCCACAAAGGGGTGGTGCAGTTGCACCCCGCGCCGTGCCCGGTGACTGGTGACCACTTTCACTGTCACGGTAATGCACAGATGTGAAGCTGCATGGCCACGATAGCAACATTCATAGTAAAGAGGGTAAAATATCATTTTTGTCTCTCCAATTCAACGATGCTACCAAGTTCTTTAATTTCAAGCCAGTTGATAGCCTTATCATAAAACATAATGATGTTACCGACCGATGTTACTAGGAAACCGATTAATAAAAAAAAACGCCCTATAAACATGTTAAGCAGATGTCCTTGCACTCTCGGCTTTCAATCATCCGCGAGATACGAAAGTGCTGAATTATCTGAATTTAGAATCATCAAACAGAACAACGTTTGTTACTTAGTCAATGTCCCATTTTTAGCGATAAGCCTCTCAAATGGGCCTCAAAAGTTGCACTTGAGATTAACGAACTCGCTAGCATCGTTAAAATGGAGAGACAAAAATGATTATTTGATAACGTTGAAGTGAGAATCGTATAATTCAATACAGCAGAATCCATTGCGGAGGATATACTTTGTACTTTGTGAAAAATTGCAAAAAGAATAGTAGAAAAGAATAAAACAAAGTTATTGATATACTATTTTGAATATATAGACTTAGTTGTTGGACGAAAATCAGTCATAACGATAATTTGAGGCAGAGGCAACCTTTTTTGCATACTGTGAGTGCAACTTTGATCGTAAAGAAAGGCTTTCAATTCATCTTTACTGGCATTTTAGGGTGAGCACACCGATTGCAACATTATTTGAAACTCTTTTCGACGGAGTTCTTTACTGAAAGTTCCTATCGTGGCCATGCACCTTAAGGGAATTCGATTGCAACAAATTGGTTAACATCTTGCCCGCATCCAGATCGTCTCTGGTCCGGCGAGATGAGCATCAGGTCTGATCACGACAACACCAACCGACAGCAATGGCCGTGGTGGTTGCCCGCAACCCTTGGGCACAATTAAATATGTTTGCTGAACAATCACTTCGGCGGTGAAGCGGCGATGCTTTCCGACAGGGCCTTGACGCGTTGTGGATCGTTTGATCCGGCCATACAGCCGGCACGCGGGCCTGCATGGCCCATTCGTGTATTCGCGTCATCGCTCCAGCACACAGTTACTCGCACATCAACGCCAACTTGACCTGGCGCAAGTCTGGCGACTGATCGGCACGATATATTCCACCATCCATCCAGCCTCGAGTCGAGTGGTGACCTGCAGACAGTCGCCTTGCTGCTGCTGCTGCTGCTGCGTTCCTGCCACGAGAAACGAGAGTGGCCCTAAGAGCCTCCCGGCTAAGGGATGGTGGTGGTGCTGGTGGTTTGTTGGATAAACAGTTCTGCTTGGCCTACAATGCGCTGCGATTGTTTGCGGCGCAGCGCAGCGCACGGTCCCCAGAACCTGGCAGATCCGTCTCCGTTCTCGCACCTCGAATCGCACCAGATCGCACGGGAACACGGGACGTCAACTTCAAACCGCGGAGGAGGAGGAGGAGGAGCGCTTCGATTAAAATGACTCCTTGACACAACAGAGTCAGCCTATTTCACCTCCGCGTCTGCGCCGGTGCGCTGTGTGTGCGTGGTTGGAGTGCTTTGGATTCGAGAGACGGGCGTCAAGAGCATAATGTTGCCGCTATCACTGCTTGACGGGGTAGGCGGAAGGTGAGAGGTGATAACAATCCAGTCATCCTTCGATCGAGCTCGAGACCCGCTTCTCGAGGGGTCCCATCAGCCAGCGAGCGAGCATTCGACGAGCAACAATCTGTGGCTCTTCGCTGCCCTCGAGTGGTCCACGGTGGGCCTGGCCATTCTGGGAGTGTAGCCTCGACACTCATACACCCAGGAATAGACACTCTCCGTCATCACTCTGGTGGGTTGTTGTTATTACTTTCATCCGCGCGGCGCATCGTGGCCGTGACCGACACGATCGAACGAGAAGGGGGGGGGGGGGGCGAAGTAAACGCTGCAGTTGGAATGCTATCCTCCCAGTTACTCCTCCTGCTCTCCCACCGTCGTCACTTCGTTTCTAATACGTCCTTCGCGGACCGGAGCGGAGCCCTCTCTCTCTTTCTCCGGGGTTCGCACCTTCGTTCGCCGTGGCCTCGCCAGATTGTTGGGTAAATATTTATTCAAATAATCCATTCAGCTCGCTCTATTCCTCTCTATTCCACCTCCTGCGTTCCCATCGTCCACGCCACTTCTCGGGGGCTCGATCTAACGAACCCATTGAACTTGTTGGGTTCTCGCGATCCCGACGGAGCCTGAAGCGTAACTGGAGCGTGGTGTTAGCCACCCTCTAAGCAGGGAAAAGCCCGGGACAAAGTGTATCTAATGAACCGCGCCCGACTGACGCGGCTCGAGACGTGCCGAGGACAATGTACGCTTGATGACACTGCAAGTCGCCTTAGCCCGTAGCCGCCATCGCCATCTCCGTGTCCGTTGCTTGTCACTCGTTGGTTCGTTTATTTTGGTGCATTTAGATCGAGTGGAGCGGTTGGGGGTGGCGGAAACACTCGCTGTATTTGTGCGGTGACGAGAGTCACAGAGAGTTCGTTCTAATTGCATCGCCAAGGGATGATGATGCGCGGGAGAAAAGCGATGCTTTCGTTTTTCTTTTTGTCCAGGTCATTTATCTTCGCATTTCGTTCGGGCGCGCTCGCTTGTTCTCTTGATTCGTGCCGTAACGAGGATTGGATTTGATCCGAAATACTCCAATAACAGCACGTCACTTGAAGTCGTCGTCGTCGTCGTCTCGCCATGCAGATGATCTGCCCGTACTGGCCCTTACTGAGCTAAGGAATGCCAAACGGCACTTCAGGCTGAAGTGCAGGAGATTCTGTTTGGAAAAAAGATAATATTTTGATATCTAATAGCTAAACGAACGAACAACGATTCACGAGATGTTTCTTCTAGAATGTAATAGGAAATGGCTGCATGATAAGCTCGTTTGCTGTCCATCGTGTTCAATATCATCGAGCTTATATTGCGCACGTCCTTACAAATAGTAGAATAAGTTTCATTGGAAGTTTGAAATAGAGTGAAGTTATTTTTTATTTGTAGAAGTTAAATCTTATTCTAGAGTTTTGAACTTTCTACACGAGATACGGTTTAGTTATTGCAACAATATCGTAATGTACAGGGTAACTGCAACATAGTTAAAACGGTTTTTCACGGCATTCATAGAAAAAATAATTCGTGGCATCATATTTTGGTAGCCGTGTCGTCGCAAAGGTACTTTTTACGGTGCCCATCGTAGCGATATGACGGATCATCTGAAATATACAAATCGATATTTGTTAGAAAGATTATAAGTTTATCTAGGTAGCCCTAGTGAGTTTTAGTTGATATCTCAATTTTCTGGTTTTTGGCAGTTTTCTGCAGTTCAAAAAGTGATGCTTTTTGTCAATTTGCTAAAAACACGATTTTTAAAAATTTGTTTAAAAAAAATATCAACAAATATTAATGATATCTCTTCGAGGCTATCTGGCAAAAAGTGTACAGATTATGTGTTAAAAATTTCAAGTCGCTCGGCCTAGTACTTTTTACGGTATGATGGACACCGACTTTGAAAACGTTGGTTTTAAGAAACGCTCTTCAAAGTAGCGAACTACCTGGAGCCTTGTATGAAACGTTGATATTCAAAAATCTGTATCTTTGTCAGTTTTTCCTCGATTGATCGAAAACTTTTACACAATACTCTTGAAAGGATCAGCTTTCAGGGAAAAATGTTAAAAACATGTGTCACAAAAAAAAAACGAATCCCCATTACTAAAATGGCATAGACTAAAGTTTCAGAAACTGGCTATTTGTCCAAATCGACTGAAAAATGACAAAGTTATTCAACTTTAAAATAGGGTTCCGCCGGATGGCGCACCCTGTACATAGATTCAATCATGTTTCGAAGGAATATTATTAACTTCACCGCCTAAAAACTATTATTACATCAGCTAGAACAGTCATCAGTGGGGTTTATATTGGTAGGAACGATGACGTCTATTCCCTATGCAATCATTCCCTATGATTTCTTTAGGATAGCTATGACTTGACTGGCAATGTTCTCAACTACACCCAAGAAGCAATTTAGATATAAACTATTGCAGTTCCACGTTTCATAAATAATAGTTTGGATTTAAGAAAGTTTGAAGATTGAAATCTGTTCCTTTGAGGTATAATTCCTCACGTTATCCCAGTTAAAAATACTCCACTCAAACCTACAGCGTCATTACAATGTTGCAGAACAAACCAAGCAACCGATATGTGACCGACTGATTTTCAGGCGGACTGTGTCCGAATTTGGAAGCTCCATTCCCTACGAGCCTGTGGGTCACACCCCCTCCATCCCAACGAACCATTTGAACAATCACCGCGCATTCATTCATCCCGCAGTTGGGGTCCATCGTCTCGTGCGTCAGCGATAAAAATCGAACGAAACCAATGCGCAGCAGCAGCACCATTCCCTTTCACGAATTACGCTTTGTTTACTCGTGGTCCAAAATTTGTTAATTCAGAGCTCCATCGGCAGCGGCATCGACTTCAACGCTTCGCCTCTAGGACATTTGCGGCCACCGTTGACTTCGCCGATTCCATTTCCACTGTGGCCATGGCCGTGCGTCTCTGAGACGCTCCCACGGACGCTCCCAGCGGCCGGACGTATCGCGAACTCACTTATCGAGTTTTGCGATCCGTGCAATTCGAACGAACGCTGCCCAGGGAACGGTTTTGCTCGGGAAAGGATCACGCTACAACGCGTCCCAAAAAGCCCGAAACGTGCAAAATCCGTTGCTCATAATTCCGAATTCACGCGAATCATCATCAGGAGAGTGGGACATGGGGTTGGGGGGTGGTTTGTGGATGAGGAAACAATTTTCCTCCTTCTCCTCCTGCTTCGACGGCCCGAGGTCAGGTGGAGAGCGCAAAGAGGAGCCTCCGATGATTCTACATTGTTGG
>NC_064877.1:60570646-60578146 GCF_943734665.1 Anopheles aquasalis | reverse complement strand
TGTGTTTCGTTCCGATTGGGGTCCTCCACCGCGGAACAGCTTAACGAAAATCGATACCGTTTAGGCAGCACATTCGGGCGCGTGTGCTCGTCTCGGGGTCTCTCCTCAAGGTGGTGGTCCTCCCCCACCCCCCGGTCATTCCTGTGTGCTGGTGTCGACCACCTCCACGGTGCGTCTGGCCCCGGAGAGGGCAGGGTATGAATTTTAATCCAAAACCGCTCTATCCGAATACGAATACGCTCGAAACGCCCGATCATCACGATCGGCGCAAAGATGGGCCACGGCGTTTCGATTTCCTACATTTTTATGCGCCCCCTCCACAACACCTCCCCCCTCCCCCATGCACTGCCAGCCCACTCCACGGATCGGATGGTGGTGCCCATTTGATCGATACTCTCATGTTTCAAAAATGGTATTGTACCAATCGTAGCGACGTGGCGTCGCATCGGGCTCTCGATCGCGTCCCGGTCCGGAATTGAAGTGGAGATCGGCGGCGGCGGCGGCGGCGGCGGCGGCGGCGGCGGCGCAACGATGGCACAAAAAGAACAAGATCGATCGCGCGCTCGGACACGGGACGCGGGTGGCGGGTTGTCAAATCAAATCCATCCGATCCGATCCGATCCGATCCGATCGGGAACCCCGCGGGAACATCGAGCGATCTACAGCGAAGAAGATGGCCGGCCACGACCCAGGCGCGGGAAGGGAAATCTAATTTGGGAAGTTTGGAAGGTTTGTGAGCACCGATCGTGTCGGTGTGCTTGGAAGTGGAAGATTTATGCTCTCCGTGCCAGCCGTCCTCTAGGTTGCCTGTCGAAGGAAGGATTCGCGTGTGACGATCGCGAAGCAACGAATGGCGGCGCCGACGACGCCAGGGAAACGGGGGGAAAAAACGCGTTGGGTGGGATCGCAACAAACGTTACTCGATCGTTGATGGAATGTGAGGGATCGAACGTTGCTCGATCGTTGAAGAGATCGAGAAACGAAATCATCGCGTAATGCAAGAGCTCGCAGTGATTCCCAACAAATGTTGTCATCGAGTGGATTAACGCATCGCCGCATCCGAAATGAGGCCCGATCGATGGCCAGGGAAAAAGGGTTTCGACGCACCATGGCTGGCCGGAGATTCACTTTACGCTCCGCGCGATTGATGGAGCGCATCGAAATGGGAAGGGAATGCCGGATCAAAAGTCTCTGATCTCCGTTTGTAAGTGTGTGATTGAAGGATCCGACGAACTAGAAGGTCAGAACCAACAGAATCCTTTTGTTTGGCCCGCTGTAACGACCGTCCTAATGGAGGTTCGTTCGACGAACCGAAGGAGAAAGGATATTCCGCTTCATTCCTAGAGCTGGGACCGACGAGCGTAACAAGCAACGGGAAGAAACACTCGCTTCTTCGATTTATCATCTCGTTTTTTGGTGCAGGGATCGATGTGAGATGCCGTACACGAGATGCCGGCGTTAACAGCTTGGAGTTGAAGATTGGGAACGAAGGCAAAGGAGGTTTATTCCTATTGTGCGTAGCTATCCCTCTGCAACCATGACCAAATCGTTAATCGATAGCGCGTACGCAGTTCGATCAACACGTCCGCTTCGAGGATTCTCACCATCGTCGATCACAATTGACTTGGACGGATTTGATGAAGTAGTGAGAGGTAGATAGCATTCCATTCCAGTCCGGAAGCAGCCAATTGCCAGCTGCATGAAGTAATTGAGGTTCCTGATCAGTTCTCTGGGTTCCTAGGATGTGGAATTCGTCCCTCGAAGTTAAATTAACGCCAGAAAATCAGGTTTTTTTCTTTTTTATATATTCGATTGCTAGGTTGATTGTATTGGATCGTCATCGGCATCATGCAAATCCTTTCAAGAATATTGTGTAAATTTTTTGGTTAAATTAAAGCGAAACTGACAAACTTATAGATTTTTGAAAATCCGCGTTTCATACAAGGCTCCATGCAGCTACGATGGGCACCGTAAAAAGTATCTTTTCGGAGACATGACTGCCTAAATTTGATGTCATGGATAACGCTTTTAATCAATCTTTCTCAAAATAGAATTAAATATTTTTCAAAAGTTGTAGTTTAATATGCCATTTACTTGAAAAAATTAAGTTGGATGGTTACGTCACAAAAAATCACCAAAACTGAGCCTTTTTTGGCCAGAAATTACTGAAGAATATTCCTTTAGGAGTTAAATTCCTTTAGGAGTTTATTGTAAAGTCTACCGTAATCATGAGCTTCCATTCTCCCTTTACTGAATGAATCCATCGGTGATCTGGACGTTTCGTAAAAGAATATCAAAGTCTAATGACGTATCGACCGAGAAACGACCATTGTGACTAACCCAGCGACCAGTCGGCCACGTAAAATTTAGATAATTATAGCGACCATCTTCCCCACCCCCCCGCCCGGTAGTGACCATCTTGTGTCGTTGGCCATGGCCGCGACCTCCGAGTCAGGCTCAAGGATCAATTACCGGATTGATTGGCTCAGGGCCCAACGCACGGGGAAAGTCGATAGTCCGATGGTCGCCGTCGCCGGATCGTAAACGTCACCCCGTTACTGGAACTAGATTTATGTATTTTCGCTTTCGTTCTGCCATCGCTGCCCATTAGCTGCGCCATCTGAGGACAGTGCAGGACAATATCCTCTCGCTCATCGTCGGTCCCCCTTTTTGGCCAGCGTGCCATCGTCTGCCGGTGGGGCCCTGTGCGACGCAAGAAAGCTTTCCTTTCCGAGCTGAGGTCAATCGAAAGGTGGAAGATGTGCGTGGTGGCCACGTGGTGGACTCCGGCCAGCCAGGAGGAATGCGTGTGTCCATGAGCGGCGATCGAGACCATTTTATGATCGCATGAAATTTTATTCGAGCTTCCCCCTCTCGATCTCTCGCTCTACAAGGTCTTTCCTAGACATTGGCTAGGTCACACAGGCTGCTCGGAATGTCCGGTCTGTCCGAAACACAACAGTCTGTCACCCGCGCACTCCTTCCTTGTTCGCACTTTCTTCCAATGGCGATCAAACGGAGACGGCTACGACGGCCCACGGAGTCGGTGTCGAACATCCCGAGTGCGTTAACCAGTGGGCAGTCAGCGTATCCGGTATCTGGACGCGCTAATGTGTCGTTTTGTCCAGTTCTGACCCCCCTTGAAAAAAAATCATTGCCATTGTCATCGTTACGACTCATGAGCTCACCTTCATTGTGAGCCATTCTGTGCTGGGAGGTTAATCATATTCGTGGCACTCCGGACGCTGCCCGCAGCATCGCGCACACATTAGGTTCACGCGCGCGGAGTGAATGCCCATATTGCGCCTTGTGTGGCTCCGATAGCAGCTTGTTGTCCGCAGATGGTGGAGGAGCAACTTATTAGTCACCTTAGCACGCTAGCGACATCACACCGGGAGGATCCCAGTTTTATAGACGCCGGGGTTGGGGTTGAGGGGGGCGAGTTTGATTGGGTTTTAATCCGGACACATTCCTCGACTTCGACGCTCGATAATAGGATTCGATTTAATGGGTTTTTTTTTTGACAGACCGGGGCGTGACGGAGACCAGCTTCGATCGCAAATATTGAGCGCGCGCGTGTGTTGTCGTATATCTATCGTAAATCATAAAGATATTCGGGCGTTAAATCTTGCTGTTTGCACCATTTGCTGCCGAGGGGTTGACCTCGATATTATTTATGCTCCGGCACCCGGAGCCCACCCGGGCCACCTCGGCTCACCAGCAAATAAAAACATTTTTTTTAATGGATTTTCAGTGCTCGAGCGCCAGATTCCCGTTACGCGATAGTAATGGCGGCCGGCGATGGCAGCTTTTTTTGTGCGACACAAAATAGGATCCTTTTTATGACTTTACCGGTGCGCGATCGTTCGCGCTCCCTGTGTGGGCATTGATGGTCGTTGTCATCGAATCAAGCGCGACCTCAGACCGATCCAACAATCAAAATAGGACGCGCGCAAACCCATCACACCTCACGCCTTTGTCTCTCTCGGTCTTTATTTCTCTGTGGCTAATACATTGAGGACAGATTGGGTCAAAATTAGAATAATGTCAAACAAACAGCCAACACAGCTTGTCATATTCAAATCGATTAGCGTATCGAATGGGCTAACACCGTTTTGTGGCGTGCACCACAGCAGCACCGAGACCGTGTCCAAGCATCCTTTCCCCGGTTTGCGGCCCCTTGTCACCTCGATCGCCCTTCGGTGTCGATCATTGTCATGGATTCTTCTCTTCTCCTCCCAGAATCGTCACGCTGGACACGACAGGCGGACAATCTGATTCGCTGACCGCGATCGAACGCACGCACATAACCGGCAGTGCATGTGGCATGCAGGCAGAGAAAGAGCTTCGCAGCAGAACGCGAAAAGAAACGGTGAATTTGTTCCCCGTATCGAATCAGCAGCGAGCGCTGGTTCGCAGGTGGCAAAACAAGCAAACGACTCCTGCTGCTGCTGCTGCTGCTGTTGCATGTGGTTCCATCATTTTCGTCATAAAGCCCCCACCTTCCTCCGAAAAAAGCAGCAACGGCAAAGGCAGAATGACGGTTCGAAAAAGGAGAAGAAGAAGTTCATTGCTGATGCGTTCGCGCGCAGTTCTCTTTTTCACTTCGATTCGAATCCGGTTCGTGCAATTCTACCAAGTTCTTTGCAGCGCACTAAGCTACTAGTGACTTGCGCTCGAACAGGCCCCGTGACCGTGTTGAGTGCTCCATCACATTTAGGACTAATGTCATCGCACACTGGGGCTTACTGCTGGCCAGCTGCTGTGTTGTTGGTCAGAGCCCAAAAGGACATCAGCGGTCGCTTAATGGTAATGGATCGGGATCTTGAGAGAGCGAGAGAGAGAGAGGACCGAAAACACTTCTATGTATCACCGTGTTCCATCTCGCATCCCGAACTCAAAATGGGAGACACTCGACAACGCGTGTGCCCGTTTGTGCCCGTGTGTGGTGGGCTTGGGCCAAAATACCAACAACAAAAAAAAAACAAAGTGCGGCCCCGAGAAAGCGCAAAAGAGAGGTGATCAGATCACATCAGCCACACGCGCGGTCGCGGGGAGCGGGAGTTACGGGAATAAAATGAATTCTACAGCTGCGTGGTATTTTTTCGCCATGTTTCTTCAACCACCATCCCGCCACTCAACCCACCCTCCCGTGGCCCCTTCGATCACCTTCTTTTCCACCCCTTTTTTTTGGGTGACCGCCCCATCGGTTGGGGCCGCGGTAATGCTGCTGCCATTTCCCGGTTTCGATCCCCCATGTTTGGGCGAACGAACGCTTCTTATTCGTCGCCATCGTCCTCATCGTCATCGTTGTCGTGGTCGTTGCCAACGCTTTTGCCCCGCATGCTGCGTGCAGTGTGTCCGCAGTCGTGTCGGGTTCGCCGCCAAGAATATGTCAATTCAACGACTCATTTATGACGATACCCTGACGACCGATGCTTGACGAAAAGAAGGAGGAGAAATCTAAAAGGCGCTTGGATCACACACCACTCGCCACTCGCGACGACCGTTTTCCTTTTTGCATGTTCGTTGTGCTCCCTCCTCCCCATTCTCCTTTCATTTGCTGGCTGTATCGTTTTTGGGACCCCCTCTTCTGGTTCGTCCGTTCGTTGTTCTTCTTCTGCGGGTTGCGTTTGCTTTTCTCTTTTTCCAGTTCTTTTTTAAATTCTGGATTCCTTTTTTCGCGGGGAACCTTTTCTTTATCAATCATAAAATACAATCTTTTATCAATTTCCGTTTTTGCTGGTGTGAAAAGTTATGCAAAACAGTACGCTACATGAACAGGAGCTTAGTGGAAAACACTTTTGATCGAAACATATTCATATTGCAAGCAATGAATCGAGAAACGAGCTTGAAGTGTTGCAAACGATTGACGCATGATGGCTGACAACCGTTTTGTCACTGTCATTAATTGTGCCGAGACAGCCACAGCAGCGCGATGCTCGATGCACGGTCCTCGATAACGCTCGCTGCCAGCGATCGTGCGAGTCGAGTGCAACGATCGCCGCAAAAGATGGTACGCCCGCAATGCAATCGGCGTTCGCGAAGGGCCGCCAGTGATCAATAATCAGATCCCGGGCCACGGAATCAATCGCTGAGACACCGGACCTAAGCCGATCATAAACTCATGGCGAGTGCGCTTCTTAATCTGTAAACAGATGATGATCTGCAACTGGTGATTGCCGTGTGGTCCCGGTCCCGGTCCCGGTCTCGGCAACTTCTACTCGACCAAAACACGGCCACGGAATCCTTCTGCCCTTCCTTCTGCTCCTTCTGCTCCTCGACGTCGTTCGCGCGCACGGGCGCTCTCGTTAGCGGTTTCGCGGCTCGATGATGAACGTTCCGTCGGTGACACTTTGACAGCCGTAATCAAGCGAAAACACGATGTACTGTCAGCTACTGGAAGCCTTAATCGGTCTCTTCCAGCAGTCTGGCCACGGTCACGGGTTTCGCTTCCTCTCTTTTCATTTCGCACGATCTTCTCGCACACTTCAGGGGACTCCCTTCGTGGTGTGGCGGCAGCGACCAATCCCTTCCGTTGGAGCCTCGCTAGCAACCGAAAAATAAAAAAATGAAAGAAACCGGTACGGTACCAAGCGCGGACCTGGGATCGCTGATAGAGCGATTCTAGCGAACGATTCGAGTTTTACGAGCATCCCCCGGGGAGCATCAGAAAGCAGGAAAGGGGGCGACGACGCAATCGAAATTGTCGGCGCGAAATGTGTCGCGTCGCATTCGGCGAGCCCGAGAGCTCGCGACCAGGCTGCCTGGTATGGAAATTGGTTTGTCGGTTTTTATGATTATGCAGCCATTAGTATGCGCCAACACACCCATACACTAACACACGCCCGTAGACGGTGATAACGCTGCCGCATTAGCAGTTCCAGTGGGATTTTCATTCGCTTCCAAAATGGGCGACTAGTGAGCCCGCTTTCTGGTGCTGGAGTGTCCCCGCTTGGACTGTAATTGAAGAAGCTCCCAAGCGCCTCTTCGTCCCCTCCTTACCCCATTCTCCATCCCGCTGATCGATCGGTTGCGACCACCGATCACGATCACCATTCAACTCTCTCCCACCAGAAGGAAGAAAAAAAGAAACCCCAATTCCCAATCAAACCAACGTCGCCACGGTACAGCTGTTTTCGCGAATGTATCGAATGTCCAAGGGGGCCCATGAACGTTCGAACGGAAGAGATAATCAAGACGATCGAGCCTAATTAAATGTGTGATATATGCGTTATAAAACGAATTAAAACGGCGAGCGCGAACGATCGATTCGGGAACTGGCCACGGGAGGAGAGAAAATCCAGGCGCTGCGGTCTCCGCAGCCAGCGAGGTTTGTGGGATCGTTAGGGCCAGCGGCAGCAGCAGAGCAACAACCTATCGGGTGCTTCGGTGCCTCGTGGAGTCCATTTTGATATATCCGTGAGTTTTGGATATCAAATTAATGTTTATCGATCCTCTGTGTGCTTGCGTGCGGGGTGGGAAATGATAAGAAACTTA
>NC_064877.1:60555646-60565646 GCF_943734665.1 Anopheles aquasalis | reverse complement strand
CTTTTCGAAAAGCTGACTGCACTATTCTTACATAGATTTGGACTGCATTAAACATTGTCTTTTATGCCAGCGGCTCTCATTTTTTTTCATTTCATTTCACGTAGATTTTATGATTTCTAGTAATTTGATTCTGTTATCATGTTGCCTTAAAAAATTGTCGAAACGTTGGTCAAATATGCATTAAAAACTATTAATTTAACGTAAAAACATCGTTAAATTTTAAGCACTACTTAGCGTCTCAAAATCCCAAAAGCTCAACTCGTATTGTCAAAAGCAGAAATTATTTTTGGTAATAGCCTGCCGATTAGATTTCCTCTAACCTACTTGTATCAAATTATTCTATTTACTTAACTGTCAATTGTTTGGCATCATAACTGTTATTCAATTAATACTCTTTAGTAGCCATTTGCTACGGTTCGACAACTCCATTCCTTTTTCTTCCTATCGAATGTTCCCCGCGAGTACGTAAAACTGCACACTCGCTCATGTCAGTATGCTTATGCACTTCGATCCTTATCGAAAAACATTTTTTACGACCAATTCAACATCGAGTACAGCACGTACTTCACCGATAAACATGCCGTAAAAAACAAACGCTTTTCAAACATCGGCTCCCTTCGAGCCCGCGTACGTTCTGCAGCCCGGGTGATTATGCTTCGAAGGGTAACAAACATCGATCGATGTCGTTGCATGCTCTCAGAAAAAAGTTCCGTCGGTAGTTACCAACATTATGAATCACCAGCGCATGGCAAGCGGTGACGCGAGCGGCCACATAAACAACGAGCCGCTCGTTGCCGTCCCATAATTATAACAATTTGTCCATCGAATATTCCCGGTGATCGCTCGGTGCACCCAAATTTGATTTTCGGCCCAAAACCGCAACCCATACTGGAACCACAAAAGTACCAGCACCTTTTTAAACAACCAACCAGCGCGCACCACAAGTGGCGTAAGGTTTATGAAGCGCATATCATAAATATATGTGCCCTTGCGCCACTAAATGCTGCCCCCATTGGCCCCACTGGCCACCGTACGGTCCGTATTATAATTCAATTTAATGCCGCAACCATTGGAATGCATCTGCACCGCGCGCATCTTTTGCGCGGCCCCGTTGCGTGGCGTTCCTTTTGCATTTAATGATATTGTCCCGCAGCAGTACTGTGCGCTCCGCGTGGAATGTGTGGCGACCTGGCGGGGCCGGAGCTGAAGCCGGATCTGCATAAATTCCATTCGCATCAACGGGTGCGGCGCGAGTCTTGATGTACAAGGGTACCAGGGAACCGAGAACCAGGGTGTTTTGGGATGGACTGTCATCTGCGTTCTGTCGCTTACGCTTTCTGGTGGAACCGGTAGCTTTTTTCCCCCCGTCTCTTCGTGTCTTATCTATCTCTTATGCTCTCTCTCTCTCTCTCTCTCTCCCCTTCTCTTGCTTTTGTGTCAGCCCGCGGTGGAATACAGTTCGTAATAATGGTGGTAATGTTTATAATAATATAGGTTAGCCAACGATGACCAAATGAGACTGCCGGTGAACAGTCGAGCAACACGGTCGATCGCTATCGATCGCTATCGAGCCATTTGCAAAGCAACTCGAGCCTCGATCCTTTGCCATTGTTATCGCACCCGAAATCCAGGTAAATTTCATGTACCACCCCGCCCCCCCTTTCTAGCCCACACTTCACTCACTCTCTTTTCCTACCGACATACCATCGTCATCGTCGTCGTCAACGTCATCGTCATCATCATCATCGTCGCCGCTGTGCATCGCCCAGTGCAACACAACTCCATCCCCAGCTCCTACCCGCCGAGGGAAAACATTTTTATGATCTCTTTGATAAATAATTTATGCTGTAATTATTATGATAAATTATGTTGACCACCGGTGTACGCCACGCCGTGGCCCCGGTGGGGGGGTTGGGGGAACCTTCTCGTCAGGAGCAACATACCATTTTCCAAGATGGTCGCGCGATACGCGCCCAACCATTTTGCATTGGCTCTCTGCTGGATCGTATTTTATTCGCGAGCCAAAGGCCCCAGAGGTCCACGTTCAAGTGCAACGGGGCGGCCATATTATTTTGAATATTTTACTACATAGAGCACCTCTTCCCCTTCTCTCTATAACCTCTCTCTCGCTTGTGATCGAGGGAAAAGGGCGTTCACATGTACTTTTATATATGAATTTATATATGTTTTCCCCCGGGCCCCTCCAGCAGCTCTAGTCGCTCGAATATCGAGTGATCGCGATCGCTATCAAGGCGATCGTAGCCGTGGCCAAGGCGCTGCGGAGCTGATGCGTGGAAGACAGGGAGCCGGAAGCCACGGGGAGTGCTGAGTGATGCAGCGGTGGCCATCGGAACATCGGAAAGTGGGCTGACACCCGACAGTGCACCGCTGGTGATCCCTTTTGGTCCAATGTGCGATGCCATTGCGATCATCCGACTCCTGGCAAACAGCCCAGTCAGCCCCCCCCCCCCCCTCTCGATCGGCCACAGAGAGCATCAAATGAAGTGCCATCGCGCATCGCTCGGGACTTTTTGAAATGTGAAAAGTTTATTACGCCTTCCAGTGGGCGATCGCTATTGACATGATCGAGCTTCACGATCGCGCAACCTGTCGATGAGCTGCGACTAAGGCCAAGCCGCCAAAGCGAACGGATCTCTGATCGTATCGGGATTGGGATCGAGGAGTTAGAAAGGAAAGGGAACGCCCTCCCTCACCGTTCGCTTGCTGATCACCGGCACCGGCACCGCACATAATCACCACTCGATCGTTCGCTCGCTCCACGAAAGTCAAATGTGACGAAGATCCCTTTATTAGATATGCAAAGTTCGCGTTCGCGGCCACTGATGGCTTGGGTACATCACGCACTGGAGAACGGGTGGGAGGAGGGAAAGAGAAGCGCCAGAAGCAGTTCCGTCCCAGTCCCGACAGCCCCTGACCCATCCCATCGCCCGTTGCCTCGATCACCGAGCGGAGGACAACGTTGAAGGAGGTGGTGCTGGGGGGGGGGGGGGGCAAAGCGAATGGGGCCGAATGGCCAACGAAGGGGAACGATGTACGATGCCAAATGCCTCCCGGTGTCAGATCGTTTGCGCACCAGCCCCCCCCCCCCGGGACCGAGGATCGCAGGAAGTCCTCGATCATCATCATGCTGCGAGAATGGATCGAGATTGATTGTTGATCGATCGGGCATGCAATCGACGACGAGTGGAGGGAAGACCTCGCCGGATCGCGCTATGCAGTTTCTTGTGAAAAATTATTGCTCCAAAGTATGGGGCTCCGGGTCCAGGGATCTCGCTGCAGGCCACGGCAGCGGGCCCTTGCGATAGCAATTAGTGCCAGTCACCCCCCCCCCCCCGCCTCTCCCCTTTTGGTGCCCGGGCCGCGGGACCGTAGTGCAACAACAACAAAAACAAAAAAAAAGGAAAAGGTCGAAAAAGCGGTTTTCAGATCCTCGATGGCGATCGATGCGATGACGACGGGGACGACGTTATCGGCCGAAAGCGCATATGCGATCCGATCGTCCATCGACGGACGACGGGAGTGGAGTTTGGATGAAAAATCATTCCTCACGCCAGGGCAATTCAATCGGCCCCTAGTGAACGCACAACCCCCGGGAGTGATGCTGCGTCTTTGGCTGCAAAACGGTCGCTTTCGATCCACGGATCCACGAATGGATCGGCTGCGCTGGCGCTGATGCCTCGAGCGAAGCGGTCGAAAAACGGTTTCCCAACCTGCCGGACACACCAATTGGGCCCCGCTCGCGCGTTGCTTAGCGTTTAGTTTAATGTTTCATTAGCAAATTGGTTCGCGCTCGAAGCTGTAAAAACCGGGGAAGGGTGACCAGGGAGGGGCGGGGGTGCAAATTTGGTGCGTGCCCGGGCTCCAGGTGAGGTGTATTGACCCTTCGATTGAAGCGATTGTTCCGTGATCGAGCGTGATCGGTTGTGAGCGGATGATTTGGGACTTGGTTATGTTATGTAGCACCATTTTATGTTACTTGTGTTGATAAGACGTAAATATGTTTTTGTTATTAATGCTCGATACTCGAACTTACACTGAATGACATTCATCTGCAGCGACTAAAAAACGAGACTAACTCAACATGATTTTCCTGTTTCTTGATCTCATGAGTTTTTTTTTAACATATGTAATGGACGAGCCGTATGTTTATTAACACTAACAGAACAGATCTCATGAGTTGATGGTTAGAAAGCATTCGACACAAACCTGAAAGACGCTCTCTTTTTTCACACATCTCAAAACAAGTCATCTTTTCTATTTTGACACCTTTCTGTTGTCTGTAATGTTAGGTCTATTCACCATAAAGAACAGATCGTTTTGTGGCTCTGAAAATACTATGAAATTATGGTCTCAAAAGTGATGACGACCACTGGATTGAAGCTTTTCGAATAATTTTAATCTTATCTTTATCATCAGAATGTAGACAATTTTAATTGACGAATTTGATCGATGTTTCCCTAATGCAGCACCACGTTTCAGCCGTTTATTGTTGGTGGGAAAAGGTAACGAATGCCTGAAAGGCCCGTGTTCATCAACGCTCGCAAAAGTTGTATGCTATTTGGATTTTGCGACAAAATTTTCTTATTTGCATCTGTAGACAAATTCTCAGAAGAATATTTCCCGCCATGTGTGAGGATTGATTATGGAGAAGTGGGAACAACATAGTAAAAGTGTCTCCCATTCGTGCAGATTCGTGGAACCATGACAGTGACTAAGATTGAGATGGGCTTCCTTTTTTTCGTGTCCGAAATGTATTTTAGTGCAGCTTTACAAGAACATTTAGAAAGCATGACAAAAAATAATACTATATTGCGGCAACCTTAATTGTACTTAATGCACTTCAATTTGATATATTCTGAAGGTCCATAGAAGTCGAAATACCTAAGTTAATCTAAAACAAAAAAACCTATGCATAGTCGCAGTAAATGTTGCAAAATCACAACCCAAACTAACCGTTTCCAGTAAGACTCATTCATACTTTCTACCCTACGTACCGCACAGGCCCCCTAATCTGATCCAAAGCTCGCTAACGGGCTAATGCGTCACAAAATGCGTCACGCCGCATTTCACCAGCTTCCAGTCTTAATTACTCCGACATCTCAAACATGATTAAAACCAAGCCGGCCACACACTCACCTGCCACTTGTATCAGCTGAATGAACCACGAGCCCGAGACCACCGGGCATGCGAGAGACACTCCCTCCTCGCCAAGCAAAAGGGGGGGAAGAAACCCCAGGAAAAGAAACCTCGAAAACAACCCGCTTTGATCTACGCTCTATTCGTCTAACGATCATTGAGCGGGATCGTAAGAGCGGGCTGATGCGTACGCACCATAAAACGCACCATTTGAGACGGACGTACGAATTGGCGCTAGGCTGACGGACCACCGGACGCCCGGCCAACCAACCGACCGAACAGCGCACCTTGCCGCTGCTGCTGCTGCTGCTGCTGCCGTGTGTCGCCCGTTAATGGCCGCTCGCTGACCTCGCGTCTAATCTCTTTAACAGGAAGCTAAACACACAGATTTATGGAGAGATACATATGGACCGCGGCTTGTTGTTGCGGTGAGGTGAGGTGAGGCCGATCCGCACGAGGTGCTGAGATGGTGAGAGCACCACGGAGCTGACGCACGTTATTCACGGATCGTAAAATGGTTGATTAATAAAATGAGCTGTTAATTAATTGGCCACCAGCTTCGCTGAGAGTGTGTTGTCCGATAGCGGCTGCGACCACGAAAGAGTGTTAGTTGGATGTCGATAAATCAATTATTGCTCTAACCGAACACAGACATGCTGCATGCTAAGGAGGCACAAAAGGACGCAGATGATCATGTAGCGTTGCAGCACTGCCAGTGAAGTACCTGGCGGCTAGTCTTCGTCTCGTTGTCGTCTTCATCATCGCCGGTCTCTGCTTCAGCGACGCCTAGAGCACGAGCAGCCTCGCGTGGTGTCGGTTCCCACCAATCATCACCTTTATACACTCTAGCCACCAACACCAGCACCACGTTGCGTCGTCCCTCACCGCTCGTCATCTGCATGCACCGTCGCCGTGATCAACACATCGTCTGTCATGTTGGCTGTCTTCATTACCACACCTCCGAAAAGCAATCGATAGATTACCGATTGCTCGCGGGCACGTGATTCCTCCTCCAAAAAGGGGGCCGACGACCATCTCACTGCCCCAGGCACTAGCTCCGTGTGTGTTCGTATGTGTGCGCAAGCCCAGCGATCGTTCCGTGCCGTCGACAAATACTCGATTCTATCGCACCTCGCTTCGAACCTCGAGCCAACGCTTGTACGCTTCTCACCTTCTTGCTCGCTGGCTGGCTGGCTGGCTGGCTGGCTTTGACGATTTTGTTTGTCGATATCCGTTCGTGTGCCCCGACCACAGCACCGCTCGAGGGGTAAATGGGCGAGTAACATTTCAATTTCCCCCAACTTCCCAAGCCTCCACGGTTAAACGGTTCATAAATTTTGCTTCGGGCGCAGCGAGCGTAGAGTAGCCCAGGAAAACCCAGGCCAGCCAAGGAGATCCGATGCGATCCGGAATGATTATGCTGCTGCTGGTGCTGCGGGTGGCCGACCTACCGTTGACACATTCCACACATACTCCAAGGGTGGCGTGCCGTGATCCGGTGCGTTGTGTTTGGTAATTTATGGTGCCGACAGTGCCGGCTGTTCCTCGACGACGATACCACTCACATCCGGCGCACGTTTTGACGCTGAGAGCAAACAGAGGATGGTTTGTGAATTTTCTTGAAATTTATCTTCACAAACAGAACGGCACCGGGTGTGGGGGGGGGGATTTCTAGGAAGTCCTGCGTCCTGGATCTCTCTTTTCTTAGTAAAAAAGGATCAAGGCGATGACGACACACGCAGCGATCGCACACATCGCGTCGGCATCAATGAATGGCGAACCTAGGGACGATCTAGTTTATGCTAGAGCGGACAAGGGATAATGGCAGAAAGCGGAAGAACCGAAACCGGTCCGTTTGCGCGCGCGTCATGTTGTGAAAGGAGTCGTCCCGGTTGGATCACAACAAAGGCTCTCCGCCTCTATTCAGCATCTAAACTGAGGCCCAACATTGTTGTCATCGTCTAGACACCGGAAAAGGGCCCCAGCTCGAGTAAAACCAAAAGAGCAATAAAAGGGAAAGCAAGCATCCTTTATCCTTTCTGTCACCGTGATCGTGCGTCTCGATCGTCGAAGCTCTAAACAGGCTCCGGTCTCGGTGGAATAGAGCAAAGGCAATTCGAGGCGATGCGCACGAGTAATTCGATGAAATAACCATTACGAATCCGAAACTCACGGAGGCCAAACAAATATAATGCCACCGAAATGAATGAATGAACAACCGGAAGGGTGGGGCCGATCAGCGAGCATAAAATCTATTTTTCATGACGCTTGGCGATGGAGCGTCCGTCCGTCCGGTTAACCGGTAGCATTTTGTTCATAATATTTTCGTTCCCTTCCCTTCCCTGGTTTGTTCTTTTTTCGCGCTCGTCTCGTGGTGGTCTCGCAAGGGGGGGGGTTGGCCAGAACTTTGGACAAACGAGCCAAGAAAGAAGAAGAAGAAGAAGGGGTGGTTGTGCGGTGGGCGCTTATCGTTGGCAGCAGATCTTTACGCTACCAATTAATATTTATAACAACTTTGAAGCATCTAGACAAAGTTATCAACTTTACTGCATCACTGAGGGAGAGACGGAAGATGGTGTGTGCGTGAGAGAGAGAGGAAGTGATGAGGAAATGAAAAATGAAAGGAAATCCCCCCCCTAGTTCAACGCTGGTTTGGTGCGGGAGGGCCCCTCGAAGACGAAGACGAAGCCCCTTGGCGGGACAAAGTGATCGCAAGTCGCGAGTCGAGTGAGAATGGAATGTTGAGCGGAATGTGTCTGCACTCTGGGGGAGAAAAGTGGAAGGCGAGGTGTGAAAGAAGCGACCATGCAGCGGACCTGTCCCATTCGATCGAAACCCCAATTGCTTTCGGGTGGTAAATTTGCCTTCAGTCTTTCTTTTTTCTTCTTTGTTTCATTTCGTTTGGTTTTGGTTTTGGTTTCTTCGACCCCCGGGAACAAACTCCTCTTCGCGCTCTCCGCTCCGGTGGCCAATGGAGGAGCGAACGTACGGAAGTCGGATGGCCATCGTGCGGTGCAACGATGCGAGAACACAAATGAAGAAACTAACCGAACAGAGCCAACGACAGAGCCACACTGGCCAGAGTGCCAGCGAGAAAGAGAGAATTATCATAGATCTTTATCAGCCCGGATGGTGGCCCGTTTGTCTTGGTGGTGGCGGACCCTCGGCTCGGTGGTCCGTTCCTTCGCTCCACTCGCGAGTAGTACGCCACGCATCACCGAGCAACGTCTTCTGTCGTGGCCGTTAAGGAGGATACTCGCCAGACACCCATTAGTCCCAACGAGCACGAGCGCGCGCGCGCGCCAGAACAGACCGAGTGTCCTGCAGCTCGATCGCACGGAGCATGCAGCTCGATGAATATGTTTCCCCCTCCACCCCGCACCCCAACTGTGCGTATGTATAAATAATCATAATCTGACAGTGAACATATTAATTCGAATTTATCACGTTCAATAGCAGGCAACAGCAACGGCAACGGCAGCACCTACACTTTGCTTCCTTGCGCTGGTGTGTTCCGGTTTCCGGAGGACGCCGGTGTTTCGGTGAGCAAATCCGCTCGTTCGCCCGCTCGATCGCTCACTCGATCTTTTCGCCTTCGGTGCGCGGAGTGTGGGATGCATGAAATATTTGGTTCAATTCGTTCAAATCACAACACTCCCTGGACACTCTCTGTCTCACTGTCTCTCTGTGGACTCCCTGGGAGTCGTTGTGGTGGGACGAGCGACGTTGAAATATCGAGCGGCGATTTAGCACGCCACAGGACGACTGCGGGGACGACTGCGAGGACGATGGTTTGTTGGCAAACATTGCGCACCGAGTGCGATCTATCATCGCCATCCGGCAGTGATGTTTCATCGATCGGTTGGGGTTTTGGTTGTCCCACAGAAAATTGTTCTTTTCCCAGAGCAGGGTTGGGCGGAGGCAGTATGTGGACTCATGTGACTTGTAATTAGAGACCAAATGCTTCGCTTTTGCCAAATTTTGGGATATTTGCAGAGCAGTACAATCCTGTTTTAATGAACCGAGAAGCCGAGCTGTGGTTTTGTTTTCGAAAATGTAAAATCACAACGGGTAGTAAGTTTCCGATTAATTAGAACTGGTTAATTATGAAAAATGCCTTGTAAAAATGCCAGTATCGTCAGCCTAATCGGAGTAATTAAACTAGTCACTGAAAAATCTATCACTGAGAAGAAGATATTTTTATATGAGATCATTGAAATAAAATGAACAAACGACAAAAGAAGAAGAATGTCAATTAGAATCGTTGTTTTAAATGACACAGAAGCCAAAACATATCAGTAACTTCATGATCAACATATATGGAAAGGTATTCATTAGCCGCCTTGGAGTTAATCACGTTATTACTGTTGACTATTCTAGCAATGAGCTGATCGAGAGACAAGTCTGCTCAAGCCTGCAATGATTCTGTTCATGCTGCTCATGTTTATTTTCATTTGTCTTTCATGCTAACTACCACAACTCCAAACTGTGAAATGAAATGATTCCGTTATTTTATTAGAAAATAATTTCTAACTTTTGCTGCGGCCTCTTAGTACACCTTTGCACATTTACAAACCTAGTTCTTTGTTTAATTTATCCGGCTAAAATCAATGAAACCATCCTAGAACTTCTTCCTTCCATAATCCCGAATCCCGAGAACTCCTTCCCACGAGTACAACGAATACAGATAAACCTTGTAATGTGTTCGTCAAGAACCTATTGTCCCTCTGAACCTAGCCAACGACGTTGTCTCTTTCGTCCATGATGCTACAAACCCAACACTATTAAAAAACTCTGTTAAGCTTTGGCAAATTCTAAGTTAACAGAAGGTTTTATTTTATTC
>NC_064877.1:60535646-60543146 GCF_943734665.1 Anopheles aquasalis | reverse complement strand
GACCTGCACGACCTAGGCCGGCCACCTTCGTTGTCCCCTTCTCTTTCCCTTTCTGCCACGGACACCAACGGAAAGACCTCGATCAAGCGGTCAGCGTCGAGCCCGTCAAAAAGCTCATTCCTTCTTTCTCGGAGACGGGATAGGAAACCGGTGGTGGTGGTGGTGGTCGGTGGCCCGTTGACCGGTGAGACAGATAATATGAGTGGCATTTTTGGTGCGTCGTCCGCGTCGTCGTTGTCTGTTTCTTAATTTCCCTTGGTTCGACGATCCGGATCCGAGAGGTGTGTATTTGTGCGTCTTTGTTGTGTTCCTTGAGAACAAGAGCAGTAGCAGCATCCGTCGGTTGCATCCGTAAGCAGAATTCGAGAGATGAGGATCGATGTTTAATAAATCGATGGCTTGGCATCGCATTCCAACTCCAACTCATCCTGTCCAACACACACCCAGAAGCGGTCGTTCCTGGCGGATGAACGTTGCTAATCAACGCTTCCGAAAAGCGCTTCCCTTAATACCCTTTAATTAGAAACCGAAACACTCGTCAAGATGAGGCGTTTTGGGGCGCCCCAAAATCCGCGGATGAGCTGCACCCCGGGGTCTCCTTCTTAACGAACGCAACCGTGGCAATTCATTGCGGCCCTAATGCGACGCATCGGGCGCATCGTGAAACCCGTCCCGGGCAAAGGGACAACCAAACAGCTCCACGCAGTCGCATCGTAAAACCTCGAAACCGAAGCGAACCTCTTCGGCAGCAGCAGAAGAGAAGAGAACCGAAAATCAAGCAAAAAACCTCTTCGAAAACCTGGAGTGGCCCCTTGCGAAGGGCCGCCGCACCATCAGACCGCGACTGGTGCGACGCGACGCGACATCCGCGACAAGAAGGGCAAACACGTCGAGAATGTTAACCGAATGAAGACGAAAAATGCTATTTGCAAAATGTCGTTTCGATTTTTAATTTTCCACGAGCGAGAAGCAGCCCGCGTCCGCGGCTCTTCGCTTCACTTCACGCCGCCCTCCTGCGGTGCTGCGTCCTCCGAACTGGGTGAACCGGAAAGAATCAAAGCAAAAGACGAAAACCCGCCCGGGAGACAACTTATCGGGGGGCCCCTAAATGAAGAGCACAAAGTGGAAACAAATCAAACTCCCATCTCCCTGGGCCATTCGTCGTGGGCTCTCTGTGTCCCTGTGTGTATGTGTGCTTCTGTCTGTGCGATAGTGGTCCCTGGATTCACGGGAAGACGCGGTTGCTGCGATCGATCGAACGAGCGGCCAGCGAACGCAGGAATCTATCATAACTTATTATGCGCGGCCAAGCACGCCGCACGGCACTGGCATGCGAAGGAATGCTGCTGCTGCTGCTGCTGCTGCCTCTGATGCTGTTGCCGCTTCTCTAATGCGCTCCGAACTGCTGGACTGGCTTGACAAGGACTTCCAAAATTTCTCGACTGACAGGAGGTCTCGAGAGTTTTCGAGCGAGCGCGCGCCCGCGTTTCGTTTCGGTTTCCGGTTTGTCCCGCCGGGGTCCGTCAGGATTAGGCCATCAATTGCCGGTCCAGTGAGCAGTGTTTTTTCTTCTTCTTCTTCCTTCTCTTGGTGTGTCTATCACACTAAAGCCCGGCGGCAAACGGTATGGCGTCGATTGGTGTCGTGTCGATCGTCGTCGGACAGCGATCCACGGTCAAACGAGCTTCCGTGGGCTTAAAACCGGCAATCTGTGGATTTGATCTGCCGAGACAAGATCAGATATTGTCACGGGGGAAGCTAGGGCCCCCCGAAGCCAGCGGCCACGGGCCGATGCCACGGGAGGAACAACTTTATTTGCGAACTCAATTTACGGAATCGAACCGCAACGCGCCGCGTTCGCGCTCTATCCGGTTCCAGAGGCCGTGTAGGTGGCACCCGCAGCTCAATCGTGTGTACGCGTGTGTTTGACTGTGCACTGCACACCACCCCCCGCTCCACGATCAGTGATCCTCCTCCTCCTTCTGACCGTCCACGACTTGCTCGATTGCTCTCGATTTATAATTCAAATTTATTCCTCAAGGTCGGGGTCGTCGTAGCGGCCAGAAGCATTTCTCGTCCGCGATAAAGGAAACAAATAAATTCACTTTAACCCCCACGCCGCTGCAGCATGCATGGTGCCGCTGGTTGGAGGGCCCCCCACCAGGTTTTCCACCCGGCCCGTTTGGGGCCCGGCGGGGCGTTGAGAAATGATCTTGTACTTCTCCTCCGCGCGGTTGAGGATCGGTTTTGATAAAAAAAAAAGCATTTCGGTCCCGGCTGGTGACGTGCGATCGCAAACCGAGCGAACCGAGGCACTTTCTTTCGCGAACGTCCTTCACCTCGCACCAGCTTCGATCGCTGCGCAACGTTGGAGATTGGAGACGATCGTCAGTCGATTGGCAAACTGAAGTAACATCAACATCTGGGTTGAGTTGTTGGTCAAGAAAAACTCTAGGGATTGGGATTAGTGAATGAAACAGCTCAAGAAGATCGCCCAAGCAGCGAGGCCAAAGGATCGCCAGACGAGCCGTGGATCGTACATTGATCGATAGCAGTTGAGGTAACTCGGTTTAGGTCGAGACGCTGGTTTGAAATGTCTGAGAAGAGCTAAGTTAGCTGCTGTGAGCTGTGTTAGTCCTGGAATTCCTGGAAACAACATTATCTTGAAGAGATAGAGTGAAATAGAGAGAGAGAAATATATTAAGAGAGAGCGAAAAGAAGTAACCGAAGCAGACACATTGTTTAGAATGGATTGCACGTGCTCCAACTGATCAGCTTAATGGAGCCCCGATGCGGTGCGTTGGTAGACGCAACAGACGGAGAACGAACAATTAGCTGACCATGAGGGAGACCTTCTCTTCATAGCCCCGCCAGAATGTGCTGTCTACGGATGCACCACAGTCTCCTTCTGCTTCTCATTGCACCAAATCGATCTTCAAACGCTTCTCTCTTGGTTTTTGTTTTCCTCTTTTCCCAAACTCCATCCTCCATCTGATCGGGTTCGCTAAAGCAACTCCGGGCCACTCCAACTCTTCGCACGAACTTTTCGAAGCAAATGGGGACTAGCCAGCATGCGCAAAGCATTCGCTTCTTCTAACGGAGCGTTAGGGAGCCAGTCCAGTTCAGAAAGCCCCTTTTCCCGCCGATCGTTGCTACTGCCGCTGCCGCGGCTGAGTCAGTCAGTCGGGCACTGCGTGCGCCTGTCGGGAAGGTGAGAAAAAGCAAGTGATGTGTCCGGGGCCATGCTGGGCGTGCGTGGCCACAGGAGAAGACGATGCAGACGACAACACAGACGACCCAGACGATGCAGACGACGATGGTCTCCTGCCGCGTTCGCATTTCCTATACGGCACAAGGATGGCCGGCGTCATCTCTCGCGTGGAAATCGAATCCGAAATTGTTTGCCCAGAATCCAAGGGAGGAAGCCGAGGGGGTGCATGTTTCCCCCCACCCCGTTTTTCTCCACTCCCCTTTGCGCTTGGCGGCATCCAAGCGAACCACACAAAACGGCTTCCTGTATCCCGCATTTTGCTGCTGGACTGCCACCGCGACCACCACCACCACCACTGCCCAGGAGACAGCTCGGATTGCACGCCAGGGACGTTCGCTCGCTCGCTCAATGCTCAATGAATGTCGTCGCCCGTCGTCCTCCGTGTCGGTGTAGCCAAGGCGAAGGGCAAGACATCGCGCAAGACGCTGGCAAGAATGCTGTTCAGCCGAAGACGACGATGAGGACGATGAGGACAGCACGGAGTGCGTTCCTCATTCTCGTTTCGCGTTCAGAGCGCGCGGTACATTCGGAGAAGAAGGTATTTCGTTAATTTCACTTAAACAACGGCGAGGGATTTGGGAAATTTTGTGTTTCGTGCTCCCGTGCTGGAGTTTCGCTCGATTCGCTATTCGCTACACGATGTCCGGCGCACATTCCGGCGTTCGAGAAAATGCTCCCTCCCTTCGGCAGCCCATGGAGCTGTGTGGCGTTTCGCGAGATCGTCAGATCAAACAAAATGCCATTTATGTAGATGAACGAAAGAGAGGCAGAGAGAAGAGAGAGAGAGAGAGAGAGAGAGAGAGAGAGAGAGAGCGTTTTTCAGTCGTTTGCAGCATAACGCACGCCCCGTGCTGGCCCATTCTCTAGCCCTCTTGACACCCTTTTTGCTCCAAAAGCAAAGATTCCGTTCAAAAGACGAAGAGCGCACCACTCGGAACCTTTGATGGTTCCTAGTGCCATCACCTCGGCAGCTCAACGGAAATGGATCCGGACTTACGCGCCACAAATCGAAGCGCCTTTTGCATTCTGCTCCCTGCGCCGATCGTGATCGTTGAGTTCATTTCTGCGAAACGATATTGACTCATACTTGATACGAGGAGGAGTAACTATTTTGTTTGTTTTGTTCACCAAAAACAATCAACCGGAAACTCTTTCGCTTTCTCTCTTTCTTCTCTCCTCTCGATCGCATTATGCTCTAATGAGCTACGATTGCCATGACCACCGAGGATCGCTTCTGCTGCTTTTGAGATTTCATTCCAAGCACAAGCGACCAACGATCGGGACGTGCGTGAACTGCCAAATGACAGTCTCTCCTTCTCCTCCTCTCTTGCTCGCTCTAAAGCATCGCTAACTGCACACGATCCGCGTGGCATCGCGACGCGGAAGATGCTCGCTGAAAAGAGAGAGCGAAAGAGTGCGACCGCGGCAATGATCGGCGGACGTGGCGCAAAACGCATGCGGACTGAGATAAAACTGACACGTGAGAATATATGAACGTGATGGTCAGCACTCGATAGGAAGAGGAAGGTCTGCCCCTGTGTCCATTGCCCCTTGCCCATTGCTCCATGTCCCTCCAGTCGGCTGTCGCCTGCGCGTCACGTAGGTGGATTCGGCTTTTAAGCTGGAAGGGGCGGGGGGAGATGCACCTTCCCCTGGACTGGGCGGGGGGGGGGGGTTAGAGAAGGTGACGGCTGCCTGCCTCCGCTGCTTAGAGGAGGAGGTGGAGGAGCTCACTTCGCATAAGCATATTTTATCAAAAACGGGTATTAAGGGGGTAAATGGTGTCAAAGTGAACCGTTTAAGCTTCGTGCGGATTGTTTGTATGTGTGTCTGCCGTGTGTGTCCATCGGCTGCATACCGAATCAAAGGGGTGGCAGGGTCAGAGACGGAAATAATAACGGAAGAGAGAGAGAGAGAGAAAGAGGAAGAGAGAATAGCGCGGGATGGAATCGAGTTGAAGGTGGAATGCAACATCCGCACTGCCATTCCGTTGCTGCTTGCTCCAGTTGTTTAGCGATCGGTGCAGCACCACTGGCCAGTGCATGCACTTGAGCGCCATTTTCACGCGAGAGGAAGATGCTGGTGTGCAAATGATCGACCGATCGAAGCTGCGAGAAAACGGTTTCCGATAGTCAGAAAACAGTTATCGGTACGGTTGTCTGCCTCACACTTTGCGTTTCCTGTCCAGTTCTTCCTGTCAAGGCGATCTATTCCACCTTTTAGCGGAATGTTCAGTAGATTCTGCTTCAGCTGTCACATTTCTACCACAAAGAACAGGCCACGGGAGCATCTGATGTACAAAAGTATTAGCAAAAGGACAAAGGCTTGTTGCAAATGTTTTCATTTGAAATGGATCCAAAGTAGATGGAAAGTGGTATGAACCCGTGAGCAGGGTTTAAGTATAATGACCATAATATAATCAATGAGATTAATAGATGTAGCAATCATTGAATTCCTCTTCATATTATAGTTATATTTGAAACAAAAGCATATGATGAATGTTTTTGTATACGTTTTGCAAGAGTGTTCTCTCTCTCCAGACCTACATAGTTTTCGTTTAAAAGCAGTTGTTAAAGTTCCTAAATATTTTAAGAGAATTGTAACAAGTTGATTCTTGCTTAATGATTGCCTTCCTTTTGCTCGATAAATGAGGTTTTCCAAAAATGTTAAATTATTACGAGCTAAATTATAAAATGAACGTTGATGAATTGAAATCACAGCGTCGCAATCATCGTATTGCCGAACAGCGATAAACTAAGGACAACTGTCTACATTCTATTTCGGTCGCAAAAGGTGCATTTCTAGAATTGCAGAAGTGTGTAAATAATCTAGCTACCAGCATACTATAAGATGCTGAAAGCAATCATTACTCTTGCCGTGGGCTTGAAGCACATAATTGCTTTCCTAATCGCACGAGACAAACTTTAAACGCAAAGATCGTATCAGCTATACCTTTCTGCGGACAACATTGTAGTCTTAAAAGTAATCAACACGAACACGGCAAGTGAAGAATGCTTAATCGAAGAGTAAAATGGCAATACTTATGTCGCACTTAGCCACCAACTAGGTCATTATCAGGAATGTAAACAGTGATATTAAGATCATAGTCTAGACTGTTCGATCGAGACTAACGGTCCAGCCAGGCCAGGAACACACATGCGAGCCGTGTATTTGCTTTCCCTCGTTAGCCAGTATGTTCTGCGTTCATCAATTCATACACTGAATTGTTCCGTTAAGAGGCTGCTGCTGATGATGATGAGCAACCGCAAAGATTTTATCGATGATAAGCAAAATCATCTTTATGATTGCACTGCAACTTTAATATCCATCTTATCACGAAATGATGATACTGTTGAAAAACAATATTTTGATTAGGAATTTTTGATAATCTAAGAATTTTACTATCAATTTCACTGGACAAGTAAGTAAGTGAACCGAATTTATATAAACCGTGATATGCTTTACAGCAATCAAGAAGATTTAGTGAGCTCAGGACGCCATTCTCTCAACACTGGTGCAAACTTTGTAGTATTATACCTGTTTGGATGCCATTTGGTTTACATTGATTCATTTGAACTTTAGTTATCGGAAAAAATATCACAAAAAAACCGCTGATTTCAATGAAGAATTAAACAAAACTTCCTAACTTAAAATCTGAGCAACTTGAATCGATTTGTAGAAATTTCCCTTTTTAAAATAGAACAACGTTGCAGTAATGGTATTAGTAGCTTGCAGTGAAGTTTTAGAGAGAGTACAAAGAGCGAATTAGTGTTAGTTAGGGAGAGATTAAAGATAATTAGAGAAACGGATTAATATTGTTAAATAGTACAACGAGTAAACCTCTATTTAGTAACAAAAAAAATCTAAAAGCCCGAAACTCTTCAGTAGGGATTCGATATGGACAAAACGGTTGATTAAAATGAATTCCGGTGAACAGTCCCGGGCCATCGTGGTCGCTAAATTGGCTGATTAGTAGAAACACCGTTCCGGAACCATCCACGACATATTCTAATATCTTCGCCTTTCATGCCGAATGCAACAAGAAATGAGTAACCACGACGTGTGCACAGTTTCCTGACCCTCTTCTTTCCTCCGGCACAACGAGTCTCACCTCTCGAGCCTTGAGCAGTGCGCAAACGAGCTTGGTGCACAATCCGTCATAAATCCCGAAACACCCCTACCCGCCATCAATCAAGGCCGGGGGAATCCGTGAAACCGAACCGGAACCA
>NC_064877.1:60525646-60530646 GCF_943734665.1 Anopheles aquasalis | reverse complement strand
AGATTTCGCGTGCACCACAAACTCGGTCAGCACTCGGTTTGTGACTGAGGTTATTGGAAGTGCTGTGGTTTATGTTAGGATTTATTTGTTTAAAACACAGATTATCCAACTGGCGCTGCGTGTTGTTTGAAACAAGTGAAAAGGAATGTTTCGCGGTGAATGGTTTTGCTGCAACATGCACGTGCCATTCGGCAAACTTTCACGCAAGAAGCAATCACTAGAAACGGTGAGCACATGCTGATGCATGCTGAACGACTATAAAGAATGAAGAGATCTAAAAAACAAGCTATTTAAAAGTGCGATGTAATGTAAACAAAAGCAAAATCTTTCATTCTTGTTCTTGTGTAGAGAGACAGAATCATTGTCTTTCTACATTCCCTGGAGCTCGAGGACACATTTCAACATTCACTTTTAGTTTAGGAAACAGACGACTCTCGATGTTCTCATGACTTTTCATAAAATTTTTAACACAACCTGGAAGCAATGTTACTTTATTTCGAGTACCTTTTTAGTGTCTTTTCCCTCGTCAAAGCACTTGCTGCAGTACAATATCTGTTCCATTCAGGACCCTTTAAAATGCCATTCGAATCCGCCAACCACTAGCGTGGCATCGTCCTTCAGCCACACCGGCAATTGAGCTGCGCTACCCGGCGTTCCAATTGATAACGTGCAGTTTTCACTCATTAATTGTCGCAACCGCTTTTGTGGCACGGCCTGGTACGCCCTCGCGACCCAAACCGACCTATCAGACAGGCCCAATCGGTCACACTCCTAGCAGCGGGGTTCAGCTGGTCCTCTGGTCCCGAAAAAAAAAATTAAACGGTTCACCTCCTTCGCTCCCGTGTCGCCCGGTCGAGATCGGTCAATCCGCGGTGGCACGGCCCCGGTGGTGTCCTCGCCGCCGTCCGGTCCGGTCCGTTCCGATCCAGTCGGTCATGACAGGCATTTACATTGCGTGACAGGCTTGCTTTGATTATTGTTATTAATTTTTACGCTTCCCACCCTCTCCCCAAAGGAATGAACCCATAACCGGGCTATCGGGCCAGGAGTCCCGTACACATACTCAGAAATTGTCCCCTTACTCTCTCTCTCTCTCTCTCTCTCTCTCTCTCTCTCTCTCTCTCTCTCTCTCTTCTCTTTCACTCCCAAGGAACGGTGAGTGAGACAACTGGTTGGCACGCAGCCGCCGCCCGGAAAGCTCTCGCGCCCGGCAAAAGCTCGCTCTCACGCTTCGCGATCGTGCGCGATCACGAGGATCCACTGCCCGTGTGTGCGTGTCGCCGGCGTGGGGCCCTGTGTGTGGGTCGGTTGATCGGTCTCCTCGGAGGCCCTAGCCAGCCAAACCGAGCTCCCGGAATCTCACTCTTGTCGAAGCTTTCGTGGCGAACGGTCCAGCCCCGTTTTTCTGTGTGCTCCGAGTTTGAGCTCCGCTGTCGTTCCGTGGTGCCCTTCTTGGCCAATAACATAGAGTAGCAACAGCAAAATAGCGCAGCACTAGAAGGACTTGTGCTGCCATCGCGTTCCACGGTGTTTAGTGTTTGTGCAAAGCGTTCACTTCGTTTGTTTTTTGTGGCTCGATAACGCGTCAGTGAATCTCGAAAAGGTACGACCATTTGGCCACTGGTTCCACACTCCTATCGTTATCGTTAGCACGGGGAAACCAAGGTGGCCAACGACGACCAAGTGCCGCCGGCAAAAGTGTACACAACACAACGCAAAGCGGCGTGGCCGTGACTGAGTAACATTGTGATGATGATGATGATGATGATGATGTTGTGAATGTGTTGCTAGTGTCGTGGCCTCACATGCTGGCAACTGGGAATGCCAATGGAGAATGAAGAAAAAACCACCGAAAAACACCGAATCCGATCCGCCGGTCGTTCTGCGGTTTTTGTCGGTGCGGAGTTGCTGCTGCTGCTGCCGCCGGTGGTCTGCGTGGCCGTGTGTTTGTGTGCTTGATAGCTCAGTTGCGCCGTCACTGATTTGGGTCACTGTGGGCTGCCGGAGCTGCTGCTGTCACGAGTGCTGGATTCGGGACTTATCCACCGGGGCACGCTGATCCCCTTGCCGGGAAGTGAAACACGAGCCTGATAGAGGGCGAGCCTAAAAACCGCACCCCGGTGTTCGCTGGCAGGTTCTTTCGAGGCAACCAGCGCCAGAGTGCAAAGTGCATTCCTGGGTGTGTCCTGCGCTCCGTGTCTTTCGCTGGAAGGATGCTTGTTGTTGTTGGTCCTTAGTGGCCAACGTCTGAATGATGCCAGCACCAGGCCAGCACCAGGTGTAGCTGGTAATCTGAACCTGGTTGCTGACTGACTGACTCCTTGCCTTACCTTCTGGACTTCTCTTCCAAAAGCGGGCATTCGGGGGTTGTTCGCTTTGAACCAACAAGCAATGGCAAAGCGTGGCCTACGTGAGGAGAAGGAGGTTGGGTCCTTGGCGGGCGCGCCACCGAGAAGGTGAGGTAAGTACGCCCTCCGGGAGGGCGTACTAGCCACGGACCTTCTTCAGCTGTCGAGAGTTGGAGTTGTTGGCTGGCTGGCTGGCTGGCTGGCTGGCGAGCTGTCGAGTGAGAGAGACCCCCGGTCCGACAGTTCGGTACGCATGAAGGGTACAGGCGGTGTATGTGTGCATGAACCGGTGGCTCAGCTTCTTGGGCCCCGGAGCGATTCCGTGTCGGGGTTGGGTCTCAAGTGGCACGTTGGAAGGGGCAACGGGATCCTTCTGGGCACTGTGCACGGGGACGTGCACGCATAAACATGCACCCGTCTTAAGGGCGGTTGAAACGCACATGGAAACACAGACTCAACCGGACACACGCCAGTAGACAGCTCTCCGATCACAGGCGGCTCGGGCGCGCGGAGTGGTGCTTGAGCACCACGCTTGGACACCGTTCCCGGGCCCCGGGTTCCATTTCCAAATCTCCCTTCCTCCGTTCACTCCGTAGTGCGCGGCTCTAATCACGCAAACGCCAAAAGGTCCGGACCGGAACGCGAGAGAGAGACAGAGAGAGAGAGAGAGACAGAGAGAGACAGAGGGAACGAAGAGGCTAAAGACGGGTCCGGGAAAGGAGAGTAGGTGATCGAAAGCGGGATAAAGAATTCCACAAGCCAGCCAGCCAGAGCACCATATATCCGTGGTACAGCAGCAGCAGGCGACGACGCAACAGCAACAACAACAACAACGGCGAGCGAAGCGAACGAAAATTCTTTTGCACCCGAACAAAGTAGCCCGCAAAGCCCGATCGCAGTCGCCATCGAGTTCTGTCATTCGCACCCCCAGAGCCCCAGACCACTCGAGCGTGCTTCCACCCCCAAAACCTCCAACCATCTGCCAACCCCCCCTGGGAAACCCTCAACAGGGGTGCGTGGGGGTGTCTTTTTTTTTTTGTTTGTGTCTGGAGTCTCGCGCTCGATTCAATCGATCGATGGCGGCCCAAATCGGTTCCGTAGGGTGCCGGGCCGGGCCGGCTGTGTCTAGAAGGGAATGAGGGGTAGGGTAAAAGGGGAAAGAGGGGTTTGCTGCGTCGCCACAACACCATCGACTAATTCGAATTCGTAAACCGAAAATTCTAATTCCGGGTTCGTTCTCTTCTATTTGCAGGCGGCAGGTTTTTCGTTTGCGCCAAGCGATGAACCTTCCTGTTGCGAGGAGTTAAAGACCTCTAGACGCTAGAGCGCTAGTGGTGAGGTTCTAGAGGATCAGTGTTTGCTGGTCTAGGATCCGAGGAAAGAGTGCAACCGATATACGATTTAGCAGAAGAAAAAAAGAGAGAAAAGAAGTGCTAAAGAAATCGAGGGAAAAAGAAAGATAAGAAAATCGAGTGCATGTGTTTGCAAATGATCGCGAATTTCTAATTTCTCGATCATCTTAACACTGTGGCAACCCTTCCGGCGGGCAAGCGAGCGAGTGAGTGAGTGTTTCGTTCCGCGTCGTCCTTCTCCTGCTGGTTCTGGCGTGTGCGATCTTAACCGGGAGATCCACCCTCATCATCCCCCCCCCCCCCCCCCCAAAAGCGGCCCGAAAACGATGCCGTGGTCGTTCCGGTGATAATAATAATAATGTGTAGTGCCTCCGCGGACCCCCCCGGTACCGCCACCATCCATGCACCGCCATCGTCGCGCTCGACGCTAACGAGTCGCCCCCGGGAAAGGCGACCCCCGTGGCCGGTTCAACGTCACCACCGCCACAGCCCCCACCACCACCGTTGCTGATCGTTGCCGATCGTAGCAAGTTTCTGCTGTTGTGTGTGCTTGCTTCAGAGAGAGAGAGAGGAAAGGATTTATTGTCCCCAATCGTGATCATCGCTCGGGCAGAAGAAGCGCCCAGTAGAAGGGACGTCGTCGACGTCGACGTCGGCGTTGTTGTTGTTGTTGTTGTTGTCGTGGAGTGAAGAATCGTGATTGTGTACCGCGGCGAGTGGCGAGCCCCATTGTGCCTTTTTGCGCCCGAGCCCCGGTTATTGCCCGGTGCGTGATCCGACTGCGATCGTCCCGGATCGTCTCCGTCTCGAGAGCGCGTATCCTGTCGCGATCGACGCTGGTGCAGTGCAGTGTGATTGCGAGTGTGTGCGCCGCCGTGTTGTGGGATATATTATAAAAAAAAACCAAGAAGAAAGAGAGAGAGAGAGAGAGAGAGAGAGAGAGAGAGAGAGAGAGAGAGTGGGTGGCGGAAGGTTTATCGCATACAAATAAATCAATTATTATAAGCCTCGACCGGTCGGTCGGTCGGTCGGTCACTCGGCAACGGTCCTCCTGGTTCTCTGGGGTCCAGCTCGATCACTCGATCGGTCGGTCGGTTCGCAGGAATACGTTCGCTCTTGCGCAGAAGCGGCGACAGTGTGCAGGTGGAACCGGCGGAAGCATTTCGGTGAAAGCCTCGAGACGAGATCGAGAGAAGATTGCCGGTTCATTGGTGGTGCAGTGATCAGTGTCTGTGTGTTTGTGTGCTTTGTATGTGCCCCCCCCCCCCGCGTCGTGGTTTTACAATTTTCAACCGTTCCG
>NC_064877.1:60518146-60523146 GCF_943734665.1 Anopheles aquasalis | reverse complement strand
AGTGGCAGTGGTGGTAGTAGCGCTAGTAGTAGTAGTAGTAGTAGTAGTAGTAGCAGTACAACTTAACAATCGATCGCGCATGGAAGATCGCAAACAGAAATTAAAAGAGAAAGAGAGAGAGAGCGGTCGCACCCTTCCTTAGGAAGAACATTATCATATCAATGATGCGGATGCTCATGTAGAAAAGGAAAAGAAAGATAAGGAGAAAGAATGAAAGAGAAAGAGAGAGAACAAGATAAGGATATGAACAGCAACGGCGGCCATGATCGCCAGAAAACAGGGATCCAAGCGAGCGGAATGAGTGCTTTCCACGTGATTGAGGTTTGAGATGGGCACGAGGGATGGAAGGACTGACGGACCCTTGACAACAGGCGTGCCACTGATGGCGATGATGATGATGATGATGATGACGGAGACGTAGGGAGATTGAACTTTCCAAAACGAACGAACGCTTCAGACCATCCATCGCTCCATCCATCCTTTTACTCCTGACTCCAGCTGTTGTTCCCTTGCTCATTTGTATTTGTTTATCAATCGAGACCTCTGGTCCTGGAGGGGGGGGGGGGGTGTGGTGGGTTGCAAAGGAGGGAGAGGGATGATGGCATCACCAGTGAAGCCAACGGGGAGCCTCACTCACCAAACTGATGCTTTCTGCTGCTGCTGCTGCTCCATGGGGACCGTTACCTCCGCAGGACCTCCTAGGGAGGGAGGCCCAGCCATCGCAACGTCCATCACCATCACACACATATACACACGGTGTGCTAGCACACAGACACTGGTGGCGGTGCTGGTGGCGGCCATTGAATGGGCATTCATAACGCGTTCTCACCTCGCGCCCCGTTATGGAGTTCAAGCGCGCGCTCGTTCGTTCGTTCGCTTGCTAACAAAAGACTTGCGCGAAAGTCGAAGCCGTGCGGCGATCTAGAATCGCAGCCAGGGCAGGGCTTTTGCGGGCTTGGGTCGAATGCTGCTGCTGCTGCTAGAACGCCTGAATGCTGATGCCTGGAACGCATTCATTCGCTTGGAATAATAAAACAAATTACGCTTCGCGATGGTCCATTGTCGTGCTGTTGCTGCTGCTGCTGTTGCTGGTGAATGTAATGGCGTACTCTCGCCATCACCGTGGCCACATGTGTGATGGTGGTGGTTGTCTCCACCCGTTTGCCTAATTGCAGCGATCGCCGGAATGGAACGCAAACGGAACACCACCGCTCCGTTCTAAGCAATTTTCGGGCTCCGTAGCTCGAGGTGTTTGCCAGAGACACGATCAACCAATTGAAGTGCTTTTTTTTGCGCTGCGCTGCGCCGCCGACGTCCATTTCATTTTGCCAACACTCTCCTGGGGTCCTGGGACCGTCAGTCAGCCAGGGAGCACGGGGCTAGGACAAGCAGACGAACGCTCTCTCCGCCAGTGATCCGCTGCTCGCGTGCATCCGTCCGTTCGCTCGAAGGCCTTCCGCTTCGTGCCAAGGTTTCGTTTCCCAGGGCGGAGGGGTTTGCGGTCGCGTTTTTAAAACAATTACTCCAACCCAGCGGTGGTGGTGGCCTTGCAGCCGAAAACTGATCCTTCTGATCCCGTGTTAAGGCTCGGGCCTAAGGTTGGTTTCGGGCGAGCGAGCGAGGTCATGCACTTCCCATGATGAGCCAGCTCCTTTCGGCTGTGTTGACGACGTTCTCGTGATGCAAGGGTGTGTGTCTTGTGTCCCTTAAATCGCGCAAACGATCGCACTCCCCTTTTTTTTCTCTCTCTCTCTCTTTGCTCGCAATTAGCTCTGGCCGGTGGGTTCTTTTGGAGGTTTCCGTCCGTGACCTAGCCGCACCCAAAACAGCATAATCGGGGCAGCATAAAACGCAAGCAAGCAAGCAAGTGAAGAAAAAAACAACAGGCAAGCATGCTGGAGAAAAATGGCGACCACGACAACGACGACGCGATGCCGAAAAGCGTCCTGTTCCCGGTGTCGGTGATCTCCGGGCACTTAAAGCACTGCCGCACACCTTCTACCCCAACGCCCCTTTCCACCCGAGAGTCATAATCTCGTGTGTGCGATATTTTCGCTCGCGCACCGCGTTCTTCGGGTCTTATGCTTTATGAAACTTATCTCTTCCCGGCTATCCCGAGTGCTCCAGAGGCTGGCTGCCCGTCCGATTCGCTGGTGGCGGCAATGCCGGGTGGTGGTGGTTGGTGGAATGTTCTTCTCCAGCACGACACACTCGATCGGTTGAGGGCTGCGCAGAAAGGGTAGAAGATTTGGTATAGCACCTTAACCGCCGCCGTGCCGCTTCACTTGAGCGCGAATGCCCTCTGGCAGGCAGGCAGGCAGGCAGGCAGGCTGAAGGTCCAGCAACCTTCCTAGCACGCACACCGACCGACCACCAGGGGGATCCACTTTTGGGCCCGATCGCGCTGCTCGGCCGCGCAACAATTGACTCAACGGCGGCCGCGGCGGCGACGATGTTCTGGATTCCCATTCTCTCATCATCATCATCAGCTGCTGCTGCAATGATCGTGGGGTAATGGAACGGAAGGGGAGGACTGAGAGCAAGGTTTGCGCGATAGAGGGACCCCATTCTGATGAGCCCCAGGGAGCGCAGCGCTGAGATTGTGTGCAGCACGACGACAACGGCGACGATGCTGTTGCTGCTGCTGCTGCTGCAGCTATCTGGGGGCCGCTGTGTTTTGGTTTTCACATTTTTCTCCCCGCGCGCGCGCGCCGTTCCGTTTCCCTTTTTGTTCCCCCCTTCTTATCTGTTGGTACCGCCAGCTTTGGAACGCCGCCACCACCGCCGTGAATGCCGTGAAGCGACGCAAAAGAATGGAATCGAAAGCTTAACCTTGCTGGCCCCCGCGTGGTTGCTGGCTGGCTGGCTGGCTCCGGCCTTTTCGATGTTCCGCTCCTCGATCAACCACCCACCCACCCCATTCCACGTGTGTATGTGTGTTTGAGTGTGTGGGAGGGGGTTGTAAAGAAATTATATACATATAAATTTTAGGGTAGAGACAGAGAGAGAGAGCAAAGGAGAGGAGCGAGCGATCGAGCGAGCGAGCAGAGTTCAGATCGAAAAGGCCGCCGAACCGATCGACCACGATGCTAGTGCCTAGGTCCTAGTGTTGGTGGTGCATGGTTATGATACTTGGCTTATCCTCCCCCCGCCGCCCCCCGGTTGTGATGCTCCCGGTGTGGTCTCGGAGCGTTGGAGATGATGCATTTCCGCCCTATCTTAATCCCCTCGAGCCCCTTTCGAGCTTCGTTCGCTAGTGCGTCTCTAGGTCTGGTCTTGAGTGCTACCGCTTGCTTGCAGTTCTAGGGGTCTAGGAGGCCAGACACAGTGCCAGACACTCGCCAGAACACTCGTTTATCGCGTCTCGCGAAGCTTGGCGATTGATGAACTCCCGAAGCAGTGGTCGTGGTCGCGGGAACGAACGAGGTGTCGTGGATACGAGCACGATCTTTTTGACACTAGCAGACACCCCCCGGGGGGGAGAAGGGACTGCAGTGGGAAGAGCGATAGATAAGCGGATCAACCATCGAGATCCAAGGGGTTGCTGGCTCCATCGCCGAACGCCATAACAACGCAAACCCATAGTGCAGCTTTTGATAGCAAGAGCGAGAGAAAGAGAGAGCGACAGAGAGAGAGAGAGAGAGAAAGAGAGAGAGAGAGAGAGAGAGCGACAGAGAGAGAGAGAGAGAGAGAGAGAGAGAGAGAGAGAGAGAGAGAGAGTAATGCTGGGGGAATGTGGAAAAAAATGTGATCTACTATACATAAATACATAAACATACGTAGAATGTGTAATTTATCTTAAATTTATCTAGTAAAAATAGGCGGTGAGCAAAAAAAAACAATAAATTCACCCCCATTGGCGGATGGAAAGGGGTGGGGGATGGAAGGGTAAGGGTGCCACACCCAGTCGGTTGCTACCAGAACCACCGAGGAGCGAGGGACAAGAGCGAACAAGAGAGTGTAGCTCTTCGTAACGCAGCGCAGCGCAGCAGAACGTTACCCTTCGAACCGTCACCCTCTTTGGTGACGGAGGGGTGCGTTGGGGTGTATGTGGGGGAGGGTCAGTGTAAGAAACAGCGACATGCGCCAAGCTGTTGGAGCAGCATCGGCGGCAGCAGCGTGCACGCTCTTATCACGACCTTTTTAGCAATGATGAAGCATCACGAGCCGGAAAGGGGGGGCGCAAGCAAGGCCAGCACCTTTCCTCTGCTTCTTCTCGCTCTTCTTCTTTTTCCTTTAATCCCTTCATCCCCTTTCCTCCCGGAAATGGGGGAGGTAATGGGATCCTCGCACATCGAGAACGAAGTCGCTCGCTCGCTCGATCGCTTGCTCGATCGTTTGCCCCTTTGTTTAAGCTTCGACTTTGCCGTCGTCTCACGCCTTTAGGGTTCTACCAACACCCTTCCCCCGTTTTCACCCCCTTTCCCTTCTCTTCCTCGTCCTGGAAAGCCTCAGAATAAGTGTTGGTTATTTGCTGGTGGCAGCGGCCGTTGTTGTAAAATAGTTCTCTCGAGGAAAGCGTGAAAATTGTAAGAAAATGCGAGTGGAAAAAAACAAAAAACATGGCATAAGTGTAAGCGAGAGAGACACGGCGAAAGAGAGAGAGAGAGAGAGAGAGATAGAGAGAAAGAGAAGAAACAGTAGCGTAGTGGGGAATTCCCCGTTGTAAGTAGTAGCTAGATCGTTTTTGGCCAGCTTAGAAGCAGCAGCACTTAGGTACTTAGGCAAGAGATAAGGCGTGTGTTCTAGGTGCGTTGCCTTGTGTACAGCAATGTGTATGTGAATGTGTGTCAGTTTGTGCCTGTGTGTTTGTAAATAGTTTAGTCATTTAGGATGACCTGGTGCCAGAAAAGTCAGTCGCTTTCGATATGTAGAGGACGTACGACGATAGAACGGGAATGATGCCCCAACTCCGGTGTACCACGTACCACCACCGTGTACAGAAGATAGACAGAGAGACAGACAGAGAGAGAGAGAGAGTGAGAGAAAGAGGTCGCAGG
>NC_064877.1:60503146-60508146 GCF_943734665.1 Anopheles aquasalis | reverse complement strand
CTGAAAGGGGGGAAAATGTGCATCAACCCCATTTCGATAACTATAGAAAGCTCTTATCAGCACCTTTGGCGAATACTTTCCCATTCACCAACCACTTCACCATCACGGCGTCCTGTCAGCTTGCTCTGCCCTGCGTGGACTAATGAGCCCATTACTCAGCCCGCTGTTTGTCCATTAAACCTCCGGCTGGCAAATCGAACTTGGGAATCGATGCCGATCGAATTCGCTTCACTTCGCATCGCCCCACACAAAGCATACTGCTCGCACTCTCTCTCTCTCTCTCTCTCTCTCTCTCTCTCTCTCTCTCTCTCTCTCTCTCTCTCTCTCTCTCTATCTCTCTCTCTCGTTCTCCATGAAGCCATATGCCTGGCCAACTCAATACAAAGGCTCCCAACTAAAGTCTTAATATAGCATTACAGGCGGTGCGCCGCGGGACTTTGTCCAAAACCAGGCCCGTACAATTTCCCACTCCCAGATCCGTTGTTGGATCCGTTTTTGATTACTCTTGGCCAGCCCTCAACTCAAGCGGCCATGGCCACGACCAGAACGGAACGATCGCTCCTCGTTCCGCCGGAGGGCATGCAGATTCCCATCCTGTGCATGTGCTCCGCCTGTCCGATCCGCTCCGTACTCTACAATTACGATAGTGATATATGCCGGCTGGCTAGCTGGTTGGCTGCATCGCTGACTCTGGCCGCTCTGGCCGCTGTCGCTGTTTGCTCAACGCGCGCGCGCGCACGCGGAACGCGGAACGCGGTCGCGCCCCGAGAAAAGCCGATCCGGTGATGAATCGAGTCCTTATCGCGGTCGAGCCGTCGCTCCGAGGATCCTGGTGCAGCTCTGGTCTTCCATCAGCATCAGCGGAGAAAAAGGCGGTTTATCCTCCCCTTGGTCCCCGTGGACCAACCTCCTCTCCTCGCGAGGGGAGCGCAAAAGTTAATCAATCATTATCCACTGACGCCCCTGGTGTGCGTCGCCAAAACCGCTGGCCGGATTGCCCTCCTTTCGCTCACTCGCTGCTCCGGAATTAGAGCAGTCCCGGCGGAAGGGGGAAGGGGGGGGGTCCTTGTGCGCTGGCACCCTGGAACGGACGAGAACGCGTCATCAAGCAAAACCCTAACCCGCCCTATCCCGAGCCGAGTTTGATGGGCATCAGGAATTAATGCGAATTTAATACAACGGTCAGACCCTGTGGCCGGAGTCAGCCAGCCGGAGATGCACCGAATGCACCGGGGACAGGCCTGATCGCCAGACCTGCCAGATCCTTTTGGCTGCTGCTTCGGTCGGACGGACGGATGGACGGAAAATGGTCATTCATCATATCCTTGCCAGCTTGCCTGCCAGCGGACACTCCAGGGTTTGGTCTGAAAAACAAAAGCAAACAGAAACAGAAACCGGAGGACGGACCGATCGCGTCACACACATGCGCAGAGACGGAGGTTGATGGATAGCAGGTCCCCGGTCCTTTTTTTGTGGGGGTTGGCAGTTCGCTTGCGAGTGAATGCAACATTGACGATCCGGCGCAATTCGCAAATCCTTGGTCCGCTGGCCACGTGAACAGTCCATCTCCGTGGCTGTGTGACGTTTGCTTGGTCTGCAAAACACACTCACATACGCATTCCTAGTGGAGAGAAAATACAAGAAGCACACCACACAGGAAAGAAAACAACAACCAACGATCCTCGCGATCGCGACTCAAAGCAATGAAAATCATTGGAAGGAGGAATCTTGGCTGCTTCAAGGTTTGGTTTAGCTTCGAACGGCAACAAGGAGAAGGAGAGGAAGGACCAGCGACAGAGGGAGGATTAGGTGGAATCGGGATTCCTTCGACGAGAAACTCTACACCACTCCACGAGGTCTCTTTCGAGGTTTCGACTTCGAGGCAGCAATCGACGTATGACGTGACGTGGCCCCCGCAGGAGGCACAGACAAGAGAGAGAGAGAGAGAGAGAGGGCAATAGCGAGGGGATGTGAAGGGTGACAGGTGATAGAAGCCACCCGATAGCCAAGGGAAGCCCGATAGCCAAGGGAGAAGGAGTCGAGGAGTCGCGGAGTGGTGGTTACCGGCCAAGGCGAAAGCGAACAAGCGTTTAACCCTCGTTTAACACGCGGCAATCGCGACCGAAAAGGCTCCCGTCTTGAATTTGATGGATTAGGAGAAACCTGTCGTGTCCATCCTGCTGCTGCTGCTGCTGCTGCTCCGGTGCCAGTGCTGCTGCTACGTGGCCACAGTCGTCTCGAGACCTCACCAAACGGCCATCGAGAGCCAATCAAACAACCTTCTCGTGGCATCATGTGGTGCGCCTCCGGTTCGGATCTGGTCTGGTGCGCCTGGCGTCAACGCAACGGAATGGTGGACTTGAGAATTTATGAAAAATAGACTCCAGCACCGTCAGCAGCACCGCCAACAGCAGCAGCAGCAGCAGCAGCAGCGGGTTTCGCGCTCGCTCCACTCGCTTGTGGATCGACCTCGACGCCTAGGCCTCCTCGGTCTCTCGGTGATTTGTTTTCTGAAAAACAAATTTTCGTTCCCCAATCTCGCCCTCCCCACCCGTCGGTTTTGACCCAGACCCCCCTCATTCCCTACCCCTCCCAGGCCTTCTTGGGAGTACGATTAACGAGGACGCGCGCGCGCGCACACACAGTTCGCGCTTATTTATTGTTACGGGCCCATTGTGTGAGCACCAAGAGAAACAGGAGGGAGAGGAACCGAGACTAATTATTCACACAAAATAGTGCAAACCACTGACCACTGCGGGTCCCGCTGCTTCTGTTCGTCCCCCTGTGTTTGACCTCCTTTCGGAGCAACAGCAGCAACAGATCGAGATCGAGATCGAGATCGAGTCTCGCCAGCCAGCCTGTCGGTTTGAACGGTTGACACATGTTAAACGTCACTCTCCGGCTGCCGCACAACAACAACAACTACAACAACACGATGATGACAACGGCAACGACAAGCACAGCGATCGAGCAAACAGAACAACCCATTCCGGGATTGAAGGATTAGCTCGCACACTGGCTGGCTGGCTCTCTCTCTCTCTCTCTCTCGGTCAACGTTCGACTTCTGTCAGGTTCGTCAATGTCGCTTCCAATCACCCCAGTCCGGGGGAACCCCGTATGTACCGTACAAAATGGCCAAACACCTCCATTCCCAAAGAAACTAGAACAAACTTGATTCTTGATCGAAATGCCCGCACGCTCACTCGCTTCCTCTGTTTTTTGTTCTCTCTTCTTTCTAGTCTCAGTTCAACTCCTCGGTTGGGATTTTCATTAATGTGTCACTCCAGGGCGCGGTTTTTCGGTGCCTGTCAGCCAGTCCCTCCCTTTTCGGTATCCTTTCGGGATTCAATCTGGGGAAGGCAATCCTGTTCCAGACGATCGATTGACGCACCGGGTACTGCTAAGCCTTGCAGCGTCGTCTGCTCTCGTTCGATGCGACACGTTATCGCTCTCACCACGAAGTCTCCGATGCCGAGAAACCAAAATGCCAAACTCCAGCACCCGCTGTCGATCGGACAGCATTCCAGGGTCCAAAGCGAAGCAGCGGTCGGAGTCTCTTCCGTAGCGCGGACCAAGCGATAAGGAATTAAAACATTTATTACCGATTCTCTTCTTCTTCCCATGCGGCCGGTGAGAGGTTTTGCTTCAAAGTCTGGTGGTGGTTTGATAGATATGCGCCCTCTCTGCATCCCCGTTTCTTGCGCTGGCATTTGATGCTTTAATCCATCTCTTTCTCTCTCTCTCCCCTTCGCATGCCTCCCGAAATACCGACGGCCCAAAATGGTTCCCAAAAAAAACTGGCGGCATTGCATGAGTTTCCCTTTCGAAAGAATGTTTACCTCGAGCCATCGGAGTTATCTTAAGCTGGCTTTAAGAGTTCTGGCATCTGAAATGTGGAATGAAATTGAAATGCAGCCCCCGGGACTGCGAGCGAGACTGGCTGCTCGTTGCGCGGCTCATTACGCAGTGATAGTGATCGTCAACCACATTTTTTAATCGACGTTTCGCGGCGCCTCACACCAGAACAGACCAGACCCAGGGCCTTATCTCGCCAGCTCACTAGGAAGGCTGTCCAGTGCGCATTTCACCTCCCAAATTAATATGCGATCGCGAGCTATCTCATCTTCTGCTAATCTCGCAGATAAAGACAACGATGGGAATCATTGTTCTGGCGATTACTGGTGGCTGAAATTCGCTGGCGTTTGTTTTAATGGCCAGAGCAGACCTCGATCCCGGTCCCAACACGAGCACCATAAATTGTGGTTGCTGTCAAACGTTGAGACGCTAGAAAATGTGCGATCGATCGTAGAGACAGAGAGAGAGCATAGAATGCGAAATTCGTCGAGTGAGATCGAATAGCAGAAGCAGGAGAATGGCGCCATCAACGCACATCACCGAGAGGGAGCTACCGGAAGCTCCATCTTTGAATAGCATAAAGAAGAAGAAAAAAACGCCGCACTGACAGAGGCTCCCGATAAATGGAACCGTTTTTGGACGGTTCCCGGCGTACCGGGGACAGCCGGCCGTGACCGTGGCACGAGTGAAATAATCCGATAACCGTCCGCAGTACAGCGAAATGCTTTCACCGCTCCTCGCAGTCACTCGCACGCACGCATGTTCCTTCTCCGAAGTCCACGATCGCCGTATCCTTTGGAGCAGTGCTCCTTCTCGGCGATCTTGGCGGAAGCGAAACGAAAACCGACACAGCAAAAAAAAAAAAAAAACATCTGAGATCAAAAAAGCGCGGTGGCGCAACGATCGGCACCGAACGGAACGGGCAGCGATGGAACTCACGATCGCACACGATTTATGTTCGCTACCGGTAGGTCTTTCGATTGTTTTTTTGTTTTTCTTCGCAGGCATTTTTGTTTCGCTCAGATCGGCCCGAGATCGGAACCGACTTCAAATTAAGTCAGGAAGCCGGGACGAGCCCGGTCCCCAAGCCCGGTGGCACGCTGGCATTATTAGACAAAACAGCGAGTGGGACAGCCCCGCAAGTT
>NC_064877.1:60483146-60500646 GCF_943734665.1 Anopheles aquasalis | reverse complement strand
CAAACGATCCTCTGCTTAAGCGCGCTCACGCTCGCGCACACACAACACAACAGCAGCCCCTCTCTCTCTCTCGCCGTGTGGACCCGGGACGGTATGCATAATCCGATCGAGCGATCAATGCCAGCGTCCGGAGTCCTCCGCGGACTCGGCGTGCGCGCGTGCGCGAGTGTGTGTCCGTCCATCACGAGCACCGCGATCGCAGCCAAGAAAGGAGATTCAAATTCAGCGCGCTAGGCCAGCGCACAATTTCGTTCGCTTTCGGTTTCAGTTCCGTTCCGTTCCGTTCCGTTGCCCACCGTTGGCGTTGCTGGCAGGAAAGGATCACACATTCAGCTCTGTTCGCGCACTCTCCAAACCAAACCAAATCCGATCCATCGGACGAAGAGATGGCCGGCTGTTTGCTGGTGCCGCTGCGGACGCTGCTGGTGGTTCAGTTTCAAGACGCTTTCGGCTTTTCTATTTTTGGCACTCGCTCGGCACCGGCACCGCGGTACCCGTTCTTCCCCATGCTCCCGATGCGCGTGAAGGTGTGGCCCATTGCACAATGATTGGCTGCTATTGATCACCCTCCATCATCACCACAGACCGCCTTCCTTTTCAGAGGTGAATGGGGATGCGAACACTGAAACATCGATGCCCGATGCTCGCGAGATCGATTGGTACGATTAGCGGTCGGTCGACCACTGCAGACACCCATACACGCCCTGTGAGGGCCGGTGGAAATGGGTTTTTGTTTCGTGATTTCGTGAAGGGTTCCCGGTGGGTTCTGTTCAAACGTCAAACAATGCCTGGCACTCGCCGGCAAATAGAGGTGGGAGAGGAGAGAGCAGGAGCGCTGCATCATCGTGGCGGAATGGCAATAAAGCGTTGATCATTTGAGTTGGAACCAGCGCCAATGTCTAAATTCAATTCACGTTTATCACCGGCGATTCTCAGCCAGCCGTTGGTTTGAAGTCGAAAGAAACGGAAATTTGTTCTTCGATTCCTTTGGTTTCGACGAGTGCGGACTGGTCGGCTGTAATCTTTTGTTGGAATAATTCAAGCAATGAATTCTTCCCTGTTGGTAGCAGGTCTAGCGGAAGAGCTACCTCAAAGACGACTGAAATACTTAGCTGCAGTCGCTTTTAACGTTTTTGAGATATCGTTTGCTAACTAGGATGTATAATGATCTGTGATCTTATAGGTATGGCCTCATAGATGGTCTTAACACAGATTTTTTTTTAATTTAGCAATTAGAAGTAGTAGAAAAACAGGTCAGTAAAAGTAAAAAAAAAAATCAAGTAGCTAATCATCGTCCGTAAGGTATCAGCTGAAAAAAAGTAGCTAGTAACGATTCACTCAAATTTTATAGCTATCTACAGAACTGCGGTACAAAGAATTCGTAGCTGCGCAGAGTTCATGTAAGAACATTAATCAGAAGTGGCGTCAGTAAAGCGGGAAAGTCGGCGAATAATTTGCCAATTCCCCAAGGTTGCCATACATGTCGTCTATGAACAAGCGATTCTATAATCACATCTAATTCTATGGTGAATCCTACATAAGACATCACGAGCAAAGGAAGGTAAAGAATAGCTTATCTGGATATTGAATTGCTTCAAATCTTCTGATCCATTGCTACGAGCATTGACAATACATAAGCGAACACAAATATTGAGCGAATGTAAAGAGCTTTAATGCATCACTTTATGGCATTCAATGTTGCGCTGTAAAAAAACTGGAAAGGAAACATAATTGCTGAAAATCTTTCAAAAAATAAGAAGTTCAATTCAATTAAGAAGCAAATAGCTTAAAATGCGAATAGATTAATGTCGTGATGAAACATTAGCACAATCTTAAGCTCAAGCTCGCTTCTCTCGTTTAACCGATCACAAAACAATGTTCCTTCACCATCATAGACGATTCAAAGCAACAGGTAGTTTGGAATCATGCAAAATTTAAGATTTCGAAGCAAAAACTCAACGCATCTCGGCGGTATTTCCTCTGCAGCCATCTGTCAAGCGAATCTGTCGCTAGTAAAAGTGTCGCCCAACTCCATTTTCCCGATGGCCAGCATGACCCGGTGCTCCGTAGTGGCCGAAAAAAAAACCCACCCAACATCCACCCTTGCCACGGCTCACGCTTTCGATAAACAGCCAGCCCGGACGATCGAACGGCGAGAAATGGGGGCGTGAGACGGTGCTAACTAGATAAGCGGCTCAACCGAAGAACGATCGCACACACTGGGAGAGAATGAGAGGGAAAACCCTCTCAGCACCTCCCGTCCCCAGCAAAAGGTCGATCACTTTTTTTCGGGGTGCGAGTGCCGCCAGCATCGGTCGGTTGGCTCTTGTTGGTTGTGGAGTTTGTTTTGCTCGCGATCCTCGTCCGCGCGATCCACATCCTTCACGATCGATGCTCGCTCGCTGGATCGCTGGCTCGCAGATCAGATCGGGCCCTACCGATACCAGCGAAGCGAACGACAGCAGGAAATGGAAGAAGGGAAGAAATCGAATCGGGTTCACCACCACCACCGCGAGCACCATCACGCGAGAAGGTTGGCAGGCCCTCCCGCGGTGTGGCGGTTTGACACGTAGATTAGAATATTTGCGAAAATGCTCGTGTCAGAAATTAATTGGATTTTGACGATTCCTCCCCTCCCGCGCGCCGATGCGATTGAACTTCTCTGAAGATTCAAAACGAGAAAGAAAGAGAGCGAGAGAGAGAGAGAGAGAGAGAGAGAGAGAGAGAGAGAAGAAGAGAGAGCAGCAGCATCATCATCATCGTCGCTGGTCGTCACACCGACGACGTTGTCATTCCTCGCTCTATCAGCTCGTGGCGACGGCATGGCGTACGTGGCGTGCTTGGCGTCTAGGACGAGGATTAGGGAGAGGAGAAGGTGAAAAAAACATTCCAAACAAACCCGACGAAGGAGGTGATTCGGAACAAAACGGGCGCGCGCGCGCACACACCCGGGACCTGATCGACCGCCCGTGTTTTGTTGCGTATCAGCGTGGGGTCATACGCCGCTTGTGAGCTGCACCCTTTAGCCTCCCCCCGGAGAGGCCAGCGGTGCACAAGGCCTCTACGCAAAAGGGCATCACCGGTCTCGGTCTCGAGATCGTGTCGCTTCGGTTCCGTTCCGTATTCCCGCAAAACCGGAGCGGGATCAAAAGTAATTTTTAATACACGCGCAGTGATCATCGCACCCCATCCACCCCTAGCTCACTTCCTTATCCACCCGAAAAAGGGGGGTGCTTTCAACCCCTTTCATGTGTTTTCTTTTTTGGTGATCGCACCACTCGCAGCTCGGCTGCTCTCGATGGAGGTCTCGGTCTGGACGGTATCGCGAACACCATTCCCGAGCGTACCTCAAGTGACCGATCAGTGTTCCGTTCTGTCTCGCTCTCTCTCTCCCTCTCTCTCTTTAGAGGGCATTTGTGACCTCCGGGGGGATCGATCGCAATTCCTGCGGGCCACGATTCGCGATTGACGCAAAGGTCCCAGCGCAATGACAGAGACTCGACGAAACGAAAGCAGACAATCAGTCCAGACAGCAACAGCAGCAACAGCAGCTGCCAGAAGTGAGGGCCAGCGAGCGAGGGCCAAAACATAATTCATAACGGGGCCAAGCACTAGAACTGGAGCACGTGTGGGTCACCATGTGGCCACCACACCGGTCGATCGGTGGCGGTGAAATTGGCAACAGCAACATTCATCTCCTACTGATCGTGCGCTATATTTGGGCAACCATCGGGGTCCACTTCCACTTTACTCATTCCAGTGAGTGATCGAGCAGCAGCAGCAGCAGGAGCAGCAGCAGGAGCAGCACCACATGACATGCCAGGCCACGCGCGCGTTCAATCGGATTAAAGGCGACACACCGCTGAGCGAGCGCCTTTGTGGTTCGTGTGCTTTTTGTAAGGCGCAGCAAGTGGCAGGCAGCACGGCGAGGTGATGCGCTCCGGAGTCAATCAGACAACAACGGCAACAACAACAAACGCCCTGTTGATCGGCGCGATCCCGAAATCGAATCCTCGAATGCCGCTGGAGCCCCCGGGGGTGAGCGAAACGGATTGGAACGGAACCAAAATGCTGCGCGCCAGCCAGCCAACAACAAAAAAAAAAAAAGACCACAACAGCGCTGTTGTGGCCGGTGCGCCTCCCACGGTGACACCATGACGAACCTTCCTCCCCCCTCTCTCTCTCCCGACGATCTCCCTCTAGGTTTCTTTTTTTTTACGGGAAGCAATTTTCCGCTTCGTGAACTATTGACGATTCGCGGGTGCGCGCGCGCGCGTTCCTCATTTTCTTTTATTTTCCCCGTTTTTTTTTTCATTCGGTGTGTGGTCGGGTCCCACAGTGTCAGTGCCAGTGGGTGGAGGGGTGATGACATCGGCGTTTATGGTGTGGCTTCCTCACTTTGCCACCACCCGTGCGCTGGAGCGCGTTCGTCGCCATTCACCATCGCCATCGCTCTTTTTCTCGTTTGGCTCTCGAAGAATGTTGGCCCGAAAATAAAGCAATTCGTTCCGGGCACTTCCCACGAGCATTGTTCACCCCCTTATTCACCCCCCTTTCTCCTTCCCTTTGTCTTAGTTTCCGCGTGAGGTGCAAGCTTCCGAGCGGCGGCCGCGGCGGCGGCATCGCTTCTAAGGCGAGAGATCGCGATCGCGATGGAGCACATTCCAAACTGAATGGAGGGGGCGGGGGTGATTTGTCGAAATTGTTCGCCACTTCCTGGGTGTTCTTCCTCCCCTCCCACCATCCCCTTTTACCCTCTATCTCCACCCTCAGGCAGCCGCATTCGGGTATTCAAATGAAATTCGAACGAAAATTGGTGACGATTTACGGTCGTTAGTGCAAGTGAGGATCGAGCGCGAAACAAAAACAAGGGTGGAAGGAGGTGAACAGGGGTCTAGTTTTTTGTGGTGGATCTCTCCTTGGCAGCTAGAACCGTCGGGAACGGGAATGTAGTTAAGCTTTTGTAGTGTTCCGTCACGCGTGATTCTGTTTTTCAGGAGAGGGACCACCGGCGTTGATCGTGGCGAGCGATCGTGATCGTAAACCACCAGCAGAAAAAGGCGTCGCGTCCGGGCGCAAATTCGGTGAAGATGAAAGAACTGACGCCGGGGATCGCATTGGTTTCGGACTTTTGTGCGCGCGCGCGAACCAGAACCAGAACCGATCTAGCTTCCTTTTCTTTTTTTTTTTTTTGTTTCCCGAGAGAGAGATTCTCAGATTTCCAAAAAAACATCCCCTAACCGATCGCGCTTTTCGTGATGTTGCATAGATCACATAAATCAATGTGTTCCCGATACGCAGAAAAAAAAAGAGTTCGGCATTCTTTGAGCCTTTGAGCGACAAGCGCCGGTGCGCCATTAGTGAACTGTCTCCACTCGATCGCCACCGCCAGTGCGTGATCAATGAATTTCCCTGTCCCGTGGGGTCATGTCCGTGGAGTCATACGATACGCCGGCAATTAAGATCCCACAAAAAACATGATGTAAAGAGCACCCCCCTCTCCCCATGGCTCCCGGCCACATTCACAGAAATCGCAGACAGCGCGATCAATGTGCCGACATTCCAACCAACCGTCGCCGGCCATCAGCGGTGCAACGGGTGCCACTTTACATACGTTTCGGGCATACGAGATCGGCTGACTGACCGAAATAACATACATTTGCGGCCTTTAATCGTACTTAATCGTTTTTAGCCTTGGATTACCACCCAGCGTGAGCGAGACGACAAGACGAATGAAGTCACCACACCACCGCGGGCAATGGTGCACCGAAAACGGTGCTTTTCAACACTGTGCGCTCGCTGGTTGCTGGCGAATGTTGCTGCCGCTGATCACCATAACTCCACCGATGGCTCCGTGGGCTGGCTCGGTGGCTCGGTTGGTTGACTGATAAATTGACCAGGACCGACCGAACCGACCGAAAAACATTGCAAATAAAACAAATCGATACAAGCTATTACATATTCCATTGCGTACACATGCATGCGCACAAAATGGAAATCGATACCGCGCGCGCGCGCGCGCGCGAGAGAAAGTGAAATCCTCGATCGGTTGGCGCCAGTTGGCGCTTGGCTCGCGATGACAACCTTCTGGCCCTGGCCTCTGCCGTCTCCAAAGCGTTGAACATCAGTCATCACCGTCGGAACGTCAGAAGGCCGCAATGCCACCGATCTGTCATTCCGGCCAGCAGTCGACTGAGGCCGGGCCGTTTGCTAATCGAATCGTTTAGGATTCATTTCAACACGACACCGGGGCCACCCCCTTCTCTCTCTGTTTCTCTGTTCGTGAGTCGTGACACCCAACAAACACGACAAATGGGTTGCGCGCCGGCTAATTGCGCGCGTGGAGACCGCGCGGTGAGTAAATCAGCGAGCGAGCACACGCAAAGTGGCACACGCTCGTCGACGATCGTCGAGGGATCAACTGAACAGCAGGTGCAGCCAGCCAGCGAGCCAGCCAGCGAGCCAGTTGACAAATGTGTGAGAGCGTCAAATGGCTTACGGCTTGATGATTTGTATCAATTAGATCTCATCGTCAGTGCTAGATTTCGCTCTGGCACGATCGCTCGGTGAAACAAGATCGTGATCATCATCGTCGTTCTGGCGATCGCCTTTTGCGTAAGTGTGACAGAATGGGCCTGCACGCGTCATGTTTTGCTCACTTTATAACGCACACGCGCATTCGGGGCCGTCGATCGCACTTCAAACGACAAGTGACTTGCGTTGCGTTAAGCGACGAACTGCAGCGATGGTGTTCTTCATTTCCTGTTGTTGCCATTCCTGCTGTTGCTGCTGCTGTAGATTCCGATCTGTTGGGTGTGTGTTTTGCAACAGATCTTCCGACACACACTTACACACTCACGAGCCAGCACTCGATCACAAAAGGAACACGCAGTCCCGGCTCGAGTCCCCATTTCTTCTGGTGTTCAATAAATAGTAAAATTTATGCAAATCACCTGCACTACGCAGCGGTGACGCTGCTTAGCTTAGGACCGGCGAGGAAGCGACAACAACAAGGAAGCAACGACAACGAACGAACGAACGAACGAAAGAAAAAAAAGCGAAAAAAAAAAGGAGCGAACGCCACAAAACCCGAAAGGTGTGATCGAGAAGTATCTCTTGATGGGACATAAACCAGTCAATTTAATCGACTAGTTTATGACTATTATGGAGATCCGGACGGCACACCAGCTCGATCGACAGAGCGCTCGATGCTTTCCCGATACTTTTGCACACACAACAGCGATCGAGCGCGATCGCTGCCCCAAACACACGCGAGAAGGAGGAACCAGTAACCGCGGCCGAACGAACCGAATCCGAGAGCCGCCGAGGTTCCCGGCGATCGCGCTGCACCATCGCGGCAAGCAAGGAGACAAATTGTGACAACCGGGACGGGAGGGGAGGGGAGGGAGGGCCAGGGTTTGTCAGGCGGCGTTTAGGGTGGTGCCGGTGACCGCGCGGTATCCAAAGATTAAGAGAGTGTCCGTCTCCATGGCAGGCAGGGATATTTGCATTAATTTTGCCCCGATGCCGAAAGAGAAGAGAAGTTCCGTCCGCGTCGCGTTCGAGCTTAGCGCTGGAAGCTGGTTTCGCGAGCACGGATCCGCGCGGACCCTGTTCTACTTTGGCTTTGGCGCTTTGAAGCAGCTCACTGGCTGCCGTTTGAGCTCTCGTTCGTACTGGCATTCCGATGAGCTCGAGCTCGACTCGCAGCTGACGCAGTGCTGGAAGCGATTTTTTGAGAAAGTCTTCCGATCGATCGATCGCGACTAAGGTGCAGGATGTTGTCGAAGACAAAGTTCCTGCGTTGATCACCGGATGCAGAGCAAGGAGCATGCACACGCGAGCACTTCCCCCGAAAAAAATACCATCAAAACCGATTGACTCGGAACGCGGACTGAATGGATCGCACTGAGTGCAGCTTTCTCCTTGCGCGCGCGGGAGCAGGAACTCCACGGGGAGAAGGAACTATACAGTGCGACCACCGCAACACTTTACTTCGCGCGTGCCATATGCCCAGCGGGGCCGTACAACATTGTAGCATCGCGAACGAAGGTGACACTTTGCCACTTTGGCCGAAGAGATCTTTGGCTTTATCGGGGATGTTGTGGATTTTCGTGGCCAGCAATTCGATACCGTCGGACCGTTGGTTTGCTTTTTAGGGAGGGGTGGAACGGGATGATGCAAATTTATGATCCACAGAACATAACTGGATCCCCTTTTTCCCCTCACAGGTGGTTTGCGAGTTGCGTTCACACCGTTCATGAGTGTGAACTGCTGGCGATGGTGGTGGCCTCAAGGAGGGTTGCTTGCTTGCTTGTCTGCTCACTGAATTCACCTAACCAGCCCCTTCCCCTTCATGCGTGCACACCCGATCAGATATCGCGGATCGATAAAACCGAATCCTGCTTCTTCCGACGTTTCTACAACTCGCTCGCTCGCTCTCGTGGCTTAACGATGCCATGGTTTCAAAAGGAGAGGAAAAGAGCAGCCTGAAGCGGGGAATGGAATATGAAATATGCGTGTAAGCAATTGCGAGCGAGCGACCGACCGAGGACGCTCCGTGGTCCGAATACAAAACAAAGTCATTCATGGTGCCATTCATGCGGTGTTTAATTAAAATATCTCCGTGATTGCATGTCTGTGTGCGTCGGGATTTCCTCCATTTTGTTGCCAGCCGGCACAGAGCACACTGCACAGGGAACTTAACCGATAGGTAGAAAGTTCAGAACCGTTCAATCCGGTGCTGCATCCACTCCCAGCTCGCTCGCTGCTCATAAGCGATCATCGAAATCGAACAGCGTTGCTGCTCGTGTTTTGGTGTTTCTGCTGCTCACCACAGGAGGTGCCAGTATGTAAGCTCCTTTTCCACCTTCCCTACTGTCGAGGAGCTGAGGTCAGGTCAATTGGCCGATAATTAATTAGCGATTAGAGCGCACGACCTGCGCGTCCTGCCTATCGGCAAGCGGCGGTGGACCATTAATTTACGCACACACCGGGAGCACAGGGAGAGAGAGAGAGAGGTCGTTCGAGAGCGATCGCACCGATCGTTCTGGTGGCACGCTAGTGCCAAGCCACAGCCACGCTACGCCTAATCAAATTTATCTAGCGTTGGTATTCGCAAAAATGGCCATAATCAATTCGAAGCTTTCGTGGAGGGCTTCGTCCAAACGTCACCGTAGTTATGCGTCACCAGTGAGCGGCCAGAGAGAGCGAGAGAGAGAGAGAGGGACCAGAGGGTCCGAAATCGAAATGATAAATTATCGGCTCACCGGCGATATGAATATGTAACCTGGGTGCGCACGTGTTTCGACGCGAGCTACTCCGATGCTACTCCGCATCCAACAGCGACCTCAAGAGGCGCCCTCTGTTCCCCGTGGTGTCCCATTTGTGTTCTAGTTTTTTTTGTTTTTTTGGTGATCACGGACACAGAATGGTGGCGAAGACGAGGGCAGCGAGTAATTCCAATATTTATTGACCCAACCAAAAGGTAGGATGTGCGGATCTAGCGACGTAGCGGAGAGTCGCGAAGGGAACTCTAGAGGACCGGAGTCTACGCCAGATAACCGTGCCGTAGCCCTGACCGCTATCTTACTTTGCTATTACTTTTTTTTTTTGGGGGCCGGGACCGATTTGAAGCGAATCTTGGATCGAGCCGATCGCTTCGACGCGATCGAACGGATGCTGAAACTGAAATAGAGACCTCCGGCTCCAACTCCGGCTCCGAGGAAGGAAATGTGTTGCCAGCGATGGTGGCCACGCAACGGCGCGTGATCACGCACCGCGTGCGGTGATGCGATCTGCCGCGATTCTGCCATCGCAACTTGAAATCGAATGCCGCGCCGCGCAGCATGAATAATCAATCGATCGATGGCCGTAACCGTCGCGACCACGGATTCGCGGTATCTAGCGCGACGATCTCTGCCTCGGAAAGCCGCCAAAAAGTTGACAAATTTCTGGACAGAGCGCAAGATGGCCGCAAGCTGACGACGATCTGGCCGAAGAGAGAGAGAGAGAGACGCAAAAACAAAACGCTCGTAGCTCGTTGTGATCCAGCATCATAGTGAACGGGCATGCCCGCCAGCAGGAAGAGTGGAGGTTTTCGGGGAGGCACGAAAAGGCCCCGGGGTGACATTAGTCGCCATGTTTATGGTTATTCCGATCCGCGATCCGCAAACGCTTTTCTTCGACTAGCTGAACGTTGCGATCACACAACACGAGTGAGTGTTCCGTATGGGGCACAGCATGATCAGAGAGAGAGAGAGAGAGAGAGAGAGAGAGTGACGTTAAGCACAAATTGTTACTGTCACAGACCGTCTTAATGTCACAATTTCAACCTCTCGAGTCCCGTCCGTGCTTACGTAATGCGTTATGCCGGAGACGGAGCGCCGCTGGAAGTTAGTTCGTTCGATGTTTTTGTTTTACCAAATGACAACCATCAGACGATCGGATGTTTTTTGTGTCTGTGCGTGACACGTGCGCTTCGAATGTGACACTTCATCACTCTCTGGACCCACTGGCTGGCGCGGCCCCGGAGCGTCGCGATCGCCCGCCCGTGATTTGTAGTTTTGTCAACATTAGCTTCATCAACCGAATTGGGTTGCTACACTGCTACTGCTGCTGCTGCTGCTCTGGCTGCTTCCACTAATTAAGTCCGTGGCCACGGCCGGCGAGCAGCCGAATTAGGCTAGATTTGTAATCTGCTTTACATTTCTCGCTAATCCATCTTGCCGGCTCCGGTCCGTTGGTCGCTCGCAGAACAATTTGCTCGCCTACTCGATGTCTAATCCCCCCCGTTGGCGAAGCGGTAGCGACCCGTCTCGGTCTTCTTCTTTGAGACCAAGCGGCAAACTGAAAGACTTTCAAGACATTTCTCTTCCCCCCCTTTTTCCCGGTGGTTCTGAGCAGCGACACCCTGACACCGAAGCTAATCGACCGGATTGTTGGCAAAACATTCACCGAAACCGTCTCCGGGCCTCTCCGGAGTCCGGAGACATAAATCACTTCAGGAAAGGAACCCGGGACGGACGGATAGAACTGTGACGTGGTTCGAGTTTGGTTTCCAAATTTAAATAAAGCATCGGGGCCGCCTGTGGATGCCTCGCGCGCCCTCTGTTTCTCTCTCTCTCTCTCTCTCTCTCTGCGCTGGTGGACCGCGAAATTAGCAATAAAGCTGCCACCATTTGCCGCACCAGACCCCGTGGGCCCGTGGCCACCGTAGGTTGAGTGGCTTATCAGTTTGCGGATCGGATTCTATCCCCCCTCTCCCCGGAACGATTGGTGGCCAATGTTGCGCGATGGGTTCGATTAGCCTTTTTAATTGCGTTCTCCCGACGCAAAAGGGCTCACGGGGTGTTTGTGTAAAGGGTGGAGCAAGAGAGGAGGGTGAGAGAACGAGGTCGACGGAGAGACCATCATCGAGGGATAGCTGGCATCCTTTTTTTTTTTTGTTTGCTTGACATTCCCGCTTGCAGTCCAAGGTGTCGCCCATTAGTGGGTCAACAGTTCAAACCAATCATCCGCGGTGCACCCACTGCGTTGCTACGTCCGTGTATTGGTGTGCGTGACAGTGATGGTAAAGGACGTCAAAGCCATCAATGACACCCACCCTTTGGCAGGGAGAGATGAAATTAGAAGTGAAGTGCGCCAAAGGGCCACCAGCAGCTTCATTCTCATCGAGGAACATCACGGAACGTAACGCATGTGATCCACCCTCAGCTCGTATGTTAAGAGAGAGAGAGAGAGAGAGAGAGAGAGAGAGAGAGAGAGAGAGAGAGAGAGAGAGAGAGAGAGAGAGAGAGAGAGAGAGAGAGAGAGAGAGAGAGAGAGAGAGAGAGAGAGAGAGAGAGAGAGAGAGAGAGAGAGAGAGAGAGAGAGAGAGAGAGAGAGAGAGCCCTTTACCAATAAATAAATCATTCTAGAGAGGCATCCCTTCTTCGGTTGCGGATTGTTGCGGAAGCATTTTATTGCCGAGACTGCGACCGCAACCGAGAGCTCACTCGCTGCCACCAGGGTGAGGATGACACCGAATGAAAGAGCAGAGAAGAGAGAGAGAAAGAGAGCGTGCAAGAGATGGCCTGCGGCATACGGTGGTGGTGGCATCCGGAATGCCAAAATGAGTTGCATTCGCGGGATGTAAATGACGATCTTCTGACTGCCACTGACTGCCAAGACGTGACGTGTGGGAGAGTGTCCCGGTGTATGTGTGTCCAGTTGTCTGTGTGCCATGGCATGGAATGCATTCGCTGGCCCCCCATTTTATGCGCTCGCATCACATCGATTCTCGTGTATGGAAACGCAACGCGATGGTCCTCAGTCAAGCTCGGAGCTCGGAAGCTCATTTCCACCTTCTTCTCGCGGGGTTGGATTAGCCGAACTGGCCGCGAACCGGCACTCCCGGTGTCTGTGTGCGAAGGCTTAAAATACGTTTAAAGCATCGTTATGCTCGGACCGTCGGTCGTCGGTTAGGATGATGGATGCACCGAGCGCACGGTGGACACTTGTGCGTCCGGTGCGCTGTTTAAGATATGCGCCCCCGCTCCCAGCTCCCACTCGAAGAAGGTGGCCAGGGTGTGTTGGGGGTTCGAACAAATTGGCCACCTCTTGCTCTGCCGCGGTTTTACGATTTGTCGTTCTATTTTACGTTTTATTATTGGGAGCGGAGGTTCAGCCCGTTGCCGTTCGTGCCCATTGAGACCGGGACAGGAGGTCAACGATGGATTAACTGTTGCACTATTCTGGAGAGAGAGACAGAGAGGGAGGAGGAAAAGGAGGAAAAGGAGTCGGCATTCGTGTGAATGGATGCGATGCAATGAGATGCGCATTGTTGAGACACTTGACCTTCATTTAGCACGCTAAGGAATGGTGCTAAGCAGAAGGGCTGAACTGAACCTGCACTTGAACAGCGATGTAGGACCAAAGTGATCCCAGAAGGTGAAGTTTCGTTGAAAATTTACGTAGCTTCCATGGTGTATGCCATTTTTTGTTTATTAAAAAAGGTTTTAGAATTTTGTAAAAGAATTTACTCTTTATTCATTAAAATAATGGAAAAAAAGAATCTTAAACTGTGATGCGCTATATTTTTCAACAATACACAGTACAATATTTGACGTTGGGTTGCTATTGTTTTAAAGTGAAAAGGAGAATCATTCTTCAATTACGAGTAGGTAGACAACCGGTAGTTAGAGATAAGCTGTGCTTTACTTTACTGATGGACTGGCAACAGCAACGAAAGACGATTGGTTCATTCGTTTTCCGAGAATTTAAAAACAAACCGATTAGAGAATGCAATACTACTAGACCGTGAGAGAGACTGATACGGTTTTCATATCGAAGTAAATGCAAAGGGATTAAAGGGATGAAATGGTGCACTACACTTGAGGTCCCTGACTTGAGGTAAAATACCACCGAATGAAAGGCTGGTCTTTCTTTATTCATTGTGAACCGGAACAATCTACATTCTAAAAACATACGATGTTCTGTCGTTCTTTCGCCGACAAAAAATAGGTGTTATCATTGCTAACATATTCGATCTTAGCTTAATAAATCCACCATTTTGGCATCTACTAATTATATAAAATATCTTGTATCGCCCTGACTCTAGCTCGAGCTTATTGTTAACTCCAGTAACGAGTGGTTCCTTTGAAAACACATAAAATGTGACTTCGGTGCTCCGCATGGTTACAATCTAATCCTGCTAGAGGCTATGCGATAAATTCTAAAATGTTTGAATAAGTATACCAAATGAACTTCATTTGCTCTGTTTGTAGCGTACTGACAACGTTTCTCAGTCTTGCCTCGCGATGCCGTTATTCAATTTCTATTTTAATGTATTTCAGTCTAATGACTATAACAATGTTCTGTTTCACTATCGCTAAGAGTGTGAAATACAACTGAAATCCGCATTTGATAAATATTTTATGATATCGGTATATTGTCATCGATCGTAAAAATGGTAATACAAAATGTTTTGCAAATAGGAACGAGAAGATCAGTTGAACAGGCCTTGAAAAGAATGTTTAAACATATATAAAAAGGTACGGTTTCTGTTTGGATAGCAAAGCTTGTTGGTATATGAAATTGGGGAGATTCTAACTTGTCTAATTGGACGGCCAGTGGTATCAATCACCAACAGAGATACTAGTGGTAGAGCATGCTAATTATAATGCTTAACCAAATACCATTTGATTTTATTGGAATATCATTCGATCCGATATGAGCAAAATTTTAGGTGCTCATGGCATTTGACAATTACTTCATTCTATTTTATCATAGAGTAAACAAGGTGTAAAATTGTATGTCACATTCTTGCAGACAACATTTTAAAGAGGAATGCAAGAAGAATGCTGAATGCATCACTCGTTGAAACGCAAATCATGCACAGATGATGCTCGAAAAGAAGCTTACCTCCTTTCACTTGACACTAACATCGCGCCATTGAAACAAACCTTCCAAGTCCTTCCTTAAACCACCCCAAGCACACCTAGTCAACGACCTGACACCAGAGCGTTTGATAGTTCGAACCACTCGAACACACTTCAGCACGGCGCAAGATCGTTTTCTCCTCCATTTCGCGCGTACTTTGTAGCGGGTAAATGATCTCCAAAAACTCCTCGACAGCGCACCGTCGTGAATAAACAACTCCAATCGTTTCCTCCCGTGCTCCTCGTGTACCTTCGCATATATTCCACCTTTTTCCGGATGAAGCAACAGGGCACAGAACGGGGCACATTTGCAAAGTAACGCATTGTGACCGGTCCATAGCGAACGATCGGACGATGCAACGCACTAATCGATCAACAGAACCACCACGAGTCCGGTGGCGGTGCTGGTGGTGCCCGAAAGTGCACTCATTTCTGGTCGGATAAGACCGGTGACTGGGCGCATCTGATGGACAACCCCTTTACCTCCCTTCCACCGTCGGTGAAAAGGGGGAATTTACAACGCAATGCGCAATGGCATGGTATGCAAAGCGAAAAGAAGAAACATGCTGCAGCATCAGCAGCAGGCAACAAAGATCCGACTTAAAAAATGAAAGAAAAAATGGAGTGGAAGCAACAACAGAAAAAAAGGGGTCCACCACAACGCACCACCCCGAAAAACGGCCCCATATGAGTCGAACCTGTCCATCATCATGCGTCGCCGACGTCGTCGATGGCGATCGGTCGGTCCGCAGAACCGCAAAACTTTATGGTCGTTGTCGCTGGACCAGGACCGAAGTGCACCTTCGAAAAAAAAAAGAAAGATTTATCAAAGTTCGTCGATCCGCTGGGCGCTCTCGCGCCCTTCCCCATCCACGCCACACATTTCCTTCTGTTACTTTTACGAGAAGATGGACCCACTACTCGACCCCTCGACTCGACTCGAGTTGCGTTAGAGGGCTGCAGCATAGAATGAAGAACCGAAATTATGAGCCTGGATGGCAGGTTGGCTGCGATGCGATGCGATGCGATGGGAGGCGACGCCGTTCGACGCTGCGGTTACTCGGCTGCTGATGCACCGTTCTGCTGGGTGTTGGGTGACTGGCGACTGGTAGGTGAATTATTTGATCTTTATCGAAAGAAAGAGTTGTGTGGCAGTAACCCTTCCCTTCCCTTCGCCTTTCCTTCTCCTCCAGCTCTTTGCGATCACCAGGCGCTTGATGCTGAGCCCAGTGCGGTCGCCTGCCCGACGGATCTGCATCCCGAAGTGTGTTCCTGATTTGCATAATGCCCGTCGGTTGCTGCAACCGAGGGCCCGGGCCAACGACTTGTGGTCTCGGCCTTTCGCCAGCGGAAACAACGTTCCCTCGCTCGCTCGCTGGATGGATGGATGGATGGATGGTTGGATGGATCGATGGTTTCGGTATCCGGTAAAATGTCCGCAGGCGTCAACTCACAGAAGGCTGGGCCAAGTGGTGGATGGTGGTTGGCGAACCGGACCGTTTTTCGCTCGCTCGAGCAGGTTGATGGAATGCATGTAACCCTGCCGCGTACCACACACCCCGCTGCGTGGTGCTCTGGTTTAGAATATTTAAAAAGAAACTTCGCACACAGAGGGAGAAGGGCATCGATCGGTCCTGCTTCGCCGACGCCATCCATATGTTGCAGCAGAAATTGAAACAAAAGAGGCGTTTGGCTTGACTCCTGCTCTCGGGACTCTCGGGATCTGTTGCCGGTGCTCCTGATGCTGCTGCTGCTGCTGCTGTTACTCCCGGCGGCCATATCGGCAAAAGGATCACCGCTAGATGCGCACCGCGATGGCTGCGCCTGGCGTACACTAATCAATTATGTAAATTATGGACCTCTCGTCAAAAGTCTGAGTCCTCGTCGTCCGCATCCCCTTTGGGCCTCTCGAACATGCACTGGATGTCCACCTTTCCACCTCCCCCCCCCCCCCCCCCCCAATATCGGTGTCGCCGTGGTGCTCTCGAACCTTCAATTTGCCTAGAATGTTGCTGATTGATAAATTGAAGCCTTTAGTCCGCTGCTGCCAGAGATCCCGAGATGCCGTTAGAAAAGAGATTATCCCGCGCAATCGATGGAAGGGCGGAACGAACCACCTTCCGGGTATGCAGATGAGGGTGCAAAAGAGAGAGAGAGAGAGGAACTCCAACCAATCGAACGCGAAGACCAAGAGCTGTCAACCTTGCTTTGGGACGTGATTCGAGCCACCAACGCGTACGAATCGCTTTTGACACTTTAGACAACTTGCTCGGTAGCTCCAACGCGGCTTTCCAGGAAGCTCCCAGCGGCCAGCCATCGGGGAAAAGCGCGTCGACGGGCGCGATCGCTATTTGTTATGCAGCGCGCGCCCGGTGACGGCGACGACGATGGCGATTCGCGTGACGTGATCGCGTTGGGATCACGTGCGTGGATGCGTCAAGCGCTTTGTTGGTTTCGCGAATTTCGTGCGGCGATTGTGGGAATCCGTCAAACTGTTACTGTACTGCTCGTTTGATGTATGGACAGCCGGCCGGAGGTGTTTCTCACAGACATTGTATCGCAAAAAAAGTGGTTGGATTGGACTTTCTTTTGGAAAGAATGTTTGTGATTACATTCGAACAGGAAATGCCTTTCTTGCCTTCAAGTACAATGCATCCATAACATGCAGCATTTTTGGTGAATTTGTGCAAGGTAGCTGTTTATGAAGAGTGAGATTTTATTATGTAGGACGTTGCATAGAAAGGGTTGTGCATGATACAAAACCCGAAACATTTTACAGAATTAGTCCTCCCAGACCCGTCATTTGTTAAACGAATGAACAGAGCAAATAATATAACCTTATTGATGCTTGAGCAGGCATAAAACTGCCAAATGCACAGCCTAATAGCATTTGGGCGTATTGGAAGAAAGTTTAGTTCATTAAATGATGAAAAAAAAATGATTGAAAAAACGGAAAAAACAAATGATGTGTTAATAAACAACCAAACAATCAACAAGCAACCAAATCATCATCAGCAGGTGTAAAGCATCTCATATTCGCCGTTACTGGAGGAACTGCGGCCGGCCCAAAGCGTTGAATT
>NC_064877.1:60470646-60475646 GCF_943734665.1 Anopheles aquasalis | reverse complement strand
AATACTAAGATTATAATCGTACCGGCTGGTCGGTTCATTTATAAATAAATTTACTTGCTTGTATAAAAAGAAAAAAAATATCTCAAATCATATTCACGGGACTAACTTACACCAAATAAATTCTGGTGAAAAAGGCACGCAAAATTGCTTTAGGTCTAAACGTTTACAGAAGAGGTTACCAATAACTTTCTTCCAATTTGTTTCCAAAACAAATCTAGAGCATTAACTTACAAACAATACGAAACAGTTATTGAAACTTCTTTGCTGTCTACTTAACTTCATATAACTGCTACAGATGTAGCACGAAATGCTTTTTTCCCAAGAAAAGCAAAAGGCAGAAAGCATAAATGCCGGCAGTAAAGTGTTACTGAAGCAACCCACTGTCAAATACATGAGGTCTCAATAACCGATCCATATCATACTCTCCGTTCTCTGCCCTCTCGATGCACTGCAACCGGGCACCCGGGAACGGGCATCCAAAAATGCATTGCCGATTACCCCCTGCTCCGAAAACGGACGGGCAAATGGCATCCTTCCCGCGCGATCGTATCATACGATCCCGCTAGAATGCATGTAATTCCCCGATGAGATCGCCGTCCACCATCAGCGCTGTGTGCGTAAACAGTGCATTCGATGGTCGATCGCACCGTGGCACCTCCCCACGACCCCACTATCACATACTATCTCTCTTTCTCTCTCTCTCTCTCCCTTTCCCGGGCGGAAATTAGTAACACACATGCCGTGTATGTGTCCCATTCCCTTAACTCCACCATTCCGGCTCTGGAACAGCGGACACCAGCGTTACGCTCTGCTATGCACCACCCGGGAAGCCGGGCGGGAGCTCGCTATGCTCCATCGCTGGACCGTAACGGCCGGTCAGTGAGCGAAGGGGTCGGTATCGGCAAAAAAATGGTGGACTCACGGCTCACTATCACCCCCCGGACCCTCGGTCACCATTTGGCCATTTTGTTTTGTTGGTCACCGGTTGCAGGTCGGTTGCAAATTTTGGGCTTCCATTTTGTGCCAAGCCAAGAAGCGAAAGGTTTCTGCTGCTGCTGCTGCTGCTGCTGCTGCTGCTGCTGCTGACCAGAGTGCCCCCTCATGATCATCATCATCATCATTACAGATTGATGAACGATGATGTACTGTCCTTCTAGAGTGTCCTCTCTTTCTTTCTTTCTCTCTCTCTCTCTCTTTTCTTTCTTTACCTCCTCTCTCTTCCCTCTCTCGCTACAATTGCCCGTGAATTTTCCCTTCAAAGTTTAAGGGGGGTTGGGAAAATCAAGATAAATGTTGTCGTTAGCGAGCGATCGCTCAATATGCAAATGATCGCATCGCAAGGACGGTATCCGGATCTGTCAGGTGTTCTATATGGACGCGACGCAACACAACACGAGCCAGATGATGGCCAGAGCCAGGAGGTTGTTAGTGGAGCTCCTGTTGCTGCTGCTGCTGCTGCTGCAACATACCAGCCTATTCTATGAGGATGTAATTACACACCCGCGTGCGTGGCCCCTCGTGGTACAGCGCTGCTCGAGGCACACATACGCGGGCTGGCTGGCTAGAACATTATCAGCAAAAGACCACGTTCCTCTCCTTCTTCTCACCTTCTTCTCTCACCATGCTGCTGCTGCTGCTGCGGCGAAAAGCGCTGCAAGCGGTACGGACAAGCTCGTTGCGCACAAAGTGTATTATTATAATTATATTAAAAGCAACATACTTCGCCTCTTCTTCCACCTTCTCCCCGCTTTCTCATGATCCGGCTGCCGGTTGGTTGGTTGGTTGGTCACCAGCCGTTGACATTCCTTCGCTTACGCAGCTCCAGGGCGGAGCATCGAATGGAATACTTGGCAGCAGCAGCAGCAACAGCAACATCGAAACGGATCCAACGGATCACACCATCAACAACTGCCATTGTGCTGCTGATGCTGCTGCTGCTGGTGGTGATGGTGGTGCTGATGATGACTGATTACACCTCCGGTGGGGTAGTGCTGGTGGCGGCCACATAAATGCGGCGCAAAAAATGGCATCCAGCCAGCCAGCCAGCCAGCCAACAGCAACGTGGTGGCCAACCCCTGGCAGACAAACACAGAGCATAAAAAGTGCAACACATTTGGGAGGGAAAAAAAGGGGTTGCTGGCCAATCCGAGGCCCAGCAGCCCGGCCCAACAATGAAAGCTCTTCGATGGCAACGATGTTTTTTTTGGCTTGCTTTTGTTTTTTTTTCTCTCTTCATGCACACATACGTGCATTGCGGGCACACGTACAGCAGCAGTAGCTGGGCGCGCCGTCATCGGGCCGTCGATTCATCATCGTGTTGATACGACGAAGGCGAATGGCTGGTAGCGCTGGTTTTCGGCCACCGGAGCAATCGGATATGGCCGCCCAACCAACCGCCCAGCCAGCCAGCCAGCCACGGAGACACACCTTGCATCATAAGCAACCGCGAGGACAGAGAGAGAGAGAGAGAGAGAGCGAAAGGGTGGGCCAGGTCCTTCTGTTTTCCGGACGCAAAACGGAAAACACACGCCAAGGAATCAAGAGGGAGGAGGGATTTGGGCAAGAAAGCGGTCCGGCCGGCCAACGGTGCGTGATAAAAGTGGTCAAGAAGAAGAAGAAGAAGCAAGCGAAAGAGAGAGAGCGAGAGAGAGAGAGAGAGAGAGAGAGAGAGAGAGAGAGAGAGAGCTGCGACGTCGCTTCCTCGCATCCTGCTACTCATCAACACCCGGTCCTGCGGCCAGGGGTCGGTGCAGAGGAATGGTTGGAGACCACCCTTCCCTCCCCACCCCTTCGCCACCATGATGCTGCGATCGTTTGGCTTCGATGCACCGTTCTGGCACTAATTATGCTTTCAATTAAAGTCCGATCAGGTTGCCAAACGGCCACCAGACCCTGGACCCCGGCCACGGTCCCGGCTCCGACTCCGGCCACCAGATAATTGCAGACGGGACCCGGGACGGGCGCTTCTGGTTGCCAATCTCTCTCTCATTCTCTCTCTCTCTCTCTCTGTCTGTCTCTCTGGCATACGAACACGTACGGGCCCGGCGAGTGGCGACTTTCTTCCATTCCGTTCCATTCCCGTCCCGTTCATTGCCGCTGTTGATATGCTCGGCCAATCATTTTGATAGCGGTGTGCAGCATCATCGTCATACGGCCGTTGCTTTGCCGTTGGTTTGCTTATGTTGCAATTTGCCTTCCCCTCTCTCTCTGCCTCCCTCTTTCACATTCAGACTCACAGACTCTCTCTCTTTGTCTTGCTTTGTGCACCTCGACTGTACATGAAACCCTTCCCATTGTGTCTTTATGCTTATGATGCCGATGCCGATGCCGATGATGATGATAATGATGGTTGCTTTCCCAGCACAACCCTCTATCTCCTTCTCTTTCCTGTGTTTCCCTTTCCACTCACCACGTCGTCAGCTTCCCTTTTCCACCGTCATCTCTCTGTCTCTCGCGCCAAGAAAAGTATTCAAAAATGCGATCGCGATCGCTATCCCGCTCCCGTCGTCGAGCGGTAGTACATGGATTTGATCGAACGATTTATGGTCACCACGAGCACGATCAGAGGGAGCAAGGGAGGAGCACACTCCAGTGGTAGTTTCGGTTAAATTCCGTCAACAAAATGACGAACCACCAGCGTGACAGGCAGCGAGTGTCCTTCTCTCTTTTCTCACTGACATCAACACATGTTTTCGGTAATACGAGGCCTCCACATCACCTTTCTGCTGGTGCCTAGTGGTGGAGGTGTTCGACCAACCGAAACGGACCAACCCCTCCCCGTGCTCTCTTCACGCTTCTGCAGCTCTCTTCTGATAACATTGTATGCAAAAATGGAATCCCGCTGCCCGTCCTCGTCGTCATCGTTGTGTCGTCGTTTCACGCTTCAGAAATCTGTGAGATCACTCACGCACACACGGAGCAACGTCAGGTCGCAGTGGAGGTGAAGCGGAAGTGGCCACCGCGCACACCACAATCTTCCTTTTCTTCTTCTTCTTCTTCTTGGTGCTTCTTGATGGGAAACGGGATTGGTGCCAGCACCACCAACATCATCATCATCATCATCATCATCGTCGTCGTTGTCAAGGTAGGGCTGAAACCATAATTATTGGTGTGGCATATTTTCCCTCACTCCCTCCCCCTGAAGAGATACATATAACCGAGCGACGACGACGCGAGTGAGTCACCGATTCGCGCTCCGCTTCTCATTATTATTTTCATTCAAGCGATCTTTTACCCATGTGCGCGCGTGTGTCTTTTGTATCTTGGTGATCATTTCCCTTCCCGTTTTTCTTCATACATTTTATGCTCTTTCCCATTATCAGCTGGCCATAATGCTTATATATCGAGCAGCTTTCTTCATCTTCAGCAGCAGCCATCAGCAGCTCCGGCTTCGGTGGTCGGCCTGGTGATTCCAGCCAATCCCGGGATGGTCCCGGGTTCCGGTGGGATGGTCCGGTTCGTTGCACTGACGATCTGCACGCTCGGCGCTCGGTGCTACGCTACGGTGCACTTGTTCGCAGTACATACGTTAATTACCTGCCCTGGCCACTGGCTCTCTCTCACTCTCGATTGGCCCGGGTATCAAGCTGGCCAGGCCTTGTTTTTGTTTTTGCAAATGGAGCGCCTCCATTTTGTGCCATCGCTTGCGGACCTGCTTGCATGTTTTGATAGCAACAACCCCGTCGAAAGCGTTCGAGGGACCGTGACCAAAAGACAATCCCCTCTCGGCGGCTCAGGGAGGCTTCATTCAGATGGAAATGAGGCATGGATGATAGTCCCAGAGCCCAGGCTCCCGGGGGCCACGTCAAAATCTAATCACTTCGTTTAGGGTGTTCCGTCAACAACCGAAGCCGCGACCAACGGAGACCTTCAGAAAAGCGGATTAACTTGGGGCGAACAATGCAAGTGTGAATTTTCACAACTCTCGGCCACAACTCGCGGCCACCATCGGTTCACTTGGTTTGGTCGGCGACTGGCTTGGTCTAAGACGCGACACGGAC
>NC_064877.1:60455646-60460646 GCF_943734665.1 Anopheles aquasalis | reverse complement strand
GCTTTTTTTCGGCTCGTTTGTCGTGTCGCGCGCACGCGTCGTGTCCGTGCGTTCATCGGTCGGTGGCACACGCTGATGAACGCGCGCAAATGATCAACAATCATCATAATTAGATCCAAAGGCCCAGGACCGTTCATTTGGTCGTGTTTATGGGGGGCGTGCGTCTCGATCTCGAGGGTGCAGCGCTACCGGTTTTTTGTGCGTCTGGCATCAGACAATCAATGTGGATCATTGGATAGCTCGCGACTCACGATCGCGACTTGCGATTCGTGGTGGTAATCTTTCTTTTTCTGGGGTTGAAGGGGAAAATTAAATAATAATTTACCCCCAAAAAATCATTTCCTCAACCCTCACTCCATTCACCACCACCACCACCAAGAGGGTGTGCGCGTGATCGCGTACGGTTTGCAAAAGCCGAGCGGAGAGTGATCGCGAAGATCGGGTCTCGTGCGAGCGCAGGGCCCCATCACCATTATCACAGCACATGCGCCCAGGTGGAGTGGAGTCCGGTACCCCGATCCCGACCTTCCTATTCCTCTCCTTCATCCCCCTCCACCCTTCGCCATCCCTTAGCCAGTAGGACGTGGATCGTGGACGGTCAAACGACGACGTTGAACGATTGCAGTAATATAACCACGATGATGACCATGAAAAGTATGATCATTTTCCTCTGCTGCTGCTGCTGCTGCTGCTGGTGGTGCGGTGATTGCTAAAGATGCATCCACAGCACCAGCAGCAGCGCAGCGATCAGACCACTGCTGCACATCACTGCTACGGCCACTCCGGAGGATCCGTTTTTGAGGGGCTGGTGCGATAATTGCACGGCCGCTGCAGCCAGCAACCACACATTTGGCTTCCGTTTGGCATCCTCGTGGACCACGGACCACTTCGGGGGGGGCACAACGCGATGCACATGGCGCACGGCCAATTGCTCTAATGGTGTGAGATTAATTTCAATTAGGATATCTCTCTTTCTCGCACTGGCTCTCTCCGTCCGTCCGTTCGGTTCCCCTTTCCGTTTGATTGTTTCGTCGACGTTTGATGGCGTAACTGACGAACTTCTCACGAAGCCCAGCGTGTGCGTCTTTGTAGGTAGGAAATTACGTAATAGCTTCATTTATCGCTTTATTTTCGAGTTTATTGCCATTAATAAGATACCAACTTTGCGCAGGATCCTCGCGGAAAAGAATCGCGGTCGTATGTTCCCTTTCGCGGACCAATTCAAAGCACACAGGTGGGGACAGGGGAATCATAAAGATGTACCAGCGCTCATCATTCAATTACCGCAAGTTTGGCCTGATTACGCCCCGTACGAGTCTCACTGTGCGCTCCGCACTCACAAAAGTGGAGGTCAACGAGATCAACGAGCAGCGAGCACCGACAAGCAACAAAATGCAAATGCAAAACCAAAATGGATTGTTTGTTCTGTGTGCATGTGTCTGTGTTTATGTGTCTGGTGTTTTGTGGTGCAGTTTGCGTAATTAATTGTAATGAATTATTCCAGGACCAGGACCTTTCCGCGGGACTTTTCCACGCTCCAAACGGCAGGGGAAGATGATGCACTGGCAACATGACAAACCTTCAACAAGACAAACCTTCAACTGCTGAACGAACGAGCAAAAGCATTCGCATTCTAAGAACGGGCTGCGACATGAGGCTGCCACCGAATTTACCCCCGAATTGTGGCTCGTTAGTGTTGGAACCTTATGCTCCCGTCCCGTCTGCGCTCCATCTAAAACCTGTTGTCCGGTCTGGGGCGCGCTCGCCAGTTGTTGGTGAGTAGCTCGAGCGACATTTGACTGCATGTGAGGCGATGCGATGCTATGTCGGGATCGGCGTCACTGAAGATGTCGTGTCTCCGTTGTCAGAGTGTTTTGTTTCCCTTTTTACCTTCGTCCTCGTCATCGTCGTCGTCGTCTTCGTCGTTGTCGTCATCATGGACGTGTTCTGTTCTGTTCCCGGAGGAGTGACACTAGTGAGTTTCATAAATTTACAGATTTGATCCCGATAAAGTGGTCGACCGGCTCCCTGGTCCCGGTTAGGTGGATTTAGAAATCGTTTCAGATCTGCCACGGACCGTGTAAGAAAGAGAGAGAGAGAGAGAGAGAGAGAGAGAGAGAGAGAGAGAGAGCGTAGCGAGAATGTAAGAAATGAAATTATGTAGAAGACCTGTTCGTTCTCTTCCTCTGCTCGTTCTAACGGATCGAAGAAGGAAACATACGGTGCGCGATCCGTTGCGATGCGATGTGATGCGTGGAGACACAAATGAAGAGAACAAACACCGAAGTGAACCAGTTTCTGCGCTGAGTTGCCCATCACCATAGCCATAAGCTGCAATACCCCCTCGGAGCCCCGTCGTCGTCGTCGTCGTCGTCGTCGTTGGGCGATGACTCAAGCCCCAAATTTATGAACCCCGGGGATGCTTTTAGATAATTTTGATCATATTTTACCCCGTCGGTGGATGGTTTCGGTGCGCTCGAGGTTAGGCATTCATAAGCGATCTCCCATCACCATCACCACCACCACCACCACCAGCACTCCGATTTGCCTCCTCGCAGACATCACGCAGAACACACAGAAACGTGCGGAATCTTCCGACGCGCGTTTTGATTTATTCCAGCTCCAGGTTCATCCAAATGCGCATGCAAGCCTTTAAAACAAATATAAGATAAATAATGCCAAATGGGTGCTCACGCGCACGTCCTGGCGATCCAGCGCACACAAACACAACACGCCACAGGCACACGGGCACGGATGGCACACTGCGCTCACTGCACTTTGCAGGTGGCGGCTTTCGGCTTGCGTTGGTTGGGAGTATAATTTATGATAGGAAGTAAGAGCGTAAGAGCGAAAAACGGCGAGCAGTCAAAACGCTATCGGAAGAATGTGTTTTTATGTGCACTCGATGGCTACGGAGGGATTGGTGGAGCTCGTTTTTTTTTTTTTGTCACAAACAGGGCACAGTGCTATGCATTCGACAGCATGTTTGCAAGGTGTTTTTTTCATTTGTTTTCTTTTTGTGGAAGATGTTTGACGCATGCTTTCGTTGCGACTTGTAGAAGATACATGTTTTCGGATATCAATTTTTAAATAAATCGCGGAATCGTTCTTTAGTTTAATCAATATTCAATAATTTTATCAATGAATAAAGGATTTGTGGACTTTTCTTTTAGTAAATCGTCATTGACATAATGCCAATTACAGTTCCTTCGATGCCTTGTGTATTAGGGAATAGCCAAGAATATGATTAAAATGCTATGTTTTTAGTTTAAGACACGTTGAAAGGTTTTTTCAAAGGTTTCATGAAGTAGTTTGGAATCATGTTTGGAATAAGCACTTTTCTTACGAGCAAAAATATATTTTTACTAGCTTGACCCCGCGTGCGTCGCTACGCGTGAAAGACAGGTGTTATCTGAAATTTTCTCTTTCTTTGAGTTTCTATTTTGTTCATGACGGCTATTGTTCATTTTTGCAAAGGAATTAACATTAGATTACATTCAAACCTTCAAGCAGGGTGCACCTGGGGGGGGTGCACCAAGGGGGGGTGCACCTGGGGGGGGTGCACCTGGGGGGGTGCACCTAGGGGGGTGTGCACCTGGGGGGGGGGGGGGGGGGGGTGCGCCTGGGGAGGGTGCACCTAGGGGGGTGTGCACCTGGGGGGGGGTGCACCTGGGGGGGTGCACCTAGGGGGGTGTGCACCTAGGGGGGTGTGCACCTGGGGGGGTGCGCCTGGGGAGGGTGCACCTAGGGGGGTGTGCACCTGGGGGGGGTGCACCTGGGGGGAAGTGTTCGATGAATGTTTAAACCGGCGGTTGCGTCAACTGCTCACCGATGTATGGAGTAGTGTGAGCGTGTTATAGGATGGGATTAAGTATTTGGATTGAGATTAGTAAGAGCACTCATGAGAGACGATCGCTCACGTGGTTCTTTGTGTTGAAGAGAGAATAAAGGTGTATTCGATTAGATAGCAAAGAAATCAGAAGTCTCGTCTGTTAATTTGGAATACAGTCCACAACAGAGCTAACACCGGCCTTCTTGTTCGTTAGCAACTCTTCCGCTGTTCAGCATCCTGACTGCTAATCTCTGCGATTTAGTCGATTTTTAAAAAAATCATAAAAAAATGACTGTTTGAGCTAGGGCTATAACAATTTGAGAAAATTCGTTTTTTTGTATGAAAAATCCATAAAAAATGTCCCTGTACAGCTTACAAATCAGTTACGAAAAATAATTTTCTTATTTTTTGAATAACTTAAGTAAAGTGAATGAAATATAGTTTACATCCGATTCTGATACCAACAGAAGACACACACAAAGTTTAATGAGAATCGGTTCAGCCGTTTCGGAGGAGTTTAGGTACTAACATTGTGAAAAGTGGTTTTTGAATATTTATAAAAAGATGACTTAAGTTAAGTGAATGTAGGATAGTTTATATCAATTGCCATTACCAAAAGAAGATACACACCAAGTTTGGTTACAAACGGTACAGCCGTTTCGGAGCAATTGGGACGCAAAGTTTGTGACACGAGATTTTTATGTATATAGAAGATGAAATCCGTATAGCTTTCAGAGAACTGATTTGGAAGAAAAATTAATACAACTATCAGATAAATATCGGTGTATTACTAACATTTAAAAGAAAGCATTCAGTTTTAGAATCCAACAGACGTTTTATGGATTGAGAACCAACAAAATAAAGAAAACATAGCAAGTTATTAAAGTCACCAACGATAAAAAAATCGTCTCGAAAGCGTACCTGCTAAAGAGGCATTACTTTCTAGTGAACGCAAGAGCTACTAGTTCTCGAAACAAACCTTCAAAAGTTTTCGCAGAAGTATCGCAGGCTTATCACATTGAGTTTTACCAAATTATTGGGTGTTAGTTTGATTCAAACAATATAACTACAGGAATTCGATCTAGTTCTTCTTGCAGCATGTGAAACATTGTATGCATAGGACGAGAATTACCAACGGATAACGTCAACAAAAGTTTAAAAATCTAAC
>NC_064877.1:60448146-60453146 GCF_943734665.1 Anopheles aquasalis | reverse complement strand
ACGCCATCAGAATATTGCACACGACGGAATGCAGTGAAAGCGCCGCTGGAGTTGCTGAGATGGTGAGAACGAAACGGAAAAAAACATAATTTAAAAAAAAAAACAAAAGGTTGCTCTGTGGATCGTTGTGATCGGAGACCAATTAGAGGCCGGGGGCTGATTGATTATATATGGCTTATGGTGCGCTGCCTAGAATGTCTGGCCACGGCCCGGGCTCAGGCTCTGGAGCATGGCCGAACGCTGGCCCCAATGCTGGCTCCCAAAAAAAAAAAAAACAAATTCACGCGGTTCGAAATGGGTTGCTCTGCCCTTATCCAGACAATTTCTTTCCTGGCGGACGCGTTGGGCACTCGCGATCTGCATTCGAAAGGTGCGCTGCGGTGCAGTGCGGTGCGGTCGCTCCCACACCATCGCACCACCCCACTCGCCCTCTGCGATCTTTTCAATTTAGCGCTCGCCTCGCTACGTCTCGCTCCAATCTGCTCCTGATAAAGCACGATCCGCAGGGACCGCTGTGGAGGTGGTGGTGCATGCGGCACAGCAGGGCCCCTCGTTCCGATTTTTGCCGCCGCTTTTCAACCGAAGCCGGGCCCCGGGTGCCTCGCTCCAATGGCATGCATGCCTGCGTTATAAATTGCGTGTATTTAAGATGAGATAATAATACATTTATATTACCCTTTTCCACTCCGCACCAGACCCCCCCCCCCCCTTTTTGCCGCGAACGCACCACAAAAACGGTCGCGCAGGTCAACGCAAAGCACGATGACTTGGCTGCTTTGGTTGCGGTCGTCGCCGTCACCGTCACCGTCGCGGTTCGTTCGGCGTTCGGTGTCGGCTTAAGTAGCCCAAATCGCTCCAAATGCTTGCGATGGCAACCTGCAACCTGCAGCACACTGCGCACAGCCTACTGCGAGGCGAGGTCTACACACCAATTCACACGTCAACACGCATTGCAGAGCGAGGGAAAGAGGTTCCTTTTCCGCCATATTTCCGTTTTTTTTTGTTTGTTGCTTTTTTCGCTGTGAGTGGTTTCTTTTATTTTTCATGAAATCGTGCTCCAAGACATTAGAATATGTGGAATCGGAGGGAGGAAAGAAGTGGGAAAAAGAGGGGGATCATTTTCCGTGCGAATGCGCACACTGCATCTGCATCTGCATCAGACTTACAGACACAGAGTTGAAGAGACCATTTGCATCTGTTTAATGTGTTGGGTTTTTATTTTAATTGAAACGCTCACCAACACTCCATTCTGCACACACCATTACACTCGCGATTGTGAGGCGTGAAAAGCGTGAATTTATAATACTGGAGCATTTCCACCTTGCCAGCGCGAATCACTCGCCACGTATCATGGAACAAGCTGAGCGAACCTCACGATGGTCGAGCAGATCCATCGAGTTGGTGCCGTACTGGTCAACCTTGTAGCTCGCGAGCTCAACCAGTGGCACGCACGCACGAGTGGTGTTTTGAAATTTAAAGCCCTTAACGTGATGCCACGAGGGCCACATTTGGCAAAGCCGTTGGGGATTCTCAAACATCTCCGAAAACGCCAAATGCGAGATAAGAGAAAGAGAAGAGATAAAAAGAGCGAACGAGGGAAGGTTGTGTGACGTAAAGGCGCACCGATATCGTGACACACAAGCAGCACGCGGTGTCACCGAGGCAGGTTCGTCCCGGTCGCCCGGGGGGGGAAAGGCAAAAATCACAAATTCGTTCCGTTGCTCCGTTTACATTTCCTTTGATTTATATTCCTCTCAGGTCGCTTTATATGCCCCGGTCCAGGGCCCAGGCCTCGGCAACTCGGCTTTTTAGCGTGGAGCATTTACTTAAGTACCTCGGCAGCGTCTTTCGTCGGTCGCTCACTCTCTCTCTCCCTCTTTCCGTCCCCCGTTCATTCTTTCAATTCCTAAGCCCTACGTCGTCGTTGTCGGTGGCGGCCACTTCGCTCGTTTCGTTTCGTTCTTATCCTCGCCGACTCGCTGGCTCATTTAAGCTCCACCCAAGCCAGAATGAATTTATACTTTACGACCATCTTGCACCTCCACTCGCGCAAACCGCGGGCTCTTCGAGACACAATCCGCACTGTCACTCGGTGGACACTGGCGGAATGGACGCTGGACACATATTGGCTTTCTGCTGCGGAAAAGTGTGCGTCCTCTGCTTGTCACCGCTTCATGTGTGAGATACTTATGGGGGTGTGTGGCATCAATCCATTCTCTCTTTCTCTCTCTTCCTCTCTCCTTCTCCATTTATACCATTTTGGAAGAAGAGATCGCCCCAAAAAATATAGGGGACCAGCAATCGAGAGCAATCAAACATGCAGTGAAGTGTCAGCATAAAGCCGTATAGACCCCCAAAGCGTGAGAGAGAGAAAGAGAGATAGAGCGGACGATTTGCGGTTCGCAGAAAAGGCGAACTCGTACGGAGACACCCTATTTGAATGCAAACATCAATCACTCAAACACAACGCAACGTTCCTCGTCATTTGCAACCACGAATCGGTCAATTTGGCAACCAGCAAACAATTTGGTGTCGTTTGCAAATGAAGCGTACGAGTGCGAGTGTAAATCACAATGGCGGAAAAGTGCATTTCTCATAATCCATTCGACGTACAGTAATCCGTGGTGTCCGATCCGTGACCGCACATGTCAAAAGGATGGCCGATGGCCGAGGCCGACGCCGACGCATCAACGGCGTATATTGCACATTCCCCCAAAAAAAAGAGCGACGAATATTTGTCAATCAACGATCAGACCCAACGGGAGAGATCAGAGCGAGACAGAGAGAGAGCCAATTGATCCTCTTGATCGCGCTCTCGGGGAGGGTGTTGTTCAGATGTTTCACTTAGGAACCCAGGGACCCGGAGTTGGGTTATAAAAAGACCCCTAAGATACTGCAGCGCGGTTCGCATGTCCGTACTTTGCGTTCGCTTTTAACGATCGCGGAATGAGGACGATAAATCGATCCTTGGCTGAAGCAAACAAACAATCGCGTGGCGCAGGAAGTAAAAAGGAACGGCGGGGAAAACGGTGAACGGTGAAGCAGATTTGAGCGATGCATCATCCCGAAAAAGCGACTCAGCGTCATCTGTCAATCATGCGGCCACCCCGAGATCGGTCCCGAGCACCTTCGCCTTCCCTCGTGACCCACCCAGTGCTGCAGTGTCCTTTTGGTCGTTTTTTTTGTTCGGCTCTTTCCATCCGTGTATGCGAATGGGTTGGTGCGTAAAAATGGTCTCGTCCAAAGTATCTCCCCTTTTTGCAAGGGATCGTGAGGGGCACAAGCGACGAGTGCAGATCACTCGCTCGGCGCGTATGAGCGATCAATGTGATTCGGTCAAAGGCGAGTGTTGTCCCCGGAATTCGGGGATGGGTGGCGGACAGGGATGTACATATCATCAAATCAAGAGCTCCACCCAGAGAGGATGAGGAACGAAGCGGAGCGGATGACGAGGTTTTGCACAAAACAGCCCCCTGGAAATAGCCTCTCTTCGAAATCCCAGTGATGTTGCTGCTGCTGCCGCTCAGGATGATGATGATGGTGGTGGTGGTGGTGATGATGATGATGATGATGATGCGATCAACTGCATCAAAAAGACGATGCAACCTCTGGCAGGATTTCTATCTTTCGGGCGTTCTCTGCGTGCGTTTTCGGACCTTTCCCTGCTGGAAAAGTAACAACAAAAACTTTAAGAAGAAAAAAAATGAAGAAAAACCAAAGATCGAGAGCTGACAGAAGAGGAGAATGAGGAGTCTGTCGGCTGTCTGAGCAGTCGATCAGTATTTTGTGTCAGCAGCCGAGACTTAAATTGCGTTTTTATATTTCCAGAGATTATTTTACCTCGTATTTTTTGATTTCGTTTATTACGCTACGGGAGAGAGAGAGAGAGGAGTGCCAAGGAGTGGAGGGGTGGGAGTTCACGTCCCTGGGTTCACGTATGAGTGAAGGGCATCGTGTGTTGGCCTGGCATGTATGCATTTTGCTGCATGAGGACAAGATCATTTGAACTTTCGCTCCGATATTCGACACTTTCCGCAAGCCTTTAAGCCGCTGTTTGTGCGCATCTTTGCAGAAGACCATAAGAGGAAGAAGTGCGTCTGTGCGGGAGGAGAATGACGAAAGCCATCAAACTGCGCTTTTTTTCCATTTTCGGTCCCCCCCCCGAGATCTGCATTGCGTATCGAATCTACCCTCCCTTTGCCTGCCTACCTGCCCGGTGAAGAGAATCGATGCCAAGGATTGATGCAACACACAAGGTGGGGCTGGCAAAGCACTGGTCTCCCTTTTTGTACCCTGGCACAACGGTTACAGATCATAGATGTTGATGCATCGGGCCATTGAGCCTTTCACACGGTGCGGACGGTGGTATTTACGGTGGATTATGCGGCTCTCGGTGATGAGGAGGATTCTCATCAGCGGCATTTGGCATTTCTTGTCGTGCTGTGAGGTGGATGACATACACTCCTTACGCACGTTTACTTGCACAGTGTTTAGTCATACATTGTGGTCAAGAATTAGGGCAACCAATGGAAGAGTCAAAGAAGAGACAAAGGAGGATATCATAGCTCAAGAGAATAATAGATCGACTAACCTAACAATTGAAATATAAACATGAAGCGTGAAAGTTTGTTTACATCTACTTAAATTCAATTAAAACATTTCAATCCCGAGTCTCGATTAACATAAATTTATATTTCCATGCTACAGATTCAAAACATACGTTGGATTAAGTTAGTATAAAAATCTCACTATTTTATCGATTTATCATAGGAATCATTATAGTTTACGCATCCAGATGGTATCACTTAACACTATCTGGAAATACCATAAAACCGCTTGTTCTCATCTCCAAAGGATATTTGAAGGAAAATGGAATCATAAAAAGAAGTGTTAGCAACGCTCACCCATCGTTGATCACCACCGTTGATAAACAAACTACTCCGAATCGCATGACACACGACAATCGCAACTAAGTTCATCGATTTATCCGATAAGTTGAG
>NC_064877.1:60400646-60438146 GCF_943734665.1 Anopheles aquasalis | reverse complement strand
TGTGCCGCGATCCGCAATGATGAAGCATCCAGCCATCAGGCCCCAGAATTAAGAGACAGAGAAAGAGAAAAAATAGTTTTAACCTTTCTGCTCCCCTCGCCCCCGCGCAAAACCTCAGCATCTAAACCGGCGTCCGGCAAAGACATGACAACCAGATATGCCCTGGCTGAAGACGCGCGCACGCTGGCACGCACGCACGAAAGCTTAGCTCGAGAGCAACCGAAAACCGAGGAAGAGGGACCGACCAGAACGCTGAAAGTCAAAAAAAAAGTATCGCGAAAAAACGACCGACGCAAACCCTTTTGGGGCCGGCTACGGAACGGATTCCAGGGAATCGAGAATGAATCAAGAAGAGAGAGAAAAAAAGAGGCAGAAATCGTTGGTTGGCCAACCTGTCGACGAATTCGCCCAAACGAAACGAATCGAATTCACATCCGTCCTCGGCGTCGTCAAGCAGCAGCACGAAGGGAAGGAATGTACAAATCTGTGTGTTCCCCTATCCGTGTCCGTCGCTTCGCTTCGCAATCCGCGAATCCACCGGCACACCGGCACAACGCAGTGGATCGGCGAGATCGTCTCCGGCGACGACGACGCGCGGACGAACACAAAAATGACATAATTTGAAAATTAACAACGTGCAAAAACGACCAAATTACTAATCATTTTGTCAATCATATAAGCGTTTAATTTTGACTTTTGAGTGAATTTGTGCGTGTGCTAAGGGGAGGAGAGAGGAGCGGGGTGTTCGCGGAACGCACGATCGCGACCGATGAGAGCAGCAGCAGCAGCAGCAGCAGCAGCAGCAGCAGCAGCAGATGAGCACCGAATAAGCGAGCGACCGCAACGCAGACCGAAGACGACGACGACGACGACGACGATGGAGTCCCTGCATACATCCGCGACATTGCGCGGCCCTCCACGCCCGGCCACTGGTCACTGTTGGCGGGGAATGCAAGCTGGAGAATGTTGTCCGCACGCTGGATGGATGCTGCGGCACGATTCGCGATCATCATGTGGGGACGAGAGTAATGACGATCATAAAACGAACGGACTCCACGGAAAGGAATGAAGGTTGGACGAATCTTCGAACCTTCGCCGAGAGTGCACCGAGGAGGGGGGCTGCGTGCATGCATTCAGCGTGTACGATCGGATCTTCGGTCGGTCGGTCGGTCGGTCGAGGTCTAAATCCCGCGATGGGATGAGAGGAGACGAGACGGTGCGGACGTCGGTGGACTCTCTAAACTTGGCGTTGATTACGCGATGGACTGCGCGATGGACGGTCGTCGGCGGGACGCGGTTTTTCGGTTTCGGTGACGGACGGTTCGTCGCTTGCATCAAATCTTTCGATCACACGATCGATCGATCGTTTTGTGCGACCAACCGTGCGTGCTTAAGTATGTGTTTGTGCGCGTGGGGGTATGAGTGAGAAGGAGAGATGAGTAGAAAAGTGGGATGGTAGGAGGGGGTGGGTCGAGGGGGTGGTTGGTTGCGTCCTTTCCGTCTTTCTCCCCCCCAAAAAAAAAAAAAACCATATCATCAATCGATACTCGATCCTCGCGATGCGAACTCGACCGAAGCAACCGACGCACGATCCAGCGACCAACCGCACCCCCTCCTTCACCCCTTTTCGCTGGACCAAATGAGCAGAGGTGGATGGTGGACGATCGCGCGTTGCCGCGATATGCCGCGACGCTGGCACGCTGGCATGTCCGTGTCCTCCGGCTCCCCTCCCACCCTCTCCGTGAGACGAAACGTAGGCGAGTGGCAGTGGCGATCAAGCATACGATCGTGTACGTATGCCGTAAAAAGGAACTTTAACATATGTACATACATCGTTATTTATCTCCAGCTCGCGATCATTCACATCTCAGCGCGACGGCGTCCCGGAGTTCCAACCGGCAACCGGCAACCGGCTTACACTTCCAAAGGGCGGGAGGAGAAAATCACTCGAGGATCGAGGAGAACCCTCCCGAGGGTCTCGTGGCACACCATTCCCGGTGACCGTCGCTAGAGTGTTTCGCGCGATCATCGCTAGAGATCCGCGACCGCGATCCACCGATTTGACCGACCGATCCGACCGATCTCCACTCCATCTGATCAGTAAGGGTGACCTTTGACCTCAGAGCGCGCCGGTCCCACGTCGCTCTGCTGCTGCTGTTGCATTGTTGGCTTACCAAGGGATTGGGAATCCGAGTGATCGTATGATCGATCGTTCCTCGCTATCCTGGCTCGCTAACAATTATAGTTGGCCAATGTTTGATTTAATGCGAGCTCGATAGAGCTCCTGGACAGCGTTTCAGAGGATAAGCGCAATAGATAAGCGCGATCGCAGCTGATGACCAGCTGATGATGATGAGGATGATGATGAAGTGATCTTCCGGGTGTTACGTAGCCGCAAAGTGGCAGGTGGGCGTTAGAGGTAGTGCTGGTTGGTGGTGAAAGTGAAAGCCTCTTCGATCCACTGGTGCCAGTGCGCAACTTGTTGCCAATAGAATGAAGGTTTCCAACTCGTGTCCCGGCATCACATTCCGGCATCCAGCAGCAGCAGTTTGGCTCTCACGAAACCGAGTAAACCAACAGCCCCGGCAAAAAATGGCGCAGTTGGAGCAATTAACCGGCGACGTGATTCAATGAGGAGGATCCCAAAACCGACCATTTTTTGGCCATTATCATATCACTTTGGTGCTCATGATCGTGGTGGCTACCGTTCCGCATCCCACCCCAGCGATCAATCGTCATCGATCCCGAGTACTTAACATTTCAAGCAAGTCTTCTCCCCCCCCTCTCTCTCTCTCTCTCTCTCTCTCTCTCTCTCTCTCTCTCTCTCTCTCTCTCTCTCTCTCACACACTCCCAGCTGGACTGCCGAGAAGCATTCCGAAGGCATCAAATCGATGAGCACTGTCCGACCGTGGCCGAAGGGGATGGGGAGGGAAATAAAGGTTTTTTCCACCAAAAAATTAACATCGAATTCGGGGTCCCGGTCTGGGCCCCCTTCTAGTCATCTGGTAGGGATAGCTGGGTGGAAAAAAGCGACCAGTAGTCCCCCAAAACGGTTCCGCGTCTCTCTTTTTCTCTCTCTCTTTCTCTTTCGCTCTCTCTACGGCTCCCCCCCCCCCACCCCCTCTCTAGTGGTGCAAATTGGAAGCGACAGGATCCGAGCGATGAGGGAAAACGGCGAAGCGCGACCGTGGACATTGAAATGCATGAATGTGGTTTAATGTAATTCCCTCCCATTCCACCTGTTGTGGTACTGTGTTGTGCTGCGGTGGAAGAACCGATCCGATCCGAACCGAGGAGGGAAAAACCGGGAGAAAACCCTTTTTTGTGAACTGCCCCTCCCCATCCCTTCCGGCGGGGGGTTCACTGCTCGCTTCGGTGTTCAGCCCGAAAAAGGGGACATACCGAGGGGCCACCGGTCAGCCTGGCTCGCGGGAGCTTTTTGCGTTTTTTTTTTATTCATTTCTCTCGTCCATCTCATCCTCAGCCATGTCTGGGACAATTGATTTCCAACAATTCGGTATCTTGTCTTGTCTGGTCGTTGAAGTCTTTCGTCTGCTGCTACGTGCTTAGAGCTGCCTTCGACTGTACGCAACGATCGATCGGGCGATCACTGAAAGGGCACCCCAGCTTATCGATTTACAGCGAGTTTGGTGTGCGTTCGATACCGGATGATGCGCCTTCCTTTCTTTTTTTTTAATTATTTTTTTTACCATTTTCATCGATCGATCGGTTGATGATGGTACAGGAGGTGGGCAGGAGGTCGCTTATCAATTAAAATTCAACAACGTCAGTTCGTCTTCTTTTAAGTTCTGAATCTGAAACTCAGCCCTTGACTTCTCATTAGTTGGCTGCAATTTACACATCATAAACATCATCATCGTCGTCGCGATCGTGATCGTAATCGTCCATCAGGCAGGGAGAAAATAATTATGACGAGCGATAACCACCGAACGAGCACCCAGCGTCCCGGGAACAGCCTGAACAATGGAGAATCGCCTCTACCACCCGACCACAGCACCTGGGATCTCACGTACTCGGATCGATCGATCGCGATCCGAGAAAAATGTCAACCTCTAGACGATTCGGTTCTGCTCAGGTTTCGGAGGTTTTTACATCATCATTAGGTGCCCCTCGTTTTGTTTTTTTCCCGATCTCTCGTTGCTGTTGAGAGGATTTTTCGGGAGAGTCTCGCCTCAGTTGCGACGCGATCCTCGTTGTGGCCATTGATCAACATTCCGCGGCGTTCTGTGCGGTTGTTTCATGTTTTTGCACCGCACTGACGGCGGCAATGGCAGCGGCTCATCGCTCAACAATTCAAGTGCAATGCCGCTCCGATCACGGCCCGGGGGACAGTCTGATCGTCGGGAACGCCGTGAGGTACCCCATGTGGTCATGTCATAATTGCTCTAATTAAGAGTTTTCGTCGATCGAGAGCGATCGGTATGCCCGAATGTCAGTGCATCGGACAGGCTTCCGGTGCCTGTGGTTTTCTGCGAAACGCGCAATCGAAGCCCCTGATCGATCCGTCCGATCACACAAATAGCGATGTCATATTCTACATTGCGAACGTGATTATCGGTATCGGAGACATTGCTGCATCCGTTGAGGCCAAGCATTAAACATTTTGCCGCTTTTGGTCAGCATTTCTTTTTTTTTTCCCCTTTGTGTGCGATAGTTGGTTGTGGTCCTGCTCAGCTGGAATGCATCAAATCGACGATCGAGCAGCAAATAAATGAACTTTGTGCAGTAGCTTCTTCCAAGAATCGATTCGAATCGGGAATGTTCTCCCTTTTCTCTGGTATGGATTCCAGCTCTCACGGGACGTACATTGAGGTTCCGGCTCATTGCGAGCCACTGCGCGATCGCTCGCTTCGTCAAACTGATCAATCCCTCATCGCTGCGGTTGTTTTAGTGGTTTGATTAATTGCAGAACCAACCTGGAACCTGGTACTGTGTATGCATATCAAAACGACCTTTTTATTTTACGAAAAAAACGCTTATTCTTGGAAAATGAAGAAAATTCTATTCTCCAAAGGAATGGCAATCGTTAGCTATACATTTTAACATTATCTTAGGCAATTTTTTTGATGCATTGCCAAAAATAACCCCATTTTGTACCATTGTTTAAAAACTCATCTATTACATTAAATTTTCGTAAAAAAGGAAGCGCTGCTCGGCCATTACCTGTCCCAACGATGCAAATGAGTGTTCATCTGATGAAGTCAAGTCTGGTAAGTTAGTTGCAAGTTGTAATTGGTACCAATTGTGACTTTTACCGTGCCCTTGGCCGATATTCCGCGCGGTTGCGGAGCATTCTAATCGAGAAAAAGGTCGAGATCGAGGTCAATTTTGTCGTTTTTGATATTTTGGTTGATTTGTTTTCACAAGTCTCGGTCAAAATTGATAATTTGTTGCTTGTAGCAGAGCATCTTTAATAACTTTTTTGGTCAATAAGACCTGCAATTGCATGTCTTCTAACATGTTCGCTGATTTTTAGTTCTCACATCAATATCACTACTTTTAAATTAGAAAAAATACACACCGATTATGCTTAACGGATGCCTAATGAACAAAATAAAACACTTAACAGACTAACTTAACAGCTCCATTTGGCATAGATGTAGCTTGAGAACGCCAATGAACGGCCAAGGACCGAATTTAATACGCATACACCTGATATTAGCGAGAAAATCCCGCGCGAAAACCGAAAATATCCTTCACGATCCTAGATCGATCGTGCTGAATGTCGAAGCAGCATCCCTCTGGTCTCTTGGGACGGACGGTCGCACGCAAAACATGACAGCGATGAGAACCATGAATGTCATCCCACGAACGCGTCCACCGTGTGCAGTCGACGCGTGGCGTGGCGCGCCCAATGCCACTGCTCTTTGCCAACCACCACCATCACCAGTACCGTAAGTCGTGGACCAACCGTAAGACCGAGACCGAGACCGCGACTGTCATTTAGTGGAAATATTAAAATTAATCTTGTAGTACAAGCCGCTCAGCCTTGTCGTCCGTGGCGACGACACACGATGATGGTCACAAGTCACAGGGAAGGAAGGAGGAGAAGTGTAATGGAAGTGCAGGAAAGTCGTCTTCCTCGTCTAGACATCTGAATTGTCGCGGGGCCCCCTGCGAGAGGTTGCGCTGCTCCATTGCGTTGTTGAACGCGCGCTGCACTTATCGTCGAGGACCCGAGGGATCACGGAGGGGCCGAGGGTGGCTCTGGCTGTGTCTTGCGCCAGCGTTCTCGGCTTCTAGTGTTCTAGGCTTATGACGGATGATCGGTAGCCTGTGGGCGCGCTGGACGAAGTGACGACTGTCAACAGCTCGCCGAGAGCGATCGTATGACGAGCTGCACGGCGGCGGCGGCGACAATTGCCATTTGCCCTTCGAGCGTGCTACCCCCCTTCCTCTTTTTCTTCCCCATCTGCCCTCTGCCCATCCTTTCCATCTACTCAAACGCACACGCAGGAGCCCGCTCTCAAGTGTCGCTTCTTGGACGCGATCGCGGCTCGATCTACTTTGCTGATCATATTTCCACCCCTCCGGCCCTCCAAGCTATGCCTCTGACGCAGCATCGTCACCACGGAATGTCAACTTTCACTTTGGCGTCGGCTTCGGGCGTCAACCGGGGATCGCGCTTCCATCGCGAAACAAATCTGTCACAGAGAGCGCGCTAACAAGCGTACGCCGCCGCCGCCGCCGCCGCTGCCGCAGCGCAGCCAAAAGGAGCAGCTAGGACGGCTCGGCGATGTGCGCGCGATTGCTTAAGCGGACCGAGAGGCTTTTCACCATTTCCAGTGCAGCACCGGCCTGGTACCCGGACCCTGAGCCAAGCTGCAATCGAAACGGGGCGGGAAAAAAAAACAGCGAAACAAACCCAAGCTCCTGCTCCATCAAGATCGCGAACCAGGACGGTGCTGAATACCGGTTTGAAGGGGAAGAGGTGGCTCGCCGGTTTTATCAGGCAGTTGCACGGTGAGCGCGCATAAATTTCGAGGCCACGCACTCGGCCACTCGACCGTTCGCTTGTGCTTTATGCGCCGGAATCGATCAACTGCCAAACCGCGAACGAGCGCTCGCGCACCATTTCTGACCGCTTGCTGGCATGCACACTGGCTGGCTGGCCCTGCCTGCCAACAACCGGCTCGAGCTGAGGCTCAAAACTCGAAGTGCAAGTTTTACGAACCGTTTTGCGCCGTCTGCTGCACTGCTTGTAGGTTCGTCGTCGAATCTTTTGTTTGAAACTCGTTTGAAACGCAACCGCAACGCCACACACTATCCCCTCTTCCCCCGGGGGAGAGGTCGAAATGACCGGTGACCGGTGGCAATATGTAATCCCTCCAATCGTCTTCCAATCGCATCGATCGCAATCGCATGATTTATCAGCGAGCAGCGTGCATCGCGCATCGTTACAACACAAATCTCTCTCACTCTCTCGGGCGCGCTACTTCATAAACCAGCTCAGCCTACCACAAACGAGCTACTGTTCCGGGCCCCTGGTTCCCTTTTCCACCGTCCTGTTACGCCTTTTCCTTAAATAAATCACCCGCAAACTCTCGTTGCTGGCTTGTGGCTGCGAGAATCGGCTTACTGATAATTGAATTACATCGCATCAAGCGTATGACATAAACGCGGCATCCGCATCCTCATCTCTTCTTTCTTCTTCTCCTCCCGTTTTCGCTGACATTGGCATCAGAAAGGTGGGGCCTTTTGCGATCACATTCTGCCCTGGACTGGCCTTGGATGGATTGGATGGATTGGATGCTTAAAAGGGAATCTATTTAACCGTCTCCATCGTCCGTCCATCCAGTACGCTCCGTATGATCGATCGAGATCGCCAGACATTAAGCAGAGCCACTCGTACTGCGCTCGTTTCCCCTCGCTTACCGGGCACCGGGATCGATTGAATCCCAAACGCATCGCAGTGACGATCACCAGCAAGCAAGCAGGCGACCGAACGGCGCACAGAACGCCAGTGCTCCCGGTGGTCAAACAGTAGTTTGATTTGTTAGACAGGTTTACAATTTCCACGGTCCGCACACACCGTCCACAGTCACTCGTTTGCTCTCGTCTGCTCTGCTCTCTCTCTCTCTGTCTCTGTCTGTCTCGTTGGCCTTGTTCAGTCCGGGCTTTTTGCGTTCGTGCTGAACTGCTTGCTCTTTCGTCTCTTCGTCGGCAAATCATCTCACACCACCGACCGTAGTCGAACGACGCAAAGCTGCATCGCACAAAATCGCTGAACAGGCGCACACCACCAGGAGCAGCAGCAGCAGCAGCCGTCGCCGAGGAATTAATACAAAATATTTATCCATATTAATTATTGTTTTATTATGCGCGTATCATATTTATTCCAAGTCAACTGACGGATAAGATAGCGGAAGGACGTACGGGCGCTCGCGCGCGCGCGCGCACGCCACGACCCGTAGTCCAAGACAGAAAGACAGCCAGCCAGTCGGACAGGCGCAACGGCGCAAGGGCCACCACCACCGTCTGGCGCGTCAAGGCGTTCGCACGCAGCGCGCCGACGCCGAAGTATGGATCGCTGCGTGCGATTCGATCCGCCCATCCGATCCGAGCTCAAGCCACAGCCAAGCGGACCAGCGGGAAGCTGCGAGGAAGCTAGAATCTGTCCCGAGATCGTGCAGCACTTATCAATCTCGCAGCCAGGCAAGCGGAAAGTTGATCTACGAGCCTGCTGTTGTTGGTTGCAGATCTGGTGGCGGCGCTCGCGCTGCAACGAATCGCGCACGGTCGGTCGGTTGGAGCGCCGTGTATCGAATTAATCGCCTTTTTATTGAAGATGGCAGATTTTTGTATTCAATCACTATTAATCATGGCTGAGCAGTGCGCAGAAAGGGGAATGGGAGACAGGATGCCACCGCAAGGGCCCCAAGCCAACGGGGATGAAAAAGATAATCTGCTCAGATTTCAACAACTGTTCGCCCGACTCGGCACGACATGCGCGTTGAGAGGATCGGTCTTTGGTCGCATCCGGAAAACTGGACACTAAGGACGAGGACACACACATACACGCGTACACGAGCACGCAGAAAGGGCAGGATTAATAGAGTGACGCCTTGAATGGCCCGGAGCGCGCAGAAGAGGTGCGACGCGTTCGCGAGGGACTCTTGTCTTAACGTGTTCGTCGCGTTGCGTCAGCCGTGCTGCCGGCGCTGTCGCTGGAATGTACCCACCTCGACGGATGGACGGATGGATGGACGAGACCGAGGGTCGTCTCTTCCGTTTCTATGATTTATGAATTCCTGCCGCATACCACATTCCTTCGGTGCGTGCCGTGGCAGGAAATGCCCGGGAGGGGAGAAGGGATGGTTCTAGACAATCGGAATGTTGAAAAAAAAAACCCAGCCAATGGCTAGCTGGTGGTTGGGTCGGAAGGAATGTCAATACATTAAAGATGGAGTTTTTAACATAAAATGAACATCATCGGAAACACATCGCAGGTCAATCAAACGACGATTCGGTTGGCGTTTTTTGACGCTTTATACGGAGGGAAGCAATATAATAATGCAAAATGTGAACGCTATTCAGTGTGTTGCTGTATGGTATGAAAGCAAATGGAAAAGAACGGAAGGAAGTCGTTTATGTTATCGTGACTCATAATCGAAAGTAACGATCAGTCAGACCAGTGCCCCATCAATGAAGAATTTCAATATTAAGTGATTAGTTCTAACCAACCAAGCTCCGCTAGTTTAAGAATTAATCAACAACAGGAAATGGAGGAAAAGGGTTGATGTTTTACATTCAATAATTAACTTGGCGTGTGCAAAAATTGTCGGAAAAGTTCATGTATCGTAAGTTTGATCAAAGGTCAAGGTTTTAATGGCCGAAATCTTTACCTATTTTCCTTATCGACGTGCTTGCAATCATGAGTTGATACTATGTCGATGAAGTGCTGAAATAAATTAGGTACATTTTTGATGTGATGTATTTTTATCAGAAAACAACTTTTTGTGAGTTGTGAAGAGTGCATTTTTGTTGTACCTTCAGCCAGCGGAAGCTCACCTGAAACGGAAAAACTATCCTAAACTATCAATATACGACCAGCGCAGATCCTACCCATCTCTTCATCTAGTTCATTGCGCAAATCGAGCTAGCAGTATTGCCAGCCGTCTAAACCGTCAAGGTTGACCTGTTTTCATCCTAAAAGATCGAGATATGTGGTTTTTCCCGCAGTTCAAATGATGCACCTTGTGTTGCTTTGCGTCACTCCAAGTCTTCACTACTTGCCAGCATTTGTTGTACGTGACGTGTGGTTTCTGGAAGGTCTAACTCTGCACGGTTTTATGATGCTGTTCTTCTCAAATGCACTACCATGCTACAGATTGTCCGTTTATCCTTGGCGGAAACCACACTTTTCTCGCCACAAGTCTCGATGGGATCAAGTTTATCGCTATTTTTGAACATTTGTACATCAGTAGTGTATTCTTCATGAATTATTTGTACCATTTTTCGCTTAGATAAACTTGCGTCGTGATAAGTTGTGAGTTTTATTTTTTCCTCGAACGTAAGATACTCTGACGGCCTCATAGTGACTAATTAAAAAAGAAAAACAATGATTTCACTGCTACGTTCGTATTTAAATTGATGCCTTGACTTGCTTAAATGTTCAAAAGTTTAGTAATGAGCATACATATAAAGTTAATACAGAGATTGGCATTGTTTCCAGGGCTATTAGAAAAATAATGTAAAAAACAGTGTGGTGCTATTTTTACTTCGTGTAGTTGAGCGTATCGAAAGCACATGATCGCGCAATGAACCGAGCCTGTGTGATATTTTGCTGCTGTGTGCGATTCTATGTTACACGCCAGAAGCGCCCTTATTTATTAACATGAACCGAAAAACCCGCTGGACGAGTCCCACTGTAATCTATAAGCGTACCTCCAAACGTAGGTAGAATGTACGAACCTCGCTTGGCGCATAACAACCTCTGCTTTACATTGCCAAGACCATCGCATAAATGAATGAATTAAAAACGATTAAAAAGTAAAATAAAATGATTCAATGTGGTATTCTGCACGAAATGAGTTCTGAAACGTAGCTGGTCGACCTTATCGCTTGCAGAGATATCGATTTCAATAGTCAAGAGTTACAAGATTTGCAATGGAAAGAATAGCTTATCACCCATATAGACGCCTCGCAGAGAGAGACCTTATCGCATGTGCACAAATACGCAAGCAATCGTGTTTGCTCTCGATCGCTCCGTTCCTACGGGAATCAGAGATGCTGTTCAGACATTGAATCAGTGTAAAACTTCCCTCCGAACAGTTCAGAGACATCCTTTTCATTGAATCTTCAGTTGAATCGGTTTGTTTGCAATTGTGCGTTCCGTAAATGAAGTTGAGCGTATGCTGGCTTGTAGTTTGGAGCTTATATGTTGGTGCAAGTGGTCAAAAAGCTAAGCAGGATGTGAATCATTCCGTATATAGCACGCTGGGTTACGGTTTCGAGTTGCTCTTGACAAAGTTTGATAGTATATTGAGCAAGCTGCAGGGAATGGAAGTTAAGCTGCAAAGTGTGGAAGATAAGCTGCAGCGAATAGAAAATAAGCTGCAGGGTGTGGGAGACAAACAGCAAAGTATGAACGAAAATCTAAAGGGTGTGGAAAACAAGATGCAAAAGTCCGAAAAAGATATCCAGGACCTTCGATTCATCCAAGAAAAAATAGTGACAGCTTTGGAAGACTATCGGTCCAGCCAAAATGGGAGCCTAAAAGAAATGTTCACCGCGATTCAGAAACTCGAACATCAGCTCGTGCTTAATTTAAGCGACGTTCACGATCAACAACAGGAGGTGCACACAGCTCTTCATAAACTTGATAAAGATGTTGAAAATGTGCAAAACATTTCCCGGCAGATAATGAATGCGTTGCCGCAGGTGCACCAAATCCCTCAAATCATCACACCAACGGAAGTTAGTGTCCCACAGCTACCGAGAACAACAACATCAACAACACCAACAACAACTACAACTTCTAAAACAACTCCGAAGCCCAAGCGAATCGTGGATGGTTCCTCGTGCAAAGATGTTTCATCGAGTGTATCTGTGATGGATTGTGTTTCAGTACCGTTACGACGGATCACTGGACTTTTACCGAGGGTGGAACGAGTTTCGTGACGGTTTTGGTGATTTAAACAAAGAGTTCTGGTTGGGTCTCGAGAAGGTCCACCAGATAACAAATGGTCGTAATCATGAGCTGATCATTGAATTGAAAGACTTTAATGGAACGTACAAGTATGCGCGGTATGATGCATTCGAAATCGGCAGTGAAAGTGAGCAATATGTGCTGAAGGAATTAGGAAAACATACGGGAACAACGGGTGATGCAATGTTTTATAATTCTAAGGGTAGAAAGTTCTCTACGAAAGATCGAGATAATGATGAGAGCAGCTACTTACATTGTGCACAGTTCTTCGAAGGTGCATGGTGGCATAAGGAGTGTACTTTATCGAATTTGAACGGGCGATACAGGGATTCTCACCTTTGCAAATTGATGTTTTGGCAATATTACCATGACGACTGTCAAGGATTGGGTTACTCGCGAATGATGATCCGGGAGCTAGAATAGCAACTCTATTTTTTCAATAGTGCAGTGAATTGAATGGAAAAGCAACAATACCGAATCAAAATAAAATAGAATAAAAATGCATTTTATAAAATAAATTCCAGAAAACGTATTTTAATAAGGAAGATGTTTACCTCTCACAGCTCAAACCGAAAGTTCAAACCGAGACACCATTCCAGTTGTAAAGAATAAAGAAAGAAACTAGGAAAGGCCTCAATAAATGGATACAATCGGTTTACCATGATGAAAGAAAATGCTCGTGAAAATGATAATCTTGAGGCTTGAATTGATGCGTTTTCGAGATGCGGTACTTCTCAAAAGTCGGGACAATCTTTAGCTCACTTCCTCCAAACGGTAGCGCCAGTGTTTTTTGATTTCACTGTTTTGGCCGGCTGATAACGACTATCTCCTGACACTGCGCATCGGTCTATACGACGACTCATCGGAATTTCATGTAGCTTCCTCGGCCTCGGTATCAGCTGCAGCATGCGACTCCGGTGGCTGTTACTGATTGGTGGACCGGACGATGGTGTCATAACACCGTGGCAATCGAATAATTTTGGTTTCTACAACGAAACGAATGATGTGGTGCCAGTGCAGAAAAACCCCATCTACAAGTAGGATCCGATCGGGCTCAAATCCGTTCTTTCATTCAAAGTATGCTAAACAGCGCCGCAATTGTTGGTTTCAAACACTTCCAACTCTGGTGGAAATGGGTAGTCTGTAACGTTTTCCTATTTTACATATCATTGATCGCAGCTAGAAAAATGTAGATTGAGATTGATTGCAAAGTGATAAGAGAGAAGCAAAGTGATAAGATTATGATTTCCTCGTGGGTATTCCCCACAGAATGTTTGTTCTTGTGTATCATGAGCAATGTTGGATTGTTCACCTACTCTATGCACGATCGGTATATTGTGCGATTCTACATAATTTTAGCTTTTTTGGTGAAATTTTGACACTGAAATGATGGAATTCTATCTAGTAAAAACTTAAAGGCAGAGTTTTAATATCTTGTTTATAAACGCATTCTGTCAACAACACAATTAAGCGCTAGCAGAAATAAAAAAAAACCATAGGTCATGTAACATTCAATATCCTTAATTGTTCCTCTTGTTATGCCGAACTAAGTCATGCATTGTAACTGAAAAGGTTTCTAATATGTGTGTATTATACATCCCCACACTTCATCATAACACAATATGAAACTGTACTACTGGCAATTTAAAAAAAAAACAAAAGTATGCTTTTCAAAGTTGATTAGTTGATTACCTTGCACCGGAAGTAATGTTTGCTGAAGTTCACTCAGGGCACTTGCTAATTTCACTCCTCTCAACCCAAAAACCACTTAGAATTCTCACCTTTAACTTCCTACCAGCGCGAAAAATGTATAAATTATCCCACCGATCAACCTGTACGCTCGCCAGCCCGGCCAGACGAGCAACTGGGAGGGTGGCGTGGTGCTTCATTCGCAGCTCATTTATTTCGCATCCCACGTACGTACCGAAAAAGTCCGGAAAAAGAGCAAAACCCCAAAACGCCACCACTCCTCCTCCTCCTCACTCCGCTCCTCCATCACCCCATACGATCGGTGGTATTGATGCACGCGGATCGCTCGCGGACCTGGCCCCGTGCCAAACAAAGCATAAATCAATATAATTTATGAACTGTTTGGTCCAACGAATTGGTTGACACTTTCCCCTTTCCACCGATCAGCCAATCGACTGCGGACTGCACCCCGCGATGTCGATGGCGACGGCGATGCACGCCAAGGCATCCTTTCCCTCAGCAAACTGCACCGTCGGCGGCAACGACGGCGAAGGTGCATCCGCATTGGGTTTGAAGGACACATATTGACGCCAGCCCCGGATCGGAATAGCATTTTAACACAAAGACACGCGTGTAGGAACTCGCACACACAGATAGGGGGACAATTAAAATCATCGCGACGCTTCCTCCTGGATCGGGTGTGTTAGCTAAGCTCACGAAGTAGCAGCCAGAGCAGCAGCAGTCGTTTGCCTTTGCCTTGTTTGCATTCAGATCACCATCGCCAATGGGGCATCGGGGTCCGGGGCCCGTGGCTCGAAGATCGAACCTGCCTGATAAACATTAGACCAATTATTGTTTTCCGTCCACCACAACGGTCCCCAAGTTTCGCGAACCATTCACGCAACGCAATCTTTAAAAGGCCAAAGGAGGCTCCTCGCTCGCTGTTGCCGTCCATCGGAGAACAGACCGGGCCAGGCCAGGCCAGGTAGCCCCCTACTGTGCCGGCCAATTTCCTAGTGAGAGAAGAGAGAGAGAGAGAGAGAGAGAGAGAGAGAGAGAGAGAGAGAGAGAGAGAGAGCGAGGGAGAGGAGGGCTGCTCAGCGACACGACATCGAAGTGTTAATAATTAACCGAAACAAAATTGTGGCCCGGTGCTTAGCGAGCTTTAATCGATTGCCAAACGAGCTGTGACACCTGCCTGCCGGCGGGGAAAACCATCGCCAGAGGGGGTGGAAGTGATGGAGAGAGGGAGGCAGGCAGGGCAGGAAGGCCTCACCAATATGGGTTTCGTGATCGCGAAATGTCGCCTCTCCCCCCTTGGCCATCTCCCTTCAAAAGGCAACAAATCCGCTCCGATCGAGTGTTTGGCTTCGAGAGAAAAGACGAAAAACACCGAAGCAGACGATGACGATGACGACGGTGATGGTGGACGGACGGACGGATGGGAAGGGAGGAGCAAAGCGAAGCAAACACGAAGCAGAAGCAGTTCAGCGGCACCAATCTGCAGTTCGGCTGGCTGGCTGGCGCTGCTGCTGTTGCTGCATCATTACCGGCGAGCTGGGGCTTGGGAATGCAGAATTCGATTTTTATACACACCCTCACCCCGCAAACCACCCACTACTTCGACTTCTCCAAAGGCCCAAAAAACCGTTTTGTTCCCCAGCGAGAACTCGCAACGAGGGCCACGACGACGACGACGACGACGGCGCACCGCGGGGAAGGCTGCCAGCAACCGAACCATTAAAGTGTTTCCTTAATTTCTTCTTTAGCAAAGCCAACCAAAATGAGCATCCGCGAGGAATGGGGGAGTGTGCGTGAGCAAGAGAGAAAGAGAACAGAGGAGGAAGGGAACGAAAACGATGCTCGCACCACATCTCAGCACCCAGACGACGACGACGACGACGACGACGACGAAATCTGCATAAAATCTGGCACCGATCGGACTTGCGGTCAGGGTGCTCTGTTCCACTCAGCCTTACAACTCCAACTACCCCTACTAGTCTGGGCGCGACAACCGCGGAAATGCTTAACGAGTTTGCGCGTTTGTGGTTTTTGAGCCGATCGCACGTCCATTTGGCTTTTGGATGGCGGCCACCATCCACTCGGGTGCGTAGTAGACGAATTCGGAGAATACATTTTGAAGGGGGTTTGGGGTGATTGGGTGTGGTCATTGGTGGCTGCTAACTTTATCAACACAGGCACAGAAATTGGCAGAATTAGGCGATCGTTGGAATGCGCGATCACCGCGGAAGCGATCAGCAAGACGATGTTGAAGAGTCAAAAGGGGATCGCAGCAAGTGTGGTACTAGTACGGGGAGCCTCCATCAATGATGAATTAAGACGGTTCGTTTTGAAAGGAGGATAGCAGGGGGCTGCGGTATTTAATAGTTTTGTGGCACCTATTTTTAGCATTTTTCCAAGAATGCCTTTCAAGAACATTGTGTCATATTTTGGGATCAATCGAAAGAAAATTGACGAAGTTATAGATTTTTCAAAATCCGCGTTTCATACAAGGCTCCATGCAGCTCGCTACTTTGAAGAGTGTTTCCCAAAATCAACGTTTTCAAAGTCGGTGCCCATCGTACCATAAAAACTACAAAAGCGATTGATTTGCAATTTTTAACACGTAATCTGTACACTCTTTGCCAGGTAGCGTCGTCGAGTTTTCGTAAAAATACTTTACGTTGATACTTTTTTTTACACAATTATAAAAACTCGTTTTTGTTTGCAAAATCGCAAAAAGCATCACTTTTCCTACTTCAAAAAACTGCCAAAAATCGAAAAATAAAAATACCAACAAAAAATTGGTGGTGGCACCTGGATAAACTTACAATCTTTCAAACGAACACCGATTTGTATTTTTTTGATGATTTATCACGCAGCTACGATGGGCACCGCAAAAAGTATCTTATCAAAGATACGTCTACCAAAATTTGATGCCACGGATTAATTTTTCAATGAATGTTGCTCAAAACAATACCAAAAATTCCTCAAAAGTTGTAGATTAATATGCCATTTATTTGGAAAAAGGTGGAAGGGTTACATCACAAAAAAAAGACCAAAATGATCCTATTTTTCGCCGACAATTACCGAAGTCGGTTCCTTTTGAGGGGGGGATTTTAATTAAAACCAATGACAATTGGCCTCCGATTGACCTACATTCGGTGAGCCTTAATTAAAGGAATGGCTCTCCTTTCAATCGATCCAGCTAATTGTTGCTGCGATTGTGGAATCCGCTTAACTCCTATCGATCGGTTTGGCTCACAAATCGATCATCACCTTGCCCTTGCACCACAACCACAACAGCTCAAAAAACCGCAAAAAATTTAAAGACACAAACGAGCGCTAGAACCTTTAAATAACTGTCGCCACCCTGACCTGACAGTCAGCATTTGCCGAAACTCCCGGGCAGGGATGATAGATTCTCGCGCCAGAAGTTCCGCCACCGTGACACCTGACAAGACGAAACTGTCACAACACACGAACTGGCGAAGCAAAAAACCAACAACAACAGCATCCGCAAATACTACTACCAATTGCTACTACAAAAAAAAAACAATCACCAAATCAATCGCCGCGGTAATACGCCGCCACTTACGCACCGCCGCCACTGCTGATTGAGAGACAAGCGAGATGATCGAGTGTTCACCGTCCCCCCCCCCCCCCCGGCGAATCGGCGAATTGATTTCGAAAATCCCAAAAGAATTCTTACGATCGATCGTGCGCGAGCGAGGATCGCACACCCCTTTCCCTCTCCTCTTTCGATCAGTCAATCAATCGGGCGTTGCGACTGGCGTTGACATTATTCCAGTTTGCTGTGTGCCGGCCAGCTGGGGTAAAACATTGCGCGATCGCGATCTCCGCTGAATGCCGCTGTTTTCCCTCCCTTTTTTGTGTCCTCGCTCCATTTATTCCGCCCGCAACAACACTCGCAAGACGTAAGAAGTGTGAGCACAAAACCGAAAATTCAATTAAAGGCTCAATTCAACTGTGACAGATGAGTGCAATCACTCATGCCCCGGTCCACGGTCAGAGAGATAACGTCACCCGGTTAGGGGATATGTTCTGACGTCTTTCTGTCGTGCGCTGCGCGGTGTCGTTTTTTTTTATTGCGGGCGTCCATTGCGCTACCATGAGGTGTGCGAGTGCGCGCGCTCCCAAGTTAATACACTCCCTGTCCTGTCAATCCAATGTCAGTTAGTTGCAGTGCAGGACCGGCAACAAACGGCAGCAGCAGCAGCAGCAGCAGAAAGAACAGACGGATCGGAGAATCGTTTTTCGTTTCCGCGAAATGGTGTTCGCGAAACACTCGTTATCCCCCTAGAGAAAGGTGATCGTTGCCGTGACACTCACAGGCATTCATTCTCTTTCTCTCTTTCGCGCGTCTCGAAGTCTCGAATCATTTTTCCGTTCTTTTTGGGGCCCCGTATGTTAAGTAGCCATTTCGAATCATTTCACATCGATGCTCGATGATGTTCGATGGCGAAGAGGTGGTTCGATGGACATTCCTCCGATGCGCAAGAATGTCGATGGTGCTTTGGTCCATATTTTACTCGCAAGCCTCGCGCTGGACGGATGATGCTCAAATTATGCAGACACTTATTTGTCGACCGCATCACCGACCACCCTTGGGCCCTATGCTAAAGCAATCCACCCATCGCGGGGCCCGGAGTAAGTAAACATAAAGTTGTGAAGCAGAGACGAGAACCGCGGGACCGAGAATCCCCCGGTGGCGAGACAAAACAAAAGACTTGAACGTGACATCAAGCGACGAACTCGAGCTGCGAGCTTCAAGTTCTCGATCTCTTTCCATCACGATGCCGTCGTCGTCGTCGTCGCCACCGCGTTTCGGCATTTAAAGTTGACAAGAGAAAGCTTTCAAGCGTGGTGTGGACGGGGCGGAGGGGAACTGCAGTATAATGGCATTCTCTTAACGAGTGACACCAGAGTGATGTTGCGCATCCATCGCCGCGCTGGCCTTGGTCGCTGGCAATGCGTCACTATTTGCTCGGCATAAATAATAAAAACATCAAACCCCAATCCCAATCACCCGCCGCCGGTGGTGGCAGTGGTGCAATGTGGGAACTTTCGGTCAACTGGCCACCTCTTCTGGTCGTGCTCAGAAGTGACACATTCGTAAGAACGTGCCCAAGAGCGCGCGCGCGCGCGCCCATCGAACGAGATACAAGATTTACTACCTTCCTGCTGTCCATCTTCTGGGGGGCTCTGTCTTCGAGTCAGCGAGTGTAGAGACGATGCGATTGTATACACATTTAAATTACATTATAATGTATGTAATCAATAAACAATCTGTAATGCCATGCGCAATCGCCCAGCCACCCCCCTCCTGATGCTCTCACGAAGCAGACGGACCTTCGGTGGGTTGGTTGGGCCGAGACGAGACATTTCGAATTTGTTCCGCCCCGGCCAAAGGCGCGCGTCACGCGGTATGACGGGAGCGAGCGGGTGAACGGGTGGCCCCCGACCGGTGACGTACATCCGTGGCATTGCCGACGTGCTGGAAGAGGGAGAAAGAAAGATAAAGGAAAAACCACAAGCGAGAAAGAAAGAGAGTGCGAGAAGTTGAAGGAGAAATATGGGTTTTTAGGGGGAGATCGGTTGATGTGCAAACAACCGCAACCGGGGAACGGATGCTGGGCGATCGGCAGGTCGATCTCACGGCACCCACGATGCAGCACCACGCGTGGAGTGCAGTTGGTTATGGGATGCGTTTGGATTCGAGGGCAGTTTGTGGGAAATGTTCTGTTTTTGGTCACATTTTGATGTTGACTGTAATAGGGTGTTGAGGGCGACACCATCGAAGAGATGATCAGTACAAACGTGAAAGTGAAACGAACTAAATCAGAGCCGCGTGATGAGCACCAGTTGGTAGGTCAACACCTGGATAGATGTGTTTATATTTTCTAATGAAACAGTACAGAGATCGAATGTCGTTCATAAAACATTGTTTGATAATTAAGATTCAACAGAATTATTCCAATACCTTTAATCGAGATAAACAATTTCGTTTTATTCGTACTTCCGCATCTATTCGATACTTTTAGGTTATTTTCCACGAGTTTAAAATAGAACACACTGTATTTAGGGAATACATTAAAATTAACGATACAGACAACGATTAGAACGATTAGGTAATAAGGACATAAATTATTTCGTCAAAGCATCACCTCCAGTTCTTAAAGTTCCTCTTCATTCGACGACGTTTTTGCAAGCAAATTCGTGCATGCATGTATTCTGATTCTATTAGAAAAATAATAATGACATGTTCTATGTATTTGAGCTTCTTATCAGATCGTCATTACATATGTTAAAAAAACCTCTTATCAGATTTTTTGAACAATAAACTTTTTGTACTTTAATTGATGATAATTACTGACTTATCCGGCTACAACCAGATGGTGGTCTTGCAAAGCTTTGACGGACTGGAGATTGACGTAAACTAACAGTACAAAGATTAAAATTGCAATACATTAACATAATATTTAGCACGATCACTTTTCAAACAATTTATTTAAACATGACCGAGAGATGCAGAATGAAACTTTTGCTTTTGATTTAAAATGCCTGTTCCCGTTTGTACTCCGCTTTGAACTTAATTTACGATGAACTCAGAGACTCAAATGCCTGCTTCACAGAATGCTTTTTGTACAAAGAGGCCGCGACGAAAAGGAATCACATGCAGTGTCTCGATTTCTTCAATTATAGTGCACCTTTCTGAGATTCATCTGTCTGCCACAGACAGAAATCAGAATGGCTCCAAAAACAATAACTGAATCACACCCCGCAGCCACCGCCAAAAATAGCTGCCAAATTTCGCGCCAATTGCTACGACGTCGGAAGATTAAGGTAATTTGATGCAACCAGCATTGGCCCGTATATGCATCCGGCGGATCGATCGTGGCTACGCTTCAGATGCAGTTCGCAGTTGTTTTATGGACGCGTTTGATGATCGTTCCGAGCGAAGGAGCTGGCAAACTGAAGGAAGAAACAGCACCACACCATTGTGACACCGAAGAATATGCAGATGCCGAACAATGGCAGACGCTTCCACATCATAAAGATGCCTCTTATTCGTCTTCGTCATATACGGCACCTTCAAACCGCCTCCGAGCGGAGCGTGCGATATCGCGGGGCCACCAAAAATAGAGGACGTAATTAGCGAAATTCCTGCCGCATTCAGCGTCTCGAGCGCGGGCGCGCGCGCGCTCGCACATTATATTGCACCCAGGGTTCTTGTTTCGATCGAGCCAGACCCCAGAGTGCATCCGACTGTAATTGGGACGTCGAGTTGTGATGAGAACCGATACCGACTCGTCTTCAATCGAGCGGGGATCGTTGAAAGAAGCATTCAATTCGGCGCCTTAATGGTTGATCAATTCCTGGAAAAGGTAATAAATTTGTTGAAAAATGTATCTTCCTGCGCGGTATTATAAAAAGCTGCACCGAGAACAAGCCGGATGCTCTTTCATCTCGCATCTGCCAGTTCGTTAGAGGATTAGCAGCATAAGGATGCAGTTGCGCCTCTGATGCTCTCTCGCTCTCTAGCACGCGCGGCATTGTCGTGCAATAAACAAAAATCCGCAATTGATGGCATCTGATCTGAGACTTACTCCCGGACAGTCAGTCCGAAATTGCTGAATCCGCCGTCGAATCCACCGTCGAATGGAGCTTCCCTTCCCTTTTCATTGCATCATCTGTGTCATCTGGCACGATCGGCAACATAAATGATCTTCGGACTCCGGAGCAAGGCAATGGTTTGCAATTCGCGTCGGGCTAACACGCTGTATTTAACTAAATGAAGATATTAGGGAGAAGCTCAGCGTTGAAGAGCCAACCAACCTACTCCTAGCCAGGTGAACCGATCACCGATCTTCGATACTCGACGATCTCCGACGATGCTACGCAACATCCACAAATCAAGCTGTCTCGAAGCGTTATGAAATGTAAACAACGTGGCGCAAAAAGGAATAGATTATGCCATACCAGTTCCACCAGACTGCCCTCCCGAAGAACTAACCTTTTGACCTCTCTAGCACGGGATTTAGGCCCTTCATCATCACAAACTCAGCGACGCTTATGGATGCTGCAGCACACATCGAACGCAGTGCATCATCAAAGCGCATTACCTCCGAAAGTGGACTTTCAAAACATGCACCCAACTGCAGCGTCTCTACTGCGCTGCGTCCAGTAATGCATTCTCCCTCCTTCTTCATCCTCCCCCGTTGATCAGTCTGATGGCGCAACAAAGAAGCGCGTGTTGAGCTGAAAGGGACATCACCTACAATCGAACTCACGTCGATCGCAATCGCGTACGATTTCATTCCGCAATCATCGCACGCATCATCATCGTTCACGACCGACGGTTTCCCTTCCTCCGCGTGTTAATGTCCTGCAGCATAGCCCCTCTCGCTCGCTGCCACCACCACCGACGCCAGTGCTTATCAAATGGTACCGCGTCCATCGTTTGGCCTTATCCGTCGAACGACCATCGCCGTCGGACTATAAAACACTTCCAGAGCGTCCACTGGTCCAGAGGCGTGCGCGCGCGCACGTGGTTGTGCAGCAATTGCAGCAACACTGGTGGTTGGCTTGGGAGCCGGGAGCTGGGTGCCTTCGGGCAGCCGTATCTAGCCTTCGGTGCTGCGCGGCCCAGCCCAGTTTGCAGTGAGAAGGTTTTCTCACTATAGAAAAGTTGTTTCTGAGATGGGACTTGGTTGGTACTGGCATATAAGCGAGTCAATACAAATCGTCTTCCCCAGTCCCAACCGAGAAACAAGGGGCCAAGGCACCCAAGAACCAACTTTCGTGAAACCCGAACGCGAGCTCGAACGCAACCCCCCTTCGTGTGCTCTCGTGTGCCCCCTTTCTTCCATTGCTGTGCCCTCTCCCCCCGCCCCCCTCCCTATGTAATACGCGTTAATAAATTGTTCGGCCATCGCGCGCGCGCGATGGCCATTTTTGTTGTTTATTGTTTCGTTTCCATTTTTGTTTCTATGTTTGCGTTGGTGGTGGTGCGTGCGTGGCTTGACCCGGGCAGCGTAGGTATGTGCGTGTGACGTCGAACGCGTTTTGTTTTGGTGGCGTCCGCAGTGGAGAGCAGCTGTGTTGATAACCGGACGGTTGACGTTCTTGGAATGCTCTTGCACCGGTGATTTTATACTGATATATGATCGAATTTGATCGAAGTAAAGTTTCATCTGCTGTAGAGTTGGAGATCTGAAACGAGAAAAGTGAAAACATTGCAACGTTATTTGTGACTGAAAACGGAAGCAAACGTAAGTTGAATTGTTGTTGTTTTTGATCTGACACACTGAACTTACCTTGATTATTACTTTCAGGATCACACACGATGGATCAAATCAATATTGTTTTGGAAAGGATTGTGAAAGAGATGGCAGTGCTTTACGAGACCGTCAACGACATCACTAAGAGGGTATCGAAACTAGAAGCAACAGTGGAAATCCTATCATTCAACCAGTTAAGTGTGCTGAAACCTGTGTCCACAATAGAGGAGTTGGACGTATTCGACCGGCAGGCATCCAACGAACAATTTATCACACAGTGTAAGGCAAAGGTTAAGCAATATAAACCTATTAGCAATAGTAACCAAAGCGGAAAAGAGGTCTGCTATGAGATAGTCGACTACTTGTTCACAAGGGAGCTATTCCCACTATTCTCTTGGACAGGAAAAGCAAATCAGCAGAAGGAAAAAAAAAAAGCATTGAAGAAGTACAAAAATACTTTGAACCTGTTTTACTGTTGCATTTTGCAGTACAATTCATCATTTACTATGGGAGAAATGAACACTTTCTTTAAAACAATTATCAAAAATGCTCACGCGCGATGCAATTCAAATTAATTTTCATTAAATGACTTATTTGATTTTGATGCCATCCTTTAGTTATTTACATTACTGAATATGAAATGTGCCTTATGATAGTGTAAGTTTTGAATTGTGATATGGAATGACACTGAGCAAAGTGCTGTGAATTATGTTTTATAGTTTAAGGTTAGATGATAAGGTTTGAACTGAATAAAGAATTGATGCAAGCAGCAAATCGAAGACTTATTATGACTATACCTTCTACGACCAAACAGTTTTGAAATGTGAGTGTGTGATGGACTCTCGTCTCTCCTTTAGCGAACATCAGAACTCCATCATTTCTAGATCGTATAGACTGCTTGGACTAATATATCGGATGACGACTGATAGACACGGTTGATCGAGGTATACAGATATGTTAACGTCGGGGAGGCGTCCAGCAGGGGGGAATCCATGCTGTCCTCCTCCCACATGAACCAGATTTCGCGCCGGAGGACGATGATGATGAAATTGCGATGATAACGGATATCCAATGAGAGACCGCAACGAAGGTAACCGATCGAAACACTAGTATAGAAGATTAAAACGATCACCGGAGAGAGGCCTATTTGAAAGCTTAGGGCGAGCTGCTGCTGCTGGATGACGATTGTACAATGCTCGTGTTGGGTGATCGACTATCGTCCTGTTCGAATACCACGATCACCCTATCTTCCTCGTCTCTGGGGTCCAGTTCGGGTGTGATAAGACTGTCGATTGTAAACGACAGCTTCGGGCGCAGCAAAGTCATTCGTTTCAAAGTTGTCCCTGCGTCTGTGATTAATGTGACAAATGGCGTAGTGTGCTGTCCATCCCAGGCAACGTTTAATTCTGGCACAATTGACGATAGAACCGTAATGGTAGCTAAAAGCAGATAACGCAAAGAATGAATTAGAACCAGTATGAATAAAGCATGATTACATTAAACGTTGTTCCATGCACAGTAACAAACCAAACCCGCTCTGAAAGTCAGAGTGGGCCCCCTCCCTGTCTGCATACGATTTAAGAACGTATCCCAGTTGACACCACGAGAAGGTAGGGTAGGAGTTGTAATAGTAATAAATTACTGCAATTGAGTCAAGTGTGTTTATTACACACTTGACAACAGCAAGCAATTTATTACCTTACCGTTTGCCAACCAATTTAAGCTAAATCTAAAAAATAATCGAATATATTAAAGCGATAAATCATAAAGTTGTACATAAAATAAATATACTATTTCAACTTCGCCTAATTTCGGACTTAATTAGTTCCAAATTTAAATTTTTGCAAATTAAAGATTAGAAAACATTTAAATTTTCGAAGATCTTAGTTAATTAATTAACTTTTTAAATATTTACTTACTTTTTATCTCCAGATCATTTGCACTGGCCGCACGAATTGCACGATTTGCACGAAAATGTTTAATAATTTGCACTGCACTTGGTCATGAATAAACTGTGCGACGGCGGAAAAGCAAAAATCGGCTAAGTCCCGAAAATTTTCTAAGTCCCGAAACGCGTGCGTCCCGGGACTTAGAAAATTTTCGACTGACCGCGTTCGGGACTTAGCCGAATTTTGCTCGAGGTTGCTCCGTCTCTTTTTTTTCTATTGCTTTTCCTTTCGCGCTGCCGTACGCATCGCCCTTCTGCCCTTGCTGCCCTTCCCTTTCCGCGTAATTGAAACCCACAAGCTCGCGTTCGTTTTCGTTCGCCCTTCTTCTCTTCCCATTCCGTCCTTCCACCGCCGCAGCCGCGCTCCACAAGCTCGCGCACGAAACCTTCTCCCCCCGCGGTTTCTTCCGCTCTTTTCCCCGCTGCCTACGAGCGGTTTCATAGTGAGCGTCGCGCTCGCCTCTTCCTCGACCGCGTCGCAGGCAGAGGGGGCTTCTTTCTCAGCCGCCGCAGCCTTCATCCCGCTACGTCGCAGGCAGAGGGGTAAGCCGAGCGCTTCAAATTGCTAACTGGGAGGTGCTCCCAAGCCATAACTCCGCTCAGTCAACCAACCGCACGGCAACTGAGGTGGACGCCGGGTTCTGTACACAGAGCGCGTGAAGTTATTAATGAGAGATTGACTAATAAATAATAACTATTAAGAAATCATTTGTTTTACGATGTCCAATAAATTATTGACACGACAAAACATTAAGATGAGCGGAGCAACTGAGCGGGATGGTCGTCGATGGTTCGTGTCCACTCGACCAGGTTGCAGCGGGCGCCGCAGGACCTGCTGCACGTCGTCGTCGTTGTTTTATAAACCTGGCCGCGAGATGCTGCTTCAACTGCCAACAGTCGTTCGGTTGGGCAATAAAACATTCCCAATCACACTTCAGGTTGCCGCCAGAGACAGAGAGAGAGAGAGAGAGAGGGAGAGGGAGAGGGAGAGGGAGAGAGGGCACAGAGAGATATGTAGTGGAGTGCGCGAGGCTCGAGCGCGCGCGCGCGTGTCCCACCGGTTTATAGGTCAAGTAGCCTTTGGGGCTCCGAACGCGAAACCGATTGAACCCGGTGCCACTGATGAGGTCAATGGGCCCTCGCTCTCTCTCTTTCTCTCTCTCTCTCTCTCTCTCTCTCTCTCTCTCTCTCTCTTTCTGTTGCTCTCCGTATCGATCTCCAGCCGCAGAGAACGAACGCGCGCGAGAGGACCTCCGAGAGCTCCAATTAGCGAAAACTCGTCACGCCGGAATTAAGCCACACGCGCAGCAACAGCTCTTTCCCCTGCATCCCCCTTGCCACCACCCCGGTGGACCAGTGGCAGGAAGCGCAACAGTCGCCCGAAGGCAGCCACCAAACAGAGACCCACGAGGGGTGGAGACCGTAGAGGGGGTGGCAGAAATCAACCCAACCAAATAAATCATAAATTACAACAACCTCCAGCCCCGTCCTTTCCCCTGCCTCTCTCGATCAACTACCACCTCTCTCTCCTGCCACCCGGGAATCTCGAGGCGCTTCTCTCTTAATCCACGCCGGTCACATCGTTCCGGGATCGGTCCGGGATCGCCAGGAGACACCAGGGGTCGTGGTGGTGGCTGGCATGGCGTGGCAGTGGTGCAGCAACAGCAGCAGCAGCAGCAGCGGTGGCTGCGAATGAGAGCAGCCGTGATTGCCTGGAGGAATTTCCTAATGAAATTAACCTCCCCCGGTTGCCGCTTACTCCAACCACCAGCGAAGGGCAGTGCATGCTGTCCTGGCTCTTACTCGCTGGCTGGCGTCAGAGTGTGTGCGTGTGCGAGTGTTTGTGCTGTTGCGGTGGGAAAAAAAACTGGAGGTTTACGGCGCTGCGTGTGCTCCACGAGCTCCACGAGCTGCACCAACCACCGCCTCCCTGGCCACGGCGCAAGGAGTCGTTCAGGCGATGTACGAACGAAACCAAGATCACATACGGGGGGAACGCGCCGGTGCGACGGTGTTGCATGTTTTTAATTCATACAGCAACGCTCCACCACCACTTCTTCGGACCCCGTTACCCCGGTACGTCTTCTGGTGTGTTCGGTGGCTCCAGATACAGACACACGGGTACGCTCTCTGGCAACTTATGCCTCCCAGGGAGGGGGGGGGGGGGACCTCGGACCTCATAAGCCAAACTTCTTTGCGAGCGTGTAATCGCACGATATGCATATGGAAGTGCTTGGTCCCCCCACGGCTAAGCATAATTACTGGCCGACCAAGATGGGCCACAAAACGAACAACGTACCGCGGTACCGCACCATCACGGGTTCGTGGCCACGGATCGCCACGGTGGGAATGTTTCCTAGCTCGCTCACGGTCTCACGATGACGGTAAATGGTGGTGAAGAAGAAGAAATTTTGCTCCAAAATCACGATCACCAAATGCACTCCTAGGATCCGTCAACGTTTGCACAAACAGTTGTGCATATCCTTTAGAAACCTTCAGAGGAGCGTCCCTGAGTTGATGATGTTTCTGCAATCAGCTAAGGTATCTTGGCGACTGTGTCCAATAAATAAAAAGACCCGGTACACTATTTGCATTTTTTTAGATCTCGTATTTTTTGTAGGTTTTCAGCATCCATGACAAGTTTCACGCCAAAATAAGAATCAGTATTTGAGATATGATTTTTTTGCGAGATACTAAAAATGAATTCCTCGTTTTTCGCCATGGCGACATTTTTGGAGTAAAGAATTTGCATTAAATTTGGTTTGCGGAGAGGTAAAGAATGATGCAGAAAGCCTTTGGTGACCATGCTAAGTTAAATTAGAATGTTTTTAAGTGGTCAAAAGAGTTCCAGGATGGCCAGGAACGTGTTGAAGACGAAGAACGTCCTAAGCTACCATTGACGTTAATTGACAAGGCTCACGCCCAACAAATCAAAATTTGGAGTTGCAAAACCATCGATTAACAACTAGAGACCTTGCTGACGATGTTGGCATTATAATATAATTCATCAATTACATTTTGAAAAGTGTTTTAGACCTCAAACGCGTCAGAACTCGACAGGTACCGTTGGTACCAGCGACTAGCGTTTTTGTTTTCCGTGACTTTTTCGCCCAACACTCAAGTCATACCGTTTCAAAACTATCGCTTTCGACTTCTGGCTATCAATAAAGCACAAAAAACCCCTCCGATGACACCGTTTTGGCATGATAGAGCAGATTAAAGCCGCTGCGAAAAAGGAGCTGAAGGCCATCCCGAAAGTCGAATTTTTCGAGTGTTTTTAAAACTGAAAAATCCGTTGGCAAAAGTGGATTGTATTGGAGGCAGATTACTTTGAATGGAATGAAATTGGTTTGGAGGAATAAGAAAGAAACTTTCAAAAAAATCGCAATTCTTCTTAGGGACTAGTTAGGGTCGCGTGTATGTTTTGCCTTAATAAGTGATAAGGTTTAAAGTGAAATCAACAAAAAAAGATACATTGGTGCGTTTTGAATAACTTTTCAAAGCTTTGTTTTTGCTTAGGGAAGTTAAAAGGACATTGAAGAGATATACGGTAACGGTAAGAATGGGAAAACGAATATCCATTCACCCTGCCACTCACATTCAGAAGCACCAGATAATCTCATAATGTGGACACTAGATCGAAGCAAAATCAGCTCCAAATGATCTACTTGTTCGGACGCAAGGTAAGAGTGGTGCTCCTGCAGTCCAAAGGACAGTTGAAGTCCATTACACACCCTCAACTGTAAGCAGCAAACCAACCAAACAGAACCGCGCACGGTCCCGGGAGTTAATTGATTTTCAAACAAAGCGTTGATGAAGAGGAACGACAAACGTCTCCAGAGTGCCTTCCACACCAGCTCCTGCGTTCTACGGGGCCTGCGGTGGCATGTCTGGCAGCTTGTAAACGGATGGCCAAACGGATCGGTTCGTCAACAGCCGAGACGTTGACCGCTGATGGCCGGTCGCATCTCTTCGGTCTTCGGTCTTCGCCAACTCGTTAATTCAATCCCCGTGACAATTATGGATGCTGCGGGACGCGATTGTCACTCGCAGACAGACAGAGCAGAGTGCAGCCAACGCTACCGGTGCTACCGGTGTTCGATCAGTGTTCTTTCCACCTCCCTACTTCCCCCCACTCTTTCTAACCAACTCGGAGTAGATTGAATTCTACCTTGACCATCGAGTACCGAGCTAATGCTATCCCGCGCGTATTTTTTTTTTCGTATTCCTGTTTCCTCGTCCGACAAACTGGTTCCAACACCACCAACCAGCGACCACCCTTCCTCGATTGGGTGGCCTTTCCGGAAGAAATTGCGCACAAGGGGATGGGAAGCAGTGGATTGCGCCAGGCCATCGCTTTTTATCGCTCATTGTTGACCAGGGCTGTGGCATGTTCCATCGAGCCGGACGCCAGCATCGCCGCTTGGCATGGCACATGGATTCGGATCCGCGGCGAAGATCCAGTGGTAATCGAACACGTTAGCCGCTATTTGTTCGCTTCGTTTATCGTCCGTCTCCGTCCGGAAGAGGCGTCTAAAGCAGGGCTAGAGCTAACCAGCCAGTTGCACGTTTGGTGCAAGGTGGTGGTGGTGGTGGTGGTGGTGGCGGGATAAAAACAATTGTAAATCGATCACGGAAACACGATGTTGTTGTGCACCGTGCGCGGAAAGTAAATTTATGGACGAGGCATGCGGGATTTGTGTGAGTTTATGTGTGTAACCGATGATCGAATAGAGGTAATTTGTTGTGAAGAAACGAATGGTGTTTGCTTTTTGCAGCGAATGCTACTTTCGATTAACATTTATCTCATTTTTTTTGGGAATTCCATAATTTTATTGCGAATACTGCCAGCAGTAACATGGAATCCTAACGATATGATTTAGGAATTTTCAAAACGTTCCACTGAAATTAAATGGCGCAATAAAAGATAACAAATGAAGTTTGCTTAAAAGAACAAAACAGTTAAATATGCCATGTCATAAATGAATTTGTGCAATATGTATTGGTATGACACCAATTGATTAATTGCTGTTGCGTAGGCGACGGTCGCATGATGTTTAGTCACATGGTTCGGTCCGATTTTTGTTCTTCCCCTAAATGATGAATTATACAACGACCCTTTGTGTGACAAATGTTTGGATATCGCATGCATACACATTTCTATACTGGACGAAATGGCAAATGATGATAAAGCAATGCCTCAGGCGTCTTTTTACTGCCCCAGACGTGGATTCATCTACATCCGCCAAACGTTGCTCTGATTGCTAAGGCATAACGCGAAGACTTGCATGAGTGAGACATGAACTAACATGTGACTCAAGCGCATTGCTTTATGAAGTTTGAGCTGATTTCAGATACACATACTAGAAGAGTTTTTGCGCACCGTGTAGACTGTCCAGTTGAGTAACAGGTCCAGACGAGCTCGATCGTGCTTAGCTTCTATTCCACTTTCCAATTTATTTTAATAAATTTGTGGGAGGATAATACCGTGCAGTGTAGTGCGTTGAATCTTGTTCTGTACCAGAATGGAAGGAACTGTGAAGATGATTATGGTGAACATTATGATCCTAGGAGTGTTTTTTCAGTTCGTTTCGATAAGAGGTAAGTTTATTGGCGGATCGTTTGCATCTGAATATCATTTATGATTTGATGTAATTGTTACTGAGAACCAACCATCAAAACGCAACTAAAGATTTATATAACTTTTATTTCTTATCAGAACAATCCGTTATAACAAACTATTTCTCGGGATGCAACATAGCCTAAATTTATTCTACTCTTATTAAATTTTATATGTTTTATATGTATTCTATTCTTATTAAATTTTATATGTTAGCCGTATTGATTTCATTCATACAATATTATGTAAACAGCCCAGAACAGATTTATCGGAGATCACGCAGAAGATGCAATTGACTTGCCTCAAATAGAATGGCAAGCTGACGAGATAGTGCTGGGATATCGTGAAACGTGGAATGTTACTTGCAAGTGTCATAAGCCTATCGTCTGGAAATCATTTGACGGCGAGTACAAATGGGTAAGTTGAACGATCTGTTGATTTCTGAACATACTGTAAGTGACTTCTATAACATTAATAACATTTACAGGACCCTCCTAACGTCATTGTTTCCATCTACAACACAATGGATCTCAATATGCCTTTTGGGAGCATTCTTACATCAGCATCGATGGTTGGCCGGTACTACTGTGTTCATTCCGAGAAGGAACAGGAAGATCTATCCGAGTTGGTAACTGAAGACATGGCGAGCAGCATCTACGTGTATGTTGAAGACCCCTATCAACTGGTGGTGCCAGATCCTGTTAAATATTACAACAATACAGAGGGAGTTCTTGTTCTCTGCAAACCGTCGTATCCGGAAGTATTTCTGGAATTGTGTGACAAAACATCCAATGTAAGCGTATGACTGCTACCGAAACATAGTCCCAAAGGTGATATCTGAGGCTAAAGAAACTGCATTTCGTTTATTATCATCAGGAATGTAGCGTGACTTCAGATCCAACGAAAGGATTCTTCATTCCAGATAATTTTGACACTGGTTCTACCGAGTTTTATTGCAAAGTTAATGGCATGAGCTATACTGCTTATCCTGGCGGATCTATTGACGGTATGTTGGATTGCATAATTTAAGATTATCATTCATGCGTCATTTTTATTAATGGTATCTTCTTAATCGCATAGATGGATTACTAAAACCTACTATCGTCAGCAATGTCGGGGATATTGTCCCTTTCAGCAAATCCGTTCGTCTGACCTGCAGCTTCGAGTGGCCTGTGGATATAAACATTCAAATTTCGTGGAAAACGCTTCCAAATTACGAACCTGCCGAGATAGTAAGTAGTTCTCTAAATTTCTTTCTCATCAACTTTGTCACGTCACTTATGCTTTCCGATTCATTCCAGGACAAAACTATCTCAGTGGGAAACCAAACTAAATCTCGCAGTTTTTGGAGCCGAACGCTGGTTTTCAAGCGTGACCTCTTTATTCAAAACGCTACCCTGACGCACCAAAGAACCTATCGTTGCGAAGCGAATGACGATAAAAACAATTCCTACTATCACAATTTCAGACTGCAAGTGCGCGAAACGCCTGATGACTTCGTCATACTGCGCGCATCCCACAACCAAACAGTCATTCATCGCAGAGTTAACAGTAATGGGGAAATGTTACCGATTGAAATCATAATTCATTATAAAAGTTATCCCGCCCTGTCCAATATCAAATCCTATGAATGGTCCAGGGAAGATGCAGCCATGATAATAAGCAACGGCGATTATAAACATAATGTGACCGCAGATTATATAAACCTGAGAATCAATCAGCCGACTATCCAAAATTCAGATATCTATACGCTTGTGGTTGTCGCAGGAACTGCGAAAGCAGAGTACAACATATCTATTTTCGTTCACGGTGAGTCAAATCTATAAACAATCCCTAGCATAAGATGATGGCGATGGTTACGTTCTAAACCGGGCCCCATTATTTCAGATAAACCTTTGCTGAATATGCACAATTTAATGGCGGTTAAAGGCGAGGTCGTTGACTTCCTGTGTGCAAGCGTGGCTTATCCGTCACCGGAAATGTGGTTCTTTTTCCAGCCGTGTAACGAGGTACCCTGGGGAAACTGTTCGATGGTAATTGATACAGAAACTGAATGGCAAGTAAGTATATTGTGTGTCATAAACGAAGCGATTAACAAACATTTAAAAGACGATTTTGGTTGTGCATGAAATGATTTGTCTTTGAACAAACATTTGGCAACAATTTTATTTTTTTCAATCTGTACGCATTTCACGTACAAGGTCGGTCAGGATAGCGGATGTTGTTTTATGTTTTATAAATCATAATGAATCATGCTTGACTATATGTATTCGCTCAGCATTTGTGTGGCAATACATGGGTTGTATCTAATTATAAAACAAAATTACAACAGCAGGACTTTTGTGGACAGTAAAACCTTATAGAATCATTATCATTGCACTAATGCTGACATAAAACACATTGGATTGACAACATTGGATCTTCATAACTAGGAAGGAACCCAGGAGACCAAATCGCTTATCTGGTCAGCAGTATCGTACAATCAAATCACCGATGAACCTGGAATCGTACTCTGCAAGGCCAACAATTCCGAAGGAATTACAATGACGCAGGCATATTTATTGTTGGAAGACATTTCTGATTCTATGCGGCTGGAAATAATACAGCCTCATGGGTCAATTACAGTTGGAGACAATGTTACATTCGTTTGTTCCACAGTTAATACAGCAACAAACACCGTTGACGTGATATTCGAGCACAATGGAAGGGACGACGAAGTCATCGAGATGCATGAAGAATCGCTGATCCACATAGCACAACTTACCCTTTTAAATGTTGGTCTAAATCACACGGGAGATGTTTACTGCCATGTAATCTTCTTAGATAATCATAAACCGTCAGAGAAAAGATTCATTCACATGGAAGTGATAGAACCAATCGCCCCGCAGTTGCGTTCTGGTGAAATCAATCAGACTCTAACCGTTGATGTACTTCAAACGCTTCAACTGGTTTGTGATGTCATTGGAGCACCTGAACCTATGATAACCTGGTTGAAAGATGGACAACCATTTGTATACAGCATGAACAATCCAACAAACACAACATCCATCACAATTCCATATGCAACTCCTACGCACTCGGGGCTTTATGAATGCAGTGTTGAAAATAAAAAAGGAAACATAACGATAACCAGGAACGTTATCATACAAAGTAAGTAGACAGTTAATCAATTAGTATAATCAAACCAATAAACTATTTGCAAACATTTCACATTTAGTTCCAGGCACCCAATGGGATCAGCCAATAACGTATGTTGCGGTCATATTTTTTATACTGACAATAGTGTTTGCGTTAACCTCGTTGTGTTTCTACAAAAAGATGAAACGGGCGTCTGGTGTATCACATTTAAACGAACCATTAATAGCAAAATGACTCGAGCAAATGACACCTTTACTTCACCAATCGTCCTAATTTTAGATTTCAAATCTAGGATCAGTTTAATATTTGGTTAAACTCTTTTGCAACAATATATTCTCAACTAATTATTCAGTGTACCCAGAGGACGGTTTTTTTCTGGACAAGTTACTATCATTAATAGTTTAGTTACAAAACTAAACAGACAACAACTTGGCATTAAAATACTGATCCAATGCTGATCAAATAAAACTAAAATAAACAAACAAAACAACGTGATCTTATTATTATAACTAGCAAAATAAAAGAAGTTGGAAATAGTGGCAGAACTTCGTTCATCGGAATAACCAGCCAGTGAGTAACATGCAGCTGCTCGGTATAAAATCAGTTGTTGGAAAGTCCTGGTTTCCCTTTGTTTTGCAAACGATACGACCAATGGTGATAAGGTACTCCATGTGGTGAGCGCAATGAACAAGTGTATTCTGAAACCGTGCTACGCTATTTTAGATGCACGCTTATCACCAGCATAGGCTGAAACTTCCCGGCAAGTGCCTTATAAAATAATAATTTTTAGATGTAATGGTTAGACGAGTTTCAACGCACTGTTACACAGCCTTTGCTTCAGGTTGACTACTCAGTCGAGTATCGCACGTTAGGCCGAAACGTCCAAAACAAGAAGTTGTCACAGGAAAAATTGCTGGTTCTAAGTTACCGGTCCATGATATTCAATCGTTTCGATATTCCAAGTGTTTTTATATGTTCGTAACATTGACTGAAACTTTTAGATTTACATTGTGCATTGCTTATTATCACTACATTTGTGAGAGGAAATGAGGAGTAGCCCATCGCCTTGACGCTTATAATTTGGTACAATGGAAGGAACGGTGATATTAGTTGCTATCGGCCTTATGGTCATAGGAGCGTTTGATCAGATCGCATTGGTGAGAGGTAAGTATCTTGTTTAATATCCATTGGCTAACGGTAACGAACGGAGTGCATTATGCAGTGAAAAGGTGTAAAATCAGTCTTTTGATCTATGAATTGAGATGCCGCATCTGTTTGTTATTTGCGACTGCTACTAACAAAGAATGATCAAAACACAGCATAGCATAGCAAACACTTTTTCTGAATGCAACATAGGATTAGTTTCATCGTTCTAAACGGTAAAAAGCAATATAACTCGATTTATTCTTCGAATTAATTGCATTCACACAAATTTCTGCAAACAGCCCAGAACAGCTCTATCGGTAAAGACGCAGAAGGTGCAGTTGACTTGCCTCAAATAGATTGGCCCGCAGACGAAATAGTGCTAGGATATCGTGACACATGGAATGTTACGTGCAAGTGCCATAAGCCCATCGTCTGGAAACCTTTTGACTACGAGTACAAATGGGTAAGCTGTACGATCTGTTGATTGCTCAATTACAGTGTATTGAGTGACGTCTTTAACATTAATAACATTTACAGGACCCTCCGACCATCGCTGTTTCCATCTACAACACAACGGATCTCAATATGCCTTTTGGAAGCATGCTTACCATAACGAATGCATCAGCGTTGATGGTTGGCCGGTACTATTGTGTACACTCCGTGAAGGAACAGGAAGATTTAGACGAAATGCTAGCTGAAGACGTAGCCAGCAGCATCTACGTGTATGTTGACGATCCTTATCAACTCATGGTGCCCGACGCACCTGTTCAATTTTTCAATAATAAAGAGGAAATAGTTGTTGTCTGCAAGCCTTCGCATCCGGACGTGGACCTACAGTTGTGTGACCAAATCACCCAGGTAAGCTTTTGAGTCATATCGAAAATTTGATTCTTATATAAACAGAAAGCAATCATTTTAACCTGATTTGTATCATGCATCATGTTTTTCATCATCCTCAGCACTGTTTAGCGACTTCAGAGCCAACAAAATGGTTTTCCCTTCCATATAGGAATTATGAAACTTTTGCGAAGTTCTATTGCAAAGCTAACGGTATCAGTCACCTTGTTCATCCCGTGGAAATAAGTAAAAGTACGTGAGTGTTCTTAATTTGATTATAAATATGTAAGAAACCAATATCATGGGCAGCAAGCACGGGACAAGAATCCTAAATCATATTAGCATGTTCAACAAAAACTAATTATTGACAAACGAACAGACCTGGACAACATATATTATTTGCAATTGAAATTTACGGGCATATTTTAGATCAATTACTGAAGCCTACCATCGTCAGCAATGTCGGGGATATTGTTCCTCTCAGCAAAACCATTCGCCTGAGCTGCAGCTTGGAGTTGCCTGTCGATATAAACATTCAAATATCGTGGAAAACGCTTCCAAACTACCAACCTGCCGAAATAGTAAGTTATTTTCTATTTCTTCGGTCAATCACGTCACATCAATTGTTTCTTCGATATTATTCCAGGACAAAACTATCTCAGTGGGAGGACAAATTACGATCGTTCACCATAATGTGCCCCCTAGTTCCATTTACAAACGTGACCTCATTATAGAAAATGCCACCCTGTCGCACCAAAGAACCTATCGGTGCGAAGTGTTGGATGATAAAAACAATACCAGCTATCACAATTTCAGACTGCAAGTGCGCGAAACGCCTGATGACTTCGTCATACTGCGCGAAGCTCAGAGCCGAGAAGTGATCCACCGCAGAATCAACGGAAATGGTGAAATAATGCCGATTGAAATTATGGTCCGATATAACTCCTATCCAACCAATATCGCGTTCGTATGGTCTAGAGAAATCATTGGCAACATAGAGGAAAATTGTAACTTGATTCTTAGACGACAACTGACCGAAAATCATATCAAATTAAGGATCAATCAACCAACAGTGTATGATACCGATAACTATACTCTTTTAGTTGTCGCAGGAACTACGCACGCAGTGTATAACATATCTATTATCGTGTACGGTGAGTTAAATCTGTTATAGATTTAGGTAAGGATAAGATAAAGATGAACACTACGTTCTAAACCGGGACTTATTGTTTCAGATAAACCTTCGCTGAATATGCACAATTTAATGGCAGTCAAAGGCGAGACTGTTGACTTCCTGTGTGCAAGCGTGGCTTATCCGTCACCGGAAATGTGGTTCTTTTTCCAGCCGTGTAACGAGGTACCCTGGGGAAACTGTTCGATGGAAACTGATACGGAAACAAAGTGGCATGTAAGTAATAGGCAGGAATCAAGCCGTATAATACAACAGCATTACAAAAACGATCATAGCTAAACATTAAATATAACATTGGGAGACTCGCTTCTTGGCTACAGTGTTTTTTCTACAAATCTTCCTTGAACAGGCAGGAACACAGGAAAAGAATAGCCTTATCCGATCAAAAATAACATACGAACATGTCGCCGATAAACCAGGAATCATATATTGCAAGGCCAACAATTCCGAAG